>NW_026652282.1:112673479-112683062 GCF_009828535.3 Hylobates moloch
AACTTCCCATGAAAAATTTTAGATGTCAACTTAGATGGGTGAGGGGATACATGATTTTTCAAAATACTTTTGGGGGCCACATGAGCAGAATACTTTGTGGACCACTGCTTTAAAACACTATTTCTCTAAGTACGGTTGAGGGACCAACTTACAGAATCACCTGGGAAGGGTGGCTGACTTTTTAAAAATGCAGATACCTGAGCCCCATCTCCAAATTGGGTTGTTAGGTTTGGGGTGGACCCCAAATAGATCAATTTTCAACATGCACTCCACGTGGCTCTCATGCAAACCATTTAAGAAGCACTACTTAAAAAATAAAAACTAGCATTTTACAGTATTATGGCCATGGCTGAAGAGGGAAACAACCTCACATACATATCTGGACTGAGGATAGAATTGAAATAAAAGCTAAACAAGAGCCGGAGCTCTCAAAATAGTAGCACCCGTGGAGGAGCCTAGAAATAGGAAAAGGTCACCAGGGAAGGAAGGCACTTTTCCCAGAATTCCTAGTACAGTCAAAGAACAGAATGGGAATGGAAGGGCTTAGGCAGGCTAAGCCCACTGTGGGCTCTCCCCTGTGGTTGCACTTTGGGAGAAAACAGAAGAAAGTCCTTTTCCATCTTGAACTAGCCTGAGGAAAGTCTGTGTTTAGGAGGGTCGACCATCACACCAAAACAAAACATGCCCTAACAGAAGCTGATTGCAAAGCAGGTGACAGAGAACACTTTGGGAAGCACTGCTGGAGCGGGACAGAGGGGTACTTGCCATGAAAATGCCCTCGAGAGCCTCTGACAACACTGTTGGGATGGTTGAGGCACCTGTTCCCTTTTGGTCTTACTGGTGGCCTAAAATGTGGTCTCAGAGTACTTGTCTTCTGCCTGCTCGCTGGGTGGGGCTTGCCAGCATCTGTTCTCTCTTCCTAGGATCACAGAAGAACTGCAGCTTCCTGGGGAGCAGTTTCACCTCCACAGGCATCACTTCATACTCCTCACTGTCAATGCTAAAAGAGCTCCCTGCTTCCTTGGGGACAAGCGAAGTGTACTGGCTGGCTTGGAGACACTCCATGCCCTCGGTGTCCAGTTTGGCTTTTCTCACCTTTCGACTTCTTATAGTTATAAAGTCTCCTTTGCTGACGGTGTTGGCTTCAATGCAGATGTTCATAAAATCTTTGCGTGTTCGGTCAAGCTGATTGTTCCGTGTTATGATGGACAGTTCAATGGTGGACAACTGCACATCTTTCCAGACCTCTCGGCTCACCTCTTGGGAAAGGGCATCCTGTGGTTGTGCCCAGTAAGATGCAAGCCTCTGTAATATTCTCCTGTACAAAGAAGGCCTTTGTACAGGGGTCTCCTCTGGTTCATTGGCAGGTCTCTCTGTAGGTCCCGTATACGAGATAGAGGTTTCATGAGTCTGAGGCCACTCCTTAAGAGTGCTGAAAAAGTGGGCTGCTTTGATTTTTAGAGGCCCAAGATATCAGTACCTGCTGACTTTGATGCCAGCATCTCTGAAGGATCCCCATCAAAGGCCAGTCATTGCAAACACAGGCTGTTCCTTTTCACCCTTGATCTGCAAGACATCAAATGGAACTGTCTCTCCATTCACAATGGCAAGTGTAGCATCAGTAATATGTTGGACTTTGTTTCCACTTTCAGTAAAGAGGTTATGACTCAAACTACTGGTCTCTCCCAGTGGGATAAATCCAATGGGAATCTTACTGAAGGTAGCCTCATCTGTTCATCGAAGAACTCCAGTAACAACCTCCTGCAGTGTCCCATCTCCTCCTGCAACAATGATCACCTATGTGTTTTCTATCAGTTCCAGGAATTTCTTGGCTTGTCCCTCATAATCTGTCTTAACAATAGTCACACCTATGCCAGGATAAATGTAAAATCGGGGCAGCATTTTTTTCAAATAGAATCCTGGCTTTGTCTTTGCAAGCTGCAGGATTGAGAAAAACAGATTCTTTCTTCACTTGTGCATTGGGAGGAATGAGTTGATTGCCAAACACCTGAGCTTCTTCACAGGTTGCTCTCCTTAGTAGGTTATCACAGTGTTTTCCATAGAGCCACTGGCCTCCCCAGGTCAGCAGGCAGAGCCCAGCTGTAGCTTTCTTCCAATGATTTTGAAGTGTTTAAAAGAACACCGCCATCTTCTAGAGATTCGCATGGCTGGTCCCGCTCGGTAACCACTTTTATTAGCGTTTTGTTGTAGTTGTTCAGCCTTCAGTGTTTCCTTATGCAAATTTTATACAAGCAAATACAAATGTATCTATCCTATGTGGGTAGCATACTAGTATTAAACTGTTTTGTGCATTCTTTTTCCTCATTTATCATGGAGATCTGCCCTTACCTGTGCATGGAGAACTTCCTCATTTCTTTTCACAGCTGCATAATTTTGCACTGTGTAGACTAACCAAAGTTCACTCAGCCAGTCTGAAATTAATATTTCAGCCTCAACAAGACTGAAATGAATATCTTCATACATATGTCAATTTATATGTGTGCAGATATATCTGTAGGATAGAGTTCCAGAAGTAGAGTTGCTGGTCAAGGATAATGAATTGGTAGTCACGATAGCTATATCTATATTTCCTTCCATAAGGGTTATTATAGGTTGAATTGTGACCCATAAAATTCTTATGTTGAAGTCCTGAGCCCTAGTAACTCAGAATGTGACTGCATTTGGAGAGAGGGTCTTTAAAGAAGTAATTAAGTTGAAATGAGGTCATTAGGGTGGGTCGTAATCCAATTTGACTGGTGTCCTTGTAAAAAGAGATTAGGACACAGACATGTAAAGAGGGAAGACTACATGAAGACACATAGAGGAGAAGATGTACATCTATAAGCCATGGAGAGAGGCGTCAGAAGAAACCAGTCCTACCAACACCTTGATCTCAGACTTCTAGCCTGCAGAATGGTGAGAAAATAACCTTCTGTTGTTTAAGCCACCTGGTCTGTGATATTTCTTATGGCAGCCCTACCAAATTAATAAAGGTTGTACTAATTTGCAGTCCCATTAGTAATGTATGAGAGTGACTGTTTTCTATACAGGCTTGACAGTGGAGTATTAAACTTTTGAATATTTATCAAACTGATAGGTGAGAAAAAAAATCTTGGTGTACTTTTCATATTATGAGAGAAGTCAAGCATCTTTTCATATGTTTAAGGGCCATTACTTTTTTTTTTTTTTTGAGACAGAGTCTCGCTCTGTCTCCCAGGCTGGAGTGCAGTGGCGCAATCTCGGCTCCCTGCAGCCTCCACCTCCTGGGTTCAAGTGATTCTCCTGCCTCAGCCTCCCAAGTAGCTGGGAATACAGGTGTGTGCCACCGCACTCCACTAGTTTTTTTTTTTTTTTTTTGTATTTTCAGTAGAGATGGAGTTTCACCATTTTGGCCAGGCTGGTCTGGAACTCCTGACCTCAGGTGATCTGCCCGCCTCAGCCTCCCAAAGTTCTGGGATTACAGGTGTGAGCCACCGCACCCGGCCCCAGTGCCATTACATTTATATTAATTTCTTTTTTGTGTGGATTTCTTTTACTGTGAAAGGTGTGTTCATTTACTTCGACATTCTCATTTTATTTTTCTTATTTAAAAGATTTTGTATAAAGTTTAAGGAGTACAAGTGCAATTTTGTTACCTGTATATATATTGAGTACTGATGAGGTCTATGCTTTTATTGTGTCCATCACCCAAATAATGTACCCATTAAGAAATTAATTGTACTGGTTAAGTAATCGGTCACCATCTACCCTCTTCCCATCCTCTCACCTTTCTGAGTCTCCAGTATCTATCATTCCACCCTCTATGTCTGCATGTATACATTATTTAGCTTATAAGTGAGAACATGTTGTATTTGACTTTCTGTTTCTGGGTTGTTTCACTTAAGATAATGGCTTCCAGTTCCATCCATGTTGCTGCAAGAGACACATTTCATTCTATTTTGTGGCCGAATAGTACTCCACTGTGTACACATATCATATTTTCTTTATCCAATCATCTGTTGATGAACATTTAGGTTGATTCCATATCTTTGCTATTGTGAACAGTGCTGCCATAAACATATGAGTGCAGATATCTTTTTTTAATATAATGATTTCTTTTCCTTGGGGGTACTCAGTAGTGGGATTGCTGGATTGAAGGGTAGTTCTATTTTTAGTTCTTTGAAAAATTTTCATACTGTTTTCCATAGTGGTTGTACTAATTTAAATTCCCACCAAGAATGGACAAGCGCCCCCTTTTCTCTACATCCTCACTGACAACTGTTATTTTTTGACTTTTCAATGATAGCTATTCTGATTAGTATAAGATGATATCTCATTGTGGTTTTAACTTGCATTTCTCTGATGATTAGTGATGCTGAGCATTTTTTTCATATGCTTGTTGGCCATTTATATGTTTTCTTTTGAAAAATGTCTATTCACATCCTTTCCCCACTTTTTAATGTGTTTTTTTTGTGAAATTGTTTGAGTTCCTTGTAAATTCTAAATATTAGTCCCCTGTTGGATGCATAGTTTGCAAATATTTTCTCCCATTCTGTAGGTTGTCTGTTCGTGCTGTCGATTATTTCTTTTTAGGTCTCCCTTAAAAAATGTTTTATTGTCTTTTCTCACAGATTTCTAGAAAATCTTTAAAAATTAGGGAAATTAGTCTAGTCCTTTGTCTATGATATATGTTACAAATATTTTCCCTATTTCTCCTTTGTCTTTTGACATTGCTTATGATCTTATGGGGTGTGTGTTGTGTGTGTGCGTGCGCTCACGTGTGTTTGCCATGAGTTTTTCTTTTTTTGTGTAGCACAATTTGTCAATCATTTTTAAAAATGGACTCTGGATTTTGAGTCATAGTTAGGAAGGCATTCACTTTAAGGCTTTTTTAAGTGCTTTTGTGGTTTTGTTTTTTTAAAAAATTTAAATCTTTTATCTATTTGGGTTTTATCCTGATGTATGGCATGAGGTATAGATTCAATTTAATCTTTTTTGAAATGGCTTCCCACTTGTCCTAATGTTGATCAGAAAGCTTATTTCTACCGCCATTGATTTGAGAAGTTGCTTTTATCATATATTAAATCATCTTATGCACTTGGGTCTATTTTGGGATTTTTATTCTCTTCCAGTCATGCACAAATACCACACTGTTTTAATTTTTGAGGTGCTAGAGTATGTTTTAGTATCCAGTAAGGCTGCTCCACAGCCCATTACTCTTTCGTTTTCCAGAATTTTCCTGACTATTCTTGTTTATTTATTTTTCTGCATACACTTATTCAGTTCCAGGAAACAAATGTTGGTGTATTTATTGAGATATGTTAAAATTATGAATTTTCTCAGGGATAATTGATATCTTCCTGATGGTGCCTATTTACAGGACATGCTATGTATGTTTATCTGTTCAGGTGTACTTTGTTGTTGTTGTTGCTATTGAGACTGAGTCTTGCTCTGTCACCTAGGTTGGAGTCCAGTGGCATGATCTTGGCTCACTGCAACCTCTGCCTCCCGGGTCCAAGCAATTCTTCTTCCTCAGCCTCCCAAGTAGCTGGGGCTACAGGCATGTGCCACCACGCCTGGCTAATTTTTGTATTTTTAGTTAAGATGGGATTTCACCATATTGGCCATGCTGGTCTCGAACTCCTGACCTCATGATCCTCCTGCCTTGGCCTCCCACAGTGCTGGGATTACAGGCATGAGCCAGCAAAGGGTATAGATAGTACAATAAACTCACATTCATCATTCAAAATTTTTATGTCAAAGCCCTAACACCCACTACCTCAAAACATGACTGTATTTGGAGATAGGCTTTTTAAAAAGGCAATTATGTTAAGATGAGGCCATTAGGGTGGGCCTTAATCTAATCTGACTGGTCTTCTTATAAGAAGAGGCTATTAGGACAGAGAAACATGTGCACAGAGGGAAGACCACTGAGGACTCAGCAAGAAGGTGGCCTTCCATAAACCAAAGAGAGAGGCTTCAGGAGAAACCAAACTTGCTGACGTCTTGATCTCACACTTCCAGTCTCCAGGACTGTGAGAAATAAATTTGTTGTTTAAGCCACGCAGTCTGTGGTATTTTGTTACAGCATCTGGCTATAGTTTAGATATGGTTTGTTTGTCCCCACGAAAACTCATGTTGAAATTTGATCCCCAATATGGCAGTATTGAGAGGTGGGGCCTAGTGGGGTGTGTTTGTGTTATAGGGGCAGATCCCTCATGAATGGCTTGGTGCTGTATTCGGGGTAATGAGTGCTTGCTGTAATGATACTGGATTAGTTTTTGTGGGAATGGATTCGTTCCTGAGAGAGTGGGTTGTTATAAAGCTAGGATGCCCTTCGGTTTTCCCCTCTCTTTGGATGTGCCCACTTCCCCCTTTGACCTTCTCTGCCACCTTGTAACATACATGAAAGCCCTTGCCAGAAGCCAGAGTCATGCCCTGAACTTCTCAGCCTGCAGAACATGAACTAAGTAAATTTCTTTTCTTTATAAATTGCCCAGTCTGAGGTATTCTTTTATAGCAACACAAAATAAACTAAGACACACCCCTAGAAAGCTAATACAAATAATACTAAGATTTTTCTATTTCATTCTCTATCTTTTCCTCCCTCTCTACCTCCCACAAATGACTTTAAAGCAAATTCCAAGCATTATTTCTTTTCACTCCCTAAATATCTTTAGTATGTGTTTCATTAAAATGTGGAAATTTTCTTCTATAACCCCAAAGCCATTATTCCATCTAACAAAATTATTAAACACTTTCTTATTATCATATACAGTTGACCCTTAAACATGGGTGTGAACTGCTTGAGTCCACTTATACATCATTTTCTTCTGTCTCTGCCACCCCTGAGACAGCAAGATAGCTCCTCTCCCTCCTCCTCAGCCTACTCAATATGAAGACAATGAGGATTAAGACCTTAATGATGATCCACTTCCACTTAATCAATAGTAAATATATTTTCTCTTTCTTATGATTTTCTTATAACATTTTTCTCTAGCTTACTTAATTGTAAGAATATAATACATATAACATACAAAATATGTGTTAATCAACTGTTATGTTATTGATAAAGCTTTCAGTCAACAGTAGGCTATTAGTAGTTAGGTTTTGGAGGAGTCAGTGTTATATGCTGGTTTTCAACTGTGCGAGGGTCAGCACCACTAACCCTTGCATTATTCAGGAGTCAACTGTAATACATACTAAAAGTTTCCCAATTGTCTCAAAAATCTTTTTTTTACTGTTAATTAGTTTGCATTAATTAGTTTGCAGAAATAAGCTTTCTGATCAACATTAGGACAAGTGGATCCAAACAAGGTCCACACATTACATTTGGTTGTTATATCCTTTGATTCTTTTTGAATCTAAAGCAATGTCCTTTCCCCCTTTTTATCCCTTCAATAAATCAATTGAAGAACCTGGGTCAATTGTCCTGTGGAATGTTTCATGTTCTAGATTTGTCTGCTTGCGTCATTGTGTCATTTAATTTGTTCTTCTATTCCTCATATTTCTCGATGAGATTCACTTATTTGTTGAAGACACTTCATGGTTGATGCTGGGTACTTCGTATTGGATCAGAAGGCATATGTCTGGTTGTTTCATTTTTAGTGATTCTAAGATTGATCAGTGTGTTTAGGTGATGAATAGCAAAGTGAAAGTATTCCTCATAAAAGTTTGTAGATTTCTTATATATTCACTCCTATATATGTAATATTTTTGGTTGCTTTTTAAAATGTGATCTTCTCTGCCATTATATCTTCTAATTGACAGTTGTTTGCATATGTGAAGGGAATTTATTTTTATACATTAATTTTATATTTTACTAATGTACTAAATTTTGTTAAATGTTTGTAGTAGTTGTTTACTTGATTCTTTGGTTTTCAGGTAGAAGACAATCCTATTATATGTGAATAGAAATGTTTTTATTGCTTTCTTTCCAATACTTATAATAATTATTTTATTCTATTGTATAGTTAGGGTAGCTAATACCTTCAATGCATTGTTACATAATAGTGGCAAGAGTGAGCATCCTTTTTTTCCTCTTGATTTTAGTGGGAAGGCTCCCAGTACTTCCACATTAAGTAAAACAGTGGCTTTTGAATGAAACTTTTTAAAAAGCACATTTCAACTTGATTAGGCAAAAAGCCCAAATACCACTGTTTGTCTATATTGAACCAACTTATTCTATGTCAGTAAATAAATAAGCTGGTAAAATTAGACTAATTAAATGTTGTCATCTGATGGACAAGGGTGCATACCTTTGCTAATATTTTGACTGCTTACAGCACAATCTCCACAACAACTTCAGCTGGAGAGGCAACTGCAAGGCTGGTAGAAAAAGCAGTAGCTCTGGTGACCAGAGTGTATTTGGAATCTCACCAACCTTGTGACCTGGGGCAGGTCACTTCTGCTCCCTGCGCCTCAGTTCTTGACCTATAAAGTAAGGCGACAATTTTTTTTTTGAGGTTGCTCTGTCACCTCTGTTGCCCATGCTGGAGTTCAGTGGCAAAATCATAGCTAACATCAACCTTGAACTCCTAGGCACAAGCGATCTTCCTGCTGTGACTCCCCAAAGTGCTTGGAGTACAGGCACGAGCCACCACATCTGGCTGACAATTCTACTTAATAAGGTTGTTGTGAGAAAGAAAAGATGTACATTGGTGAAATCATATATTTCAGTGCCTGGCACACAGTAGACACTCAACAAATGTTTGCTGAATAGGTGAATATTAAGAAAATACACATGTATAAATCACTTTTTTGTGAAAGCTTAAAATAGCAAATGAGTAAATGAAGAATGGATTATCTCTTTCCTCTCTCTTTTTCCACCTAGACTTTATTCCTTTAGATTTACTGGCAAAATTTTTACTAAATAGACTGTGATCCAAAACAGGAAACTGTCCTAAAGGGAATTTTCATTTTCTACTTTAAAGTAAAAATCCAAAGTTGAGCTCACCCTTTGAAAAATTAGCCTGGCCAGTTTGTCTTCAATTAGTCTCTCCACACATAGGGAAGTGGAGCAGGAGAGATGGGCAGGAGGCCAGAATAGCGGCACAAGGAGATTGGGAAATGGATTCCAGGGTTTGTGAGCCGGATAGAAATAGAAGAGTGAGTCTACATAGATTTTACTGTTATCCTTTAAAAATAAATAAAACAAACTTAAATAAAAACTAAAAAGTACCACACAAGTGGTTTTACCTAAGTTTCAAAGAGTATTCTTTGACCACTGTGGTGTAACTTGGAAGACATAAATTGAAAATACTGATAAAAATTATGGCCCCAGTTCCTGGCATCTCTTCATTAGTGCCTTATTCCTTTTGGGGTTAGTCTGTTCACTTATAGGGTCCCTTATTAAACTGCCAACACTCTTGGATGTTAGTCGAACTTATTAATATAATGTCAGAGCTTAAAGGGCCTTTCTTTTTTTAAATTTATTTTTTTAAGAATAATTTTTTATTTTATTATTATTATACTTTAAGTTTTAGGGTACATGTGAACAATGTGCAGGTTTGTTACATACGTATACATGTGCCATGTTGGTGTGCTGCACCCATTAACTCGTCATTTAGCATTAGGTGTATCTCCTAATGCTATCCCTCCCCCC
>NW_026652282.1:112683162-112684699 GCF_009828535.3 Hylobates moloch
CACAACAGTCCCCGGAGTGTGATGTTCCCCTTCCTGTGTCCATGTGTTCTCATTGTTCAATTCCCACCTACCAGTGAGAACATGCGGTGTTTGGTTTTTTGTCCTTGTGACAGTTTATTGAGAATGATGATTTCCAGTTTCATCCATGTCCCTACAAAGGACATGAACTCATCATTTTTAATGGCTGCATAGTAGTCCATGTTGTATATGTGCCACATTTTCTTAATCCAGTCTATCATTGTTGGACATTTGGGTTGGTTCCAAGTCATTGCTATTGTGAATAGCGCCGCAATAAACATACGTGTGCATGTGTCTTTATAGTAGCATGATTTATAATTCTTTGGGTATATACCCAGTAATGGGATGGCTGGGTCAAATGGTATTTCTAGTTCTAGATCCCTGAGGAATCGTCACACTGACTTCCACAATGGTTGAACTAGTTTACAGTCCCACCAACAGTGTAAAAGTGTTCCTATTTCTCCACATCCTCTCCAGCATCTGTTGTTTCCTGACTTTTTAATGATTGCCATTCTAACTGGTGTGAGATGGTATCTCATTGTGGTTTTAATTTGCATTTCTCTGATGGCCAGTGATGGTGAGCATTTTTTCATGTGTTTTTTGGCTGCATAAATGTCTTCTTTTTAGAAGTGTCTGTTCATATACTTCACCCACTTTTTGAAGGGGTTGTTTGTTTTTTGCTTGTAAATTTGTTTGAGTTCATTGTAGATTCTGGATATTAGCCCTTTGTCAGATGAGTAGGTTGCAAAAATTTTCTCCTATTTTGTAGGTTACCTGTTCACTCTGATGGAAATTTCTTTTGCTGTGCAGAAGCTCTTTAGTTTAATTAGATCGCACTTGTCAATTTTGGCTTTTGTTGCCATTGCTTTTGATGTTTTAGACATGAAGTTCTTGCCCATGTCTATGTCCTGAATGGTAATGCCTAGGTTTTCTTCTAGGGTTTTTATGGTTTTAGGTCTAACATGTAAGTCTTTAGTCCATCTTGAATTAATTTTAGTATAAGGTGTAAGGAAGGGATCCAGTTTCAGCTTTCTACATATGGCTAGCCAGTTTTCCCAGCACCGTTTATTAAATAGGGAATCCTTTCCCTGTTGCTTGTTTTTGTCAGGTTTGTCAAAGATAAGATAGTTGTAGATATGTGGTGTTATTTCTGAGGGCTCTGTTGTGTTCCATTGATCTATATCTCTGTTTTGGTACCAGTACCATGCTGTTTTGATTACTGTAGCCTTGTAGTATAGTTTGAAGTCAGGTAGCGTGATGCCTCCAGCTTTGTTCTTTTGGCTTAGGATTGACTTGGTGATGTGGGCTGTTTTTTGGTTCCATATGAACTTTAAAGTAGTTTTTTCCAATTCTGTGAAGAAAGTCATTGGTAGCTTGATGGGGATGGCATTGAATCTATAAATTACCTTGGGCAGTGTGGCCATTTTCACAATATTGATTCTTCCAACCCATGAGCATGGAATGTTCTTCCATTTGTTTGTATCCTCTTTTATTTCATTGAGCAGTGGTTTGTAGTTCT
>NW_026652282.1:112699365-112727503 GCF_009828535.3 Hylobates moloch
CAGGTGTAATTAAGATTGCTACTCAGATGACCATAAAATCAAGAGATTTTGCTGGACTATCAAGTAAGGCCCAATGTAATCACAAGTATCCTTAAAAATGGAAGAGGGAGACAAAAGAGAAAGGAGTCAGAATGATGCCATGTCAGACGGATTGGACCTACCTTTGTTGGCTTTGAAAGATGGAGGGTGAAGAACATGGACCAGGAAATGCAGGCAGCCTCTGGAAGGCATAAAAGGCAAGGAAATAGATTCTCCCATAGAGCCTTGAGAAAGGAATCCAGCTTTGCTAACATCTTAATTTTAGTCCAGTGAAACCTATGTTGGGCTTCTAATATACAGAACTGTAAAACAATAAATTTGTGCTGTTTCAAGCTACACGTTTGTAGTTAGTTGTTACAGCAGCAATATAAAATTTATATGCCATAAAAATAGGATAAAAGACTAGTAAACCACATGATTATCCTAATAGATGCAGAAAAATCCAATGCTCATTCATGATTAAAACTTAAAAATACTAGGAATAGAAAGGAAAGGTGGTTTCTCAACCTGATAAGAGGCATTTATGAAATACATACAACTAATAACAGTCTTAATTGTGAAATAGTGAATTCTTTCCTCCCTAAAGTCAGGAAGAAGGAAAGAATGTCTACTCTCACCATTTCTATTCTACATTGTACTTCGGGTTCTAGCCAGCACTATAAGGCAAAAAGAAAATATAAATAATAAATGAAAGGAATTAAAGGAATCTAGATGGGAAAGAAAGAAATACAACTGTCTTTGTGCATAGATGACATAATTATTTATTAGAAAATCCTTAGGAATTAACAATAAAAGTACTAGAGCTAATAAATTTATCAAATTTATAGGATATAAGAATATTATACAAAAATAAATTTGGTTTCTATATACTAACAGTGAAAAATCTGAAAATGAAATTAAAAATTTCATTAAAAATAGCATTGGAGCATGGAGTCTCATGCCTGTAACCCCAGAGCTTTGGGAAGCTGAGGCAAGAGGATTGCTTGAGGCCAGGAGTTCAAGACCCAGACCAGCCTGGGAAATGTAGCAAGACTCTGTCTCTACAAAAAATAAAAAATTAGCTGGGCATGGTTGTGCACACCTGTAGTCCTAGCTATTTGGGAGGTTAAGGTGGGAGGATCACTTGAGCTCAGGAGGTTGACATTGCAGTAGCTATGACAGCACCATTGCACTCCAGCCTGGATGACAGAGAAAGACCCTGTCTCAAGAAAATAAATGCATCAAAACTTAGAAATATATATATATTTTTAAGACAGAGTCTTGCTCTATTGCCCAGGTTGGAGGGCAGTGGCATGATCTTGGCTCACTGCAACCTCTGCCTCCTGGGTTCAAGCAATTCACCTACCTCATCCTCCAGAGCAGCTGGGATTACAGGCATGCACCACCATGCCCAGCTAATTTTTGTATTTTTAGTAGAGACAGGGTTTTGCCATGTTGGTCAGGCTGGTCTCGAACTCCTGACCTCAAGTGATCTGCCTGCCTCGGCCTCCCAAAGTGCTGGGATTACAGGTGTGAGCCACCATGCCTGGCTAATTTAGGAATAAATTTAACAAATGAAGTACATTATTTCTACAGTTAAAACTACAGGATAGCACAAAATAAGTTGAAATCAGATCTCAATAAATGGATAGACATTCTATGTTCATGGCTTGGAAGACTCAGTATTGCCAGATGGCAATTCTCCACAAATGGATCTATGGATCCATGGGATCAATGAAATCCCAGCAGACCTTTCCTAAAAATTGACAAGTTGATCCTTACATTTTTATGGAAATGCAAAGGATCTAGAATAGGCAAAATAATTTTGAAAAAGAAGAACAAATTTGTGGAACTTACATTACCTGATTTCAAAATTTACTATAAAGATACAGTAGTCAAGACAGTATAGTACAGTATTCATCTATGGGTAGACATAGATTAAGGGAACAGAATGGATAATTCCAAAATAAACCCTTACAAATGTGGTCAATTGATTTTTTTGACAAGGTACCAAAAGAATTCACTGGGGAAAGGATAATCTTTTCAATAAATAGTGCTGAAATAACTGACTATCCATATAGAAAACAAATTAACTTTGAACCTTACCTCACATTGTATGTAAAATGTAATAAACACTAATACCATAAAACTTATATCATGCAAAAATTAATAAAAGCTAATATGAGGAGAATCTTCCTGAATTTTCTACAGTCAAAAATTGTTAGGTAAGTCTGATATGGTTTGGCTCTGTGTTCCCACCCAAATCTCATCTTGAATTGTACTCCCATAATTCCCACGTGTTGTGGGAGGGACCTGGTGGGAGATAATTGAATCATGGGGTTGGTTCCCTCATACTGTTCTTGTGGTAGTGAATAAGTCTCATGAGATCTGAGGGTTTTACCAGGGGTTTCTGCTTTTGCATGTTCCTCATTCTCTCTTTGCCTGCTGCCATCCACATAAGACGTGACTTTCTCCTCCTTGCCTTCCACCATGATTGTGAGGCTTCCCCAGCCATGTGAAACTGTAAGTCCAACTATACCGCTTTGTTTTGTAAATTGCCCACTCTTGGGTATGTCTTTACTAGCAGCATGAAAATGGACTAATACAGTAAATTGGTGCTAGTACAGTGGGGCGTTGCTGAAAAGATACCTGAAAATGTGGAAGCAACTTTGGAACTGGGTAACAGGCAGAGGTTGGAACAGTTTGGAGAGCTCAGAAGAAGACAGGAAAATGTGGGAATGTTTGGAACCTCCTAGAGATTTGTTGAATGGCTTTGCCCAAAATGATGATAGCGATATGGACAATAAAGTCCAGGCTGAGGTGGTCTTAGATGGAAATGAGGAACTTGTTGGGAACTGGAACAAAGGTGATTCTTGTTTTGTTTTAGCAAAAAGGTTGGTGGCATTTTTGCCTCTGCCCTAGAGATTTGTGGAACCTTGAACATGAGGGAGATTATTTAGGGCATCTAGCAGAAGAAATTTCTAAGCATCAAAGCATTCAATAAATGACTTGGGTGCTGTTAAAAGCGTTCAGTTTTAAAAGGGAGCACAAAAGTTTGAAAAACAGAGCACAAAAGTTTGAAAAATTTGCAGCCTGACAATGTGATGGAAAAGAAAATCCCATTTTCTGAGGAGAAATTCAAGCCAGCTGCAAAAATTTGCATAAGTAATGAGGAGCCAAATGTTAATTCCCCAAGACAATGGGGAAAATGTCTCTAAGTCATGTCAAAGGTCTTCATGGCAGCCCCTCCCATCACAGACCCAGAGACCTAGGAGGAAAAAGTGGTTTGCTGGGCCAGGGCCAGAGTCCCTCAGC
Source organism: Hylobates moloch (assembly GCF_009828535.3). Lineage (NCBI taxonomy): Eukaryota > Metazoa > Chordata > Mammalia > Primates > Hylobatidae > Hylobates > Hylobates moloch. Next base: position 112,702,699 of record NW_026652282.1, read on the forward strand.
TGTGTGTGGCCTAGGGACCAGTCCCTGATGCCAAAAAGGTTAGGGACTGCTGTTGTACCCTCCACACACATAGCTTCCCTCATTATCAACATCCCCCATTATCAACATCTCAAATGTACATCTGAGTGGTACATTTATTGTAAGTAATAAACCTGCATTATAATTACCCCAAATCCATAGTTTACACCAGGGTTCATGGTTTTATGGGTTTGGACAAATGGATAATGACATGTATCCATTTTTATAGTATCATTCAAAATCCTCTGTGCTTCACCTATTCATCCCTCACCAACACCTGGCAACCAATGATGTTTTTACTGTCTCCATAGTTTTGCCTTTTCCAGAATGTCATAAAATCGGAAGCATACAGTATGTAGAAATTTCAGATTGGCTTATTTCACTTAGTAATGTGCATTTAAAGTTCTTTCATGTATTTTCATGGCTTGATAGCTCATTTCTTTTTAGCGCCACATAATATTCCATTATCTAAATGTAACACCATTTATATATCCATTTATCTATTGAAGGACATTTTCCTTGCTTCCAGGTTTTGACAATTATGCATAAAGCTGCTGCAAACATTCCCGTGTAGGGTTTTGTGTGGACATACATTTTTAACTTCTTTGGGTGGGTAAATACCAAAGAGTGACTGGGCATGTGGTTCATACCTGTAATCCTAACACTTTGGGAGGCTGATGCAAGAGGATTACTTGAGCCTAGGAGTTTGAAATCAAAATGGACAACATAGTGAGACTCCATCTCTATGAAAATTAAAAATTAGCTGGTCATGGTAGTGCATGCCTGTGGTCCTAGCTACTTGGGAGGCTGAGGTGGGGGGATCACTTGAGCTCAGGAGTTTGAGGATGCAATGAGCCCTGACTGCGCCACTGCCCTCCTGAGTGACAGAGTGAGTCCTTGTCTCAAAAAAAATAAAAAATAAAACAAAAAAAACAAAGGCATAATTGCTGGATCACATGGTGAGAATATATTTAGTTTTGTAAGAAACTGCCAAACTGTCTTCTTATGTGTTTCGTTTTTAATGGCCAACACTTGCAAATATTTTAAAAGGACTGCCCTTGAGTGTTTGGAGCCAGTTTTCTCAAAAGCCCAGGAAACCAGAAGAACCCTGGAGTTTACATCCTTGCAGGGCAGCCTTCAGCCAATTACTGAGAGGTGCAGGAGTATTAAAGTCCAGCTGTGATGTGTAATTTTACATGCCAGAACTCCCCTGAAAGATAAGGTTAAGGCTAGGACTTAGTTTGAATTTACACCCTTTCTTTGCTTCTTCCTTTTTGTATCCTACTTTCCCTACTCCCTTACTCAGTTCTTCCAGGAGCAATTGCTTAATAAACCATGTGCATGTGACTCTTCATCTCAGGGTCTGCTAGTAGGGAATTCACCCTAAAATACCCTGGTTGCTTACCTCACAGGTAGTTGTCAATATAACTGAAGAAAATGAAAGTGGCATGTTGCTAGGTCATGAGTCCTCCCATGATCATCCTTTCTATTTCCCTCTTCAAGGATGAAATCTACATAGGACTGACTTTCGAGGTCCATATGGAACCACCTGGCTAGAAGTGAATCTCTGCCCCTGTTCAGAGTTGGAGAAACTGCAACTATTTTATTTATTTATTTTGAGACAGAGTCTCACTCTGTCACCCAGGCTGGAGAGCAATGGCACAATCTCGGCTCACTTCAGCCTCCACCTCCCGGGTTCAAGTGATTCTCCTGCCTCAGCCTCCTGAGTAGTTGGGATTACAGGTGCCTGCCACCATGCCTGGCTAAATTTTTTTTATATTTTTAGTAGAGACGAGGTTTCACCACGTTGGCCAGGCTGATTTGGAACTCCTGACCTCGAGTGACCTGCCCGCCTCGGCCTCCCAAAGTGCTAGGATTACAGGCGTGAGCCACCATGCCCAGCCTGCCACTCTTTTTAATCCACTATTTCTTTCCATTCATGAGCACCCCAGGAATGCCAATACTCATAACTACTACGTATTGAACTCCTACCATATCAGAAGTTTTGAATATGTTATTACACTTAGTCTTCACAACAGCTTCCTGATGTAGGAATTCATAATATCATCCTCATTTTACAAATGAGGAAATGGAGGTCCAGAAAAAATTAAGTATTGGCGAATGGCAGTGCTGGGATTCTAACTTGGGTCACATATGCATGACTCAAGAGCCCCGCTGTTGACCACTAAATTATATTGACTCTCACTTTTTAGCATCTCTCAGGGAACTCAGGAATCCTGGTTTCCCCCCATCTTCTCCTGTGTGTGCACCAGAATTTCATCACTTGAAATATGTCTCTATTAGATCCCAACATTTGCCCCTGAACTGGAGTCTCTTAATTTCTGTGTATTTATCTTTGATCTTTGCTTTGGGACTTCTATATAGAACAGTTTATCTTTAAATGATTGTCTGGCACTTCCAGAGAAAGAAGAGAGAGAAGATGAGTTTTTGTAGAGTGTTCTCTATGTGCTAGGCATTTTACTAATCAGTTAAGTAATCAGTTCATTTAATTTCCACACAAACCAATGATAGGGGTACTATTTTTATCAGATAATGAATAATGATTTTTTTGCAGGTGGAAAAACTGAAGCTTAGGGAGGTCTTACCCAACAGGTCACTCAATCAATAACTGGCAAACCTGGAATTTGGGTCCTGTAGACTCCAAAGTTTGTATTTGTTCTTTTCCATCAAGCTGCCTGTTAGCTTTAATTATCCAAGTCTCAAATTTGACTTTCTGGCCACAGAGCTAAATATGTTGCTTCTGTTCTTGCTGACACACTATTATTGAAGAGAGTGTTTGCTCAATCGTGGCACATATTTGTTTTGTACCAGGTGCTCAGTCTGATTTTTGCAAGTTGTCTAATTTGCCCGGAGCTGTTTGAGAAGGTGGGAGAGGAGCTATGAAACCAGTCACTCTGCCTGGTGTCTCTGCTCCCTGCACAGCCAATCCCTCATTACATACCTGACCTTCTTAGGAAGGATTTTAGGATGCAAGATAAATGACAAGGTAGGTGGGTGATCAGAGAAGGCATAACCCTTTTCCCAGGCTGAAGTTTTTATTCTCACAGCAACACCTTATGTCGCTCAACTTTCTGTGGGGTTTTTAGCTAGGTAAGAGGCACTAAGATTTTCTTAGGTGCTTATTATGTGCCAGCCTTTCTTTTTATTTTATTTTATTTTGTTTTATTAAGTTCCAGGGTACATGTGCAAGATGTGCAGGTTTGTTACACAGGCAAACACGGACCGTGGTGGTTTGCCGCACAAATAAACCCACCACCTAGGTATTAAGCTCAGCAGATAGCCTTTCTTATATGCTGCTTATCCATCATTTGATCACAATTATCTGTTGAATCCTGTTAATCAGGGCATTGTTATAGACACTGGGGATGCAGCAGTGAACAAAACAGACAATATACCTACTGTCTGAGAGCTTACATTCTAGTGGGAACCAAGTAGAATCTTGCTCCTCTTCCTCCAGCTCCAGTCCCAGCTTCAACCTCTGCATCTGTTATTTATTTACTATATTGGGGTTCCAAGTGAGACTTTATTTGAAAAAAACAATCCTGCTCCCAAGAAAATAATGAAAATTGAGAAAGACCACTCTAAACAAATGAGATAAATAGATCTGAACTAGATCCATAATTCAAACATAATCCTTTGGATCTTTAAATACCTCTTTTGTTGCATACTAAATAAATGCTTTTTTGAGGGGAGAACATCATTCTAAATATTAATTACATCTGAGTAAAGACTTTGGGCTCAGACAGCAAGAGACTTGAACTCTTTTATTGTCAGGACAGCAATAAAGCCTCAAATAAATAAAAATGTTCTACTTTAAAATTACCAAGTGAGAGTTATTTACAGCAAGATTACTTTCTCATTTAATTTTTATTGCAACTGCATAAAGTAGGTACTATGATTATCTGATCCTGCAGACAAGGAAACTAAAAGTCAGGAGCAGGGCTTGAGTGGTGTGTGTCTGTATCTCATCCACACAGCCAGTATTTGGAAAAACTGGGATTCAAATCTTAATCTGTTTAATTCTAAAGCCCTGGCATTTTTTTTTACTTGAACAGATACTCTTTTTTAAGTCTGAACATGTCTGTGTTTTTGCTCCCAACACTGCTACTAATTAATGGCAATATTTAAGATACTTCACTGCTACTTTAGCTAAAGAGCAAGAGCAGTGTGGATTCACTGCATGTGTCTGGGCTGGGCTGCCCATGGAGCCATTTGACTTGTGGCTCCTGGGATTGACCATGCCAGGGAGGGCCTATATTTGAAGGAAGTCAGTCTTGCCTCCTGTCAGATTCCAGGGATTGAATTTCAAAAAGCTGTGAAGGAAGTGATAGCAATTTATTAGTTCCTTTTCACAGCTTGAAAATTGTCTGTGGTCCCTGTACAGGCAATCCAGGTTCACAGAGGCACAATGAAACTTTGTAGGAGAAGGTGTGTTGGGGGGCACAATGCACTGCTGAGAAAAGCCAACCAAACAGTATATATCCAACTGACTGTGTACCAAGATTTCTACTTTGAATCATGAAGCATAGTACATTGTCTCTTATTTGCCCTCCAGCCCTGGCTTCCTCAAACCCCAATCCCAAAGTCAGTATGTGGCTACAATATTCTGCAAGTCATGGATGCCCTCAATTGGCAAAACACAGCTAGGTCTTTGAGAGCAGATACAGTGGAATCCACCAGATGGTGACATTTCCAAACAAGGTGATGTGGAGCATGACTTTGAACCATCTGGGAGGTCTGAAGTGTTTACTGATGCCAAATTAAAAGAACATTTCAGATGTTGGTTCAACAGTCAAAGGGCACCTCTAAAACCCATGTAGATGATAGGTCTATGCAGATGAAAAGAACAATCTGGTACAGGCTGTTTAACAACAGAAATCAATCATTCATTCTCTAGACAAGGAACTCTTTAGTTGGCCAAGGACTAAACCCACACTCCCCAAGGGCCCCCAGTACTTTATGTCTTGAAGAAAGAGATACATGACTAAAAACTAGGGCTGATGTCAGAGATTGCAGCAAGAAAACAAGTTCCAACATCTATCCTAAGATCAGCCCAGATGAGGCCCCATGTCCCGCATGATCTATATCAGTGGTTGGCAAACTTTCAGAAAAGGCAGACCACAGCTTTATTTAGCCCCTCTAATTTAAGGTTGTGCATGCCAGGAATAATTTGAGCATTTGAGGTCTCTCAGCTCAACCCTTCACATATGTACAGGAAATATGATTTCTTAAATATTCAAGGACTTTCTTTTAAAATTCAACTGCAAAGGCGATCTGGCCAATTTTGTGTGATCCCTGCCTTGACTTTTTCTTGCAGAATATCCTCATGGATGCCTTCACCTGCCTTGACAAAATGTAGCCCCCAGCAGTCACCTTCCCCCTGGCCTGTGCCACACTGCCCTGCAATTTCCCAGGGATTAGAGGATTTATTTTCAAAGGCCAAGCCCCTGGTATTCTCTTTTCCATGGCCCCCAAGGCCCTCGTCTATCAATTGTAGGGCACGTCCAGTCCTTCCCTGTAGGCAGCCTCAATTCCCGCTAGGAATGTTGTGCAGCAAGCTGAACACCTCAGCCCTAGCAGAGACCACTGAAGCACCTGGGTTCTCTCACCCTCCTCCTTGTTGTTTTAGCACTCTTCCCCAGGCTAATTTACTCAATCTCCATGCCACTGCTTAAATGTCACTGCTGCGTAAATGTCTTGCCTGATTCACTGAACTAGATTTCCCTTTTATCCAGTCTCCTAATCCCCTTTGTAGCACTAATCACAATTCTAAACTTAAAATTGTTTAAATATGGTTTCATGTCCTCTGTACAGGACTTTAAGATCCATGAGGATAGGGGAAATGTCTATTTTATTCGCCATTGTATCTCCAGTAGGTAATCAAATTAATAATTATAATATTTACTAATAACAAGCACTTGTCTGTGCCAGGCATTGTTCTATGTGTTTATGTGTATTAATTTATTTAACCTTCCTATGAAGTTAAATCCTATGAGGTATGTAGTATTACTATCACTTCTTGAAAGGCAAGGAAATTAAAACAGAGAGAGGTTAAATAGCTCGCCTAAGGTCACATAACTAGGAGGTGATTGAACTGGGATTTGTACTAAAGTAACAGGTCTTCAAATCCATATCTTTAGTCACTACACTCTAGTGTTTCTCCCTGGGATTAATACATGAATGTGAATGAGGGAAATAAAATGACCACCTCTAACATATTCCCCAGCTATGATCAGAAGTACTGCTCTTCTTTGACCTCAGAATGGCCTTTGGTTTGGAAGCTGAAAGTCATACCAAGGAAGTACATATTGATTGGCAATCTCAGTTCAGAAGGGTCCACCAAGTAGAACTGCTTTCTGACAGGCTAGTGAGAGAACACCTTAGGCTCATCTTTCTTTATATCACACACTGAAAACCACATCCTTAAAAGTCAAACAAGGATTAAGGCAAGACCTGATCTATAAGACAAGACAGAAAAGGCTGAAGTATACTGCATTATTTGGGATTAAGCTCAGTTATGAGCAATAGAAAATCCACAAATAACAAAAGTTTTCATCTCTTTCATGTTCAATAATTTCCAAGGCCATCAGTCCAGGACTGGGGCATGGTGTTTCACGGTGACAGGGGCTGTGGATAAAGACACAGTCCAGGGAGCAGGGAAAAAAAGACTGGAGCTCAGTCAGAGGTCTGAACTAGTTCTACAGAATGAAAAGTCAGCAACAAAGAGATAGTAACCAAAACCCTGGGAGCTGGAGACCAAGTTCCTTCTCTCTTGTTGCTCTGCCACATATAGCTCTCATTCTCCATGTCATCTTGTGGTCCAAGATGACATGTAGAGCTCCAGCAATTTTTTCTTCTATTCTGGTCAGCAGGAATGAGGAAGGAAAGAAGAATGGCATGCCCTTCTATCTTTAAGGACACTTCCCAAAAGTTGTGTACACCAGTTTTACTTACAGCCCATTTGTCAGAACTTAATCACAGGGCCAAATGTACCTGCAAGGAAAGCTGTGAAATGTAGTCTTTATTCAAGGTGGCCACATCCCTCACTTAAAATTGAAGTTTTATTATTAAGGAATAAGGGGAGATCTGATATTGTGCAACAACTAGTGATCTCAGCAATAAATATAATAGATTCTATACAAGAAAGCTCCAAGGAATGCAAAGGGGCAAAAGACATATCTGGTTAAGGAATCAAGGAGAAACTCCATAGAGGAGTATATGATGAAAATGGGCTTTGAAGCATGTAAAGAATTTTGCTAGGGCAGATGAGTTGTAAGAAGGGCATTTTAGATAGACATAAAAGCAAGAACAAAGGTACAGAGATTGAAATAAACAGAATGAGTTGTCTTGTTTGACTGGAGAGATTAAGATTCAAGTTGAGGAGCAGTGGGAGGCAAGGCTGTAATGGAAGGATGGAGTCACTTGGGGAAGGGTTTGAATGTCAGAGCAAAAAGTTTTTGTTTAATTTTCTGGGCAAGAAGGAATAACTAAAGGGTTTTGTGCAAAGTAGTTATGTACTTTGAAATCTACTGTAGCAACAGTGTTACAACTTTTGAGCAGAGGAGGAATGAGATCTGAAAACTATTACACAGCAAAAATATGTAGTTTACAGTAGAGGGAGCAGAGAGACACAGTGAGGCTGTTGTAATAGCCAAATGATAACACAGGCCGGAATCAAGCAGTGAGAGTGAGGGTGAAGAGAAAGAGACAAATACAAGACGCATTGGAGAGACGGAATCTACTGAAATTCACTATTGATTGTGGAGTGGAGAATGAGTCAGATGATCCTGAGTTTTTTAATCTAAGTGGCTGGAAGGAAAATGGACTGTTCATCACAACAGGGAATACAAGAAAAGAAAAGTTAGGAGTCGGCATAGAAGGGAGATGGAGAGTTCTGTTTGAAGTCTGAGTTCAAAGCACCTTTAGGATATCTAAATGGAGATACATATCAGAAAGTAAGATATGAGGATCCAGAACATACAACAGAGAATTGGACTACAGATACATTGAGCATAGAAGCAATAACAGAAGCCCTTGGACAGGTGAGATTTCAGAATTTGAAAGTATAAAGAGAGAAAAAATAGGCCAATGTCATGAGGTTTTCTTTCTTTTTTTTTTAAAAAAAAAAAAAAAAAAAAAAAAAAAAACTGTCGCCCAGGCTGGAGTGCAGTGGCGCAATCTCGGCTCACTGCAAGCTCCGCCTCCTGGGTTCACGCCATTCTCCTGCCTCAGCCTCTCCGAGTAGCTGGGACTACAGGCGCCCGCCACCACGCCCGGCTAATTTTTTGTATTTTTAGTAGAGACGGGGTTTCACCGTGGTCTTGATCTCCTGACCTTGTGATCCGCCCGCCTCGGCCTCTCAAAGTGCTGGGATTACAAGTGTGAGCCACCGCGCCCGGCCTGTCATGAGGTTTTCAAAGGAAGAGAGTTTCAAGTAGGAGGGGAAGAATGGTCAATAACATCAACTGCTATAGGGAACTCAAGAAAGATGAAGACTGAGAAAGAACATCAGAGGTAATTAGTGAAACTGAACTGAACTATCTTGGGTGGTAAGGCATTGTAGGAAGTGTTGGGGAGGTGTGGGTGGCTAGCAAAGCCAGGCAAAAAGCAGAAAGACCCAGATTGCAAGGTATGAAGTGCTGGTGAATGATAGGGAAGTTGAAGTGCTGGTTGTAGACCACACTTTGAGTGTTTGGTGTGTGAGTAAGGGTGGGCAACAGATATGCTCACATTCAGTACAGCATAGGATGTCAGTACTGGAAGGGCCCTTAGAAATTGCATCTAATTTCCAACTGAACAGTATTAAGAACAAAATCTACATCCACAAAGAGAAACCTAAACACTTCGGCCCTTAGCTGTTACTAACCAAGGACAAGCCTTTCTTTGGCCCCATAGGAACTCACGTGAACAGGACTTTCAAAACACTCTTCAGTCTCATGTACCAATATAGGGAGTATTTCCAAAGATTCAAAGTTTGACACCAGGGAACAAGTTATCGGCCTTCGCTGAGAAGATACAATATCCCCTCTGGGGACACTGACAGAGAGAGATGTTCCAGTTACAGCAAACAGCATCCAGAATCCCAAGACAGACAGGATTGTTGGTGTCTACTAGGCCTTGCAAACTGGAAAGTGGGCCTAATCCACTGGCTTCTTTAGCTTACCTCCCTCAGATCAGTCCTCAGATATCAGGGATGTAGTCAAGGATGGAGACCTCTGTAGATTTCCAGAAAGCACTTTCAGTTAGTTCTTGGCAGAGGACATAGAGACCAGGCACGAGCTTTGTTCTTTATACATGTTCCTTTCTGATCACCTCCAAAGGAAAAAATCAGGCTCCAAGGCTCTGCAGATCATGGTAGAAGGCCACATATTATAGGAGGAAATAAAGACCACACATAAGAAAAAAGCAATGTAATTTTTAAAAAATTAAAAAATGTTCCACCTACTTGATTTTTTAAAAGTTAGAAGTGGAAACATTAAACCACTACTATTCAATAAATTCAACAAACACAAAAATACCTTAGGTCATCTCAAACAGAAACTCAGTAACCAATAAGCAATAACTCCTAATTTCCCTCTCATCTCACCTCCTGGTAACCTCTAATCTACTTTCCATTTCTATGAATTGACCTATACTACATATTTCACACACATGGCATTACATAATGTAAGGAATTTTGTACCTGGCTTCTTTCTCTTAGCATAATATTTTCAAGGTTCATCTAAGGGGAAGAAGGTGAAATGGGGCATGGGAGTTGGTGATCACAGAGTGAGGAAAAGGATTAGCTAGACCCTAGGGAAGATGGAAACAGATGGATGAAGACAGAGATTTTAAAGTATGAGCAGGGACAGGGAAAGAGGAGACAAGGAAATTCCATCTTAGAGTTGTGAGAGGGTTTAGGTTTATGGAGAGGGTGGACAAAGATAAAGTGCCAGTCCCAGACTTAGCAAAGATGTATCACAGTAATCACTTTGCCTCTGAAATGCTCACTTGCTCTGCAACAATCCAGGAACCACCATTTTCCCACTGGAACATAGTTGTGTATTTATTTTCAAACTGAAAGATTATTTTTGAAGCAAAAGTTTATTTACCCATGAAATCCTGAAGGCTTTACATATTTATGAAGGAATGTCTTGGTTTGTAGAGATATCCTTTAGAATCTTCGGGGTGTCAGTCTTTTAGCTTTAAGTTTAAGCTGTTTATTACTGAAAAGTTTATTTCCTAAAACAACAATGAAACATCACTGCACATCTGTTAGAATGGCTAAAACCCAAAACATTGATAACACCAAATGCTGATTGGAATGTGGAGCAACAGGGACCCTCATTCATTGCCGGTGGGAATGAAAAATGGTACAGCCACTTCAGAAGACAGTTTGGCATTTTTTTTACAAAGCTAAACACATTATTACCACACAATCCAGCAATCACACTTCTTGGTATTTACCCCAATTAGTTGAAAAACTATATCCACACAAAAACCTAGACACGAATATTTACAGAAGCTTTATTCATAATTGCCAAAACTTGGAAGCAACCAAAATATCCTTCAATAGGTAAATGGATAAACAAACTGTGGTGCATTGATACAATCAAATATTATTAAATGATAGAAAGAAATGAATTATCAAGCCACAAAAGACATGGAGGAACCTTAAATGCATAGTGCTAAGCGAAAGAAGCCAGTCTGAAAAGGCTATATACTGTATGATTCCAACTTCATGACATTCTGGAAAAGGCAAAACTGTGGAGACAGTAAAAGGTCAGTGGTTGCCAGGGGTCCTGGGACAGGGAAGGAAGAGTGAGCAGGTGAAGTACAGGGGAAATTTAGGGCAGTGAAGCTATTCCATATGACACTGTACCTGACATTATGCATATGTCATATGTATAATACTGTACATGACATTATGCATTATGCATATGTCATAGGTATGATATGCATATATTAGCATTATGCATATGTCATATTTGTGATACTGTACATGACATTATGCGTTATGCATATGTCATGACATTTAGGGCAGTGAAGCTATTCCATATGATACTGTACATGCCATTATGCATATGTCATAACCAGTAGAACTGCACAACACAAAGAGTGAACCATAAAGTGAACTATGGACTCTGGTTAATAATAACGTATTAATATTGGTTCATCAATTGTAACAAATTTACCACACTAATACAAGATGTTAATAAAAGGGGAAACTGTGTGCCTGGTCAGAAGGTGGAAGGGTAGGGAAAGGGAATATAAGGGAACTCTCTGTACTTTCTGCGCATTTTTTCTGTAAACCTAACTACTCTAAAAATAAAGTCTATTAATTAAAAGAGAAGGGCAGATAAAAAGGCAATAAAAAGGCCATGTACCCCCTAAAAATTTATTTCCCCTTTAATTATCTTGTGGTTGTTGCTATTTATTATCCCTATAAGGATACAACCTAGACTAAAAATCTGGATTTGATTTGTAATAAGAAAAACACACTCAAAACAAAGACATAAATTTTTATTTCCAGTTCAAACTTTAAAAATTATGAACCCAGGTAGCTTAAATCTCTCCAAGAACAAAGATCATCTCAAATCCTTGCAATGTCACTAAGCCTTGTATCACTTAGCTTGTCAATTCTTCTATCAGGTAGCCAGATGTTTCCATTTGAATGGAATCTTTGCAATAACCCCTCTTTGTGGGGATTTATTCTATTAACTGGAAGCTTGTCCCTAGAGCAATGACACTCTTTTATACTTGCTAACTCTATTCGTTTCCAAAACAAATAGAAGTTTAGGGGTGCCAAAACAAATTACCACAAACTGATTGACTTAAAACAACAGAAATGTATTCTCTCACAATTCTGGACACTAGATATCTAAAAGCAAGGTATCATCAGCAGGGCCACGCTCCCTTTGTGACTCTGGGTAGAATATTTCCTTGTTTCATTGCAACTTCTCGTTGTGGCCATCAATTCTTGGCATTTCTTGGCTTGAGCTGCATCACCTAAATTTCAGCCACTGCCATGGCATTTTCCCTGTGTGTCTCACTTTGTCTCTTCTCCTCTTATAAGGAAATCAGTCTTGTTGGATTATGGGCCTGCCCTACCCTGTTATGACCTCATTTTAATATGATTATATCTGCAACAAACATATTTCCAAATAAGGTCACATTCTGAGGTACTGGCGATTAGGGCTTCAATATATTTTTTAGGGGGACACAATTTAACTAATCACACTAACAGAATAATGAGGTCCCATTGTAAGCATGTTTTGGCCTTGGTTCTGAAGTAAGGGCTTCTCAAAAAATGACAGCATTTACTTAGTATAGCTGTGGGACTCCAGAAAGACTAAAAGTCCAACTCTTTCTACCATGCCTAATCATGTTTCCTCAGTTACCAGGCTGAACAATTATTACAGTGTTCTTTACCTAGGCCAGGAGCTCTGAAGAGGTTGCCATTACCAGCCTCACTGGGCAGGAGTGTGCAGTTCCTTGAAGTCCTTGAGCCTGCCAGCCTATACCACATTCCTAGCACCAACCAAAAGTAGGTCTCTAACCCCCTAAATGTTTCACAGCTTTGATTCTGAAGTTCTTACTCTAACTGTTCTTGCCCACTTACTTCTGACTCTTTCTGCTTCTGACCTCATTATTCCTTTTACTGATGGTGGTTTTACCTGTGCTTTTGACCAGACGTTCAGCACCATTTCTCCAGCCTTCATCAATGTGTTTCTTCCTGGGCTCCAAATTGAACTCTGCTGAAGACCTTTTTGTAGTCATACATTGTGGGTAAATACTCACATGTTCATTTGTATGCAAGCACAGCCATCCGCAGAAAGCACTCCCAGCAGGTCATACCACTCTCATGAACGAGAGCCAAATATCAAGTCATGATTTCTAAGATTCTAGGCCATCCCTAAAGCTACCAGGAAAATTTTGACCTTTTGCACTGGGAACATACTTCTGTATTTATTTTCAAACCTTAAAGTGTATTTTTAAAAGGTTTATCATGTGACCCAGCAATCCCATTATTGGGTATATACCCAAATGAATATAAATTATTCTATCATAAAGACACATGCACACATATGTTCATTGCAGCACTATTCACAATAGCAAAGACATGAAATCAACCCAAATGCCCATTAATGATAGACTGGATAAAAAAAATGTGGTAAATATACACCATGGAATACTATGCAGCCAAAAAAAGCAACAAGATCATGTCCTTTGCAGGGACATGGATGGAGCTGGAAGCCATTATTCTCAGCAAACTAATGCAGGAATGGAAAACCAAACACTGCATGTTCTCATTTATAAGTGGGAGCTGAACAATGAGAACACATGGACACAGGGAGGGGAACAACACACACTGGGGCCTGTCAGAGGGTTGGGTGGGGGGAGGGAGAGCATTAGGAAAAATAGCTAATGGATGCTGGGCTTAATACCTAGGTGATAGGCTCTTAGGTGCAGCAAACCACCATGGCACACATTTACCTATGTAACAAACCTGCACATCCTGCACATGTACCTGAGAACATAAAAATTAAAATTAATTAAAAAAAGAAAGAATGGTTTATTTGCTCATGGAATTCTGAAGGTTTCACGTATTTATGAAGGAATATCTTCGGTTGTAGGATCTTAGCAGTGTCAAGCTTCTGCCTTCACAGCTTCCCTGGAACAACCCTAGGAAAGATCCCCAGTAGCCTCCTAATCACTGTGTTAAATAAGTTTTGTTTTTCAGGCCTCATCCTACTTGACTTCTCAATGCCATTCAACACTATTGACCACTCTTCATTTCTCAAAAATCTGCCCTCTCTTGACTTTGAGAAATAACATCTGCTACCTTCTCCAACTTCAATAAACCACTTCTTCACAGTCTCCTCTGATCTCTCTTCTTCTGGCCATCCTTTAAGCATTAGGAATTTCTCAGGCTCTCTCCTTGGCTTTTGGTCCTCATGCTACACAGTCTCTGTGGGTGATCCCACTTACTACCATGGCTTCAGTTATATGTTACTGATTTCCAAATCTGCATCTCCAGCCTCGGCTTCTTTTCTGAGCTCCAGACCTGTTTATCCAGTTACTAACTGGGCAATCCTGCTGGGGTAATCTATGGGCTCCTCAAACTCAAGCTGTCCAAACAAATCTCACTGATTGCCTCTATTGCTTATGTCAATGAAAACCCCATCAGTCTAGATTTGTCTTCCTTTGTTTCCGCTCACATCTAGTCTACAAGTTCTGCCTGTCTTAACTGACCATTTCTCTTTGTACTCACCACCTTTACCCTTGTCTGAGTCTTCATTATACTTTGTCTGGAACATTTTAATAGCCTCCTGTGTGATTTGCTTCCCACACCAAACCATTCTCCACCCGGCACCCAGAGTGAAAATGTCATAGCACGAAACTGGCTGTTTCACCGGCTCTCCACTGCCTACACGGTAAAGTTCAGTTTCCTTAGCAAAGCATTCAAGAGATGGTCTTTTGGACTTTGAACCTCATATTTTGGTTTGTTCCACCACTTCCCCAGAGCTTCAGTCATATCAGACTACTTATAGGACCCCAATATGCATAATGGTTGCATGCCTTTACTTAAACTTTTCTCTCTGCCTGGAATATCCTCCTTCTCAACTCACAATTACTTAGGAAAAGGCTAAGGGCCAGATCTTCTGTTTGAAGATGAGGTAAGAGAGGTGAACCTATGCACCTATGCGAGAGCTTACTTACTCTTGGGGGAAGTTCCAGCAGACACGCTGTTGGTAAATTGTACCTTTTATATCTGGGCTCTGGAGCCCTATGGCGTGGTAACCCTGGATCCCTTCCAGGAGCTGCAGGGCAAAGACAACTTCTGTGGTGAACTCTTCTGGATGTGTGTCAGTTCCGGGTGAGGCTGCAAGGCTGCCAAGTTCTCAGGCTGGATCTCCTGCTGGCAGGCTGACAGTTTCTCCATGCCCTGGGTGCCAGCATTGTGAAGGCTTCTGCTGGGGGGTTGCAGTTCCCCATAGTTCCACAGACAGCTAGACCTTCTCTTGTCTTAGGGCCTGATTCAAAACAGATGGGTGGATGGGACCATTCTCATCCCTATTGGCTCCTAGGCACAGTACTCCACCTGCAAAAGTGCCGTTGTTTCTCTAAATAACTTATAGGATAACTTCTCTCTCTCCTCTCTCTCAGCATTTATTCAATCAGCCAGTATTTATTGACTAATACCTATACAGTAGGCATTCTACTAAATACTGAGGACATAGCAATGTACAAAACAGGCAAAAAAACACTGCCTTCTTTCAGCCTACAGTCCAGTATGGGAGACAGACATTAAATAGAAAGACCTACAAATATTTAATTAATGACAGTCAAGAAGGAAAAAGTGCAATAAAGGAAAAAGGCAAGGTTCTATGAAAGAACTGGGTCTTTACTGCCTGATTTGTGGAAGAAATGACATTCCTCAAATGAGCACAAAGTAATGGTTTTTCTTGACCTTTTAAGTTTTTCTCCTCTATTTGTATGATTTTTAACATATTAAAGCTATTTTTTTTTTTGAGATGGAGTTTCACTCTTATTGCCCAGGCTGGAGTTCAACGGCACGATCTCAGCTCACTGCAAACTCCACCTCATGGGTTCAAGCGATTCTCCTGCCTCAGCCTCCCGAGTAGCTGACATTAAAGGCACCTGCCACGATGCCCAGCTAATGGTTTGTATTTTTAGTAAAGACCGTGTTTCACCATGTTGGCCAGGCTGGTCTCGAACTCCTGACCTCAAGTGTTCCACCTGCCTCAGCCTCCCAAAGTGCTGGGATTACAGGCGTGAAGCTATTCTTTTTCCCTTTATTTTATTAAGTATTTTAAGGACTCCTTCCTCACCCTGCTTAGACTCCAACGCCCCACACCAGGCTGCCCCTCCATGGACACCATTCTCACTCAGGAATGGAGAAACTCTTTACCCTGTTCAAGCTCTGGCCCCACACCATGCTGAGCTACTCCCATGTGTGGACAGTCTGACCGCCCTGCTCAGACTCTGACCCCCCGTACCTGCTTGGCATCTGTATTAGTTCATTCTCACACTTCTAATAAAGACATACCCGAGACGGGGCAATTTATAAAGGAAAGAGGTTTAATTGACTCACAGTTCAGGTTGGCTGGGGAGGCCTCAGGAAACATACAATCATGCTGGAAGGGGAAGCAAACACATCGTTCTTCACATGGCAGCAGGAGAGAGAAGAATGAGAGCCAAGCGAAGGAGGAAGCCCCTTATAAAACCATGAGATCTTGTGAGCACTCACTATCATGAGAATAGCATGAGGGTAACCACCCCCATGATTCAATTACCTCTCACCGGGTCCCTCCCATGACACATGGGGATTATGGGAACTACAATGAGATTTGGGTGGGGACACAACCAAAACATATCAGCATCTGACTCTGCACACCATGCTGGGGATCTGCAGGGACACCATTCTCACTGTGCTCAATCTCTGACTCCTTCCTCCAAACTGCCTTTCCATATACCTTGCTCCAGACCTCATGATGGCCTGGGGACTGAATTGTTCAGGAAGAGAAGGAAAAGGAAAGGAAGAGGAACAAGTAGAATTCTACCCATTTAACAGGCTCCAACCACTCTGCTGCCTTTAGTATCTGAGGCCACCACACCTCTCACCAGGATTACCTGAGTTACTTCAAAAAGCTCCACCTTTTAAAAGGGTCCTTTTAAATGTCATCTCTTTATGAAGCATTTTCTTCTCAATCCATCCACATGGCATGGACTACACTGGAGGCAAGAAAGATGAAGAGAAGCTGATGGATATAGAATACACGATGGAGGTAAAACTGACAGGACCAGTTGATGGATTGTGTGTGAGAGGGAAAGAGAAGAATCAAGAATGACAGGTCTTGGCTTTAGCAACTGGGTAGTGCCAGTAACTGAGACAGGGAAGATTGGGAGAGAGACAGGTTGGGGTGGAAGGGGGAAATCTAGAATTCTATTTTAGTAAGGATGAATTTTGAGTTCTATCAATCAGATATCCAAATTAAGAATGTTAAGTAGGCAACTGGATATAGATCTTTGAAATTTACTCTGTTTTAAAATTTCTGTCATACCTGCCTTGCTAATCCTCAATCCTGGACAAATACAGTTATATCTCTTTTTAAAAATCTGTTCCCTTTACAGGGTTCATGAACCCTCTGAATTTGTGTAAGAATTTTCCATATATGCATGTATGTACAATTATATGGATAGACAATTCATCATAGTTATCACATTTGCAAAAAATCCAGGATGTAAAAAAGGGTTTGAGAACAATTGCATTCAACAGCACTGACAAATATTAAAAACAAGCCAGAACAATAATTAGTCTCATTGTAAATTCATGTTATTCAAGCTTAGCTGGTTTCTT
The DNA here is from genome assembly GCF_009828535.3 of Hylobates moloch. Taxonomy (NCBI): domain Eukaryota; kingdom Metazoa; phylum Chordata; class Mammalia; order Primates; family Hylobatidae; genus Hylobates; species Hylobates moloch. The sequence continues at coordinate 112,720,103 of NW_026652282.1, forward strand.
AATGTTATTTAGTTATTTTTTTTTTTTTTTACTATTTACTCCTGTTAAAAGTTCAGGTGTTGGAGATATTTGAGGATAAAAATATAGGTTTTTTTGAAACAGTGTCTCACTCTGTCACCCAGGCTGGAGTGCAGTAGCACAATGATGTCGCAGTGCAACCTCTGCCTCGTGGGCACAAGCAGTCCTCCCACCTTGGCCTCCCAAAGGGCTAGAGTTAGAGGCATGAACCACTGTGCCACCTACACAATTATATTGAGGTTGATTCTTTGACTTATAGATGTTTCTCAAGGTATGCTGAATATTCAGCTAGACAGGGTAGAGCAGAAAAAGTATGGAATCAACTGATCCAAATTCTAGTTCCATATCTGCCTAAAACTCAGGGTGTGTGTTTGGGCAAGTCATCTAACTACCTCTAAGCCTCACTTTCCTCATCTGCAAATAGAGATAATAATACCTCACAAGGTACTTAAAGGTCAAAATTGTAACCAATATTTATGAAAGCATTTTGTGCATATCTAAACTTCAAACCACATGCTGAAAATGAGAAATGTCTTAATTTTCGATGGTATGGTTTGAGGAACTGCTAGACTGTGTTACCTGGGCAGTTTTTAGAATCTGCTAATGCACTGCCCACCTCACTCATCAAAATCAAAATTTCCCCTTTTACAACAGGTTGAGAAGAAGGGTCACCAGAGCGAAGGCCTGGAGGCAATAGAAAGTGGACTGAAAATTCATAACTAGCAATTTATTCAATGTGTTTTGGTGTAAACACACTCCTGGAAATATTTTTGATCTTTAGCTGTAAATCTCTAGGCACTAAGCTGGGCCAAACAGGGAGGGGTTCTCCTTGGGTAGAATGATGAAATCCAGGATGTGTCTTTTTGACCCTCTCATGCCCTCCCCACCCCCACACTCCATCCCTGCCCTCAGTGTCCCCTACTGACAGAATCAGAATATATCTCACCCTCCAGAAATGTGGGAACGTGGAACAGCCTGAGGGCAGAAAGAGGCAGAGAGAAGGCAAGCAATCATTCCTGCCAAGTTCCCCTCCCTTCACCTCTTGCCCCAAAGAAGTCATGTTTTTACCTGGTTCTCTCTCTCTGTCAACTTCCTTTCTGCCAGGGAACTTTGCAGTTTCTTAAGAAACTTGTGAAGACCTATAATCTTTCTAGGCCCAAATGAAGGAATTTTTCATGGTGTTATTCTAGGTAATGTGACAAGCAGTATGTGGAAGTCGGGCTTTCTCAGCACATTGAAAATTCAGCCGGATATTTGCTGTCTTTCTTTCCTGCTTCAACGATGAGTCTTGGTGACAGAAAAGAGAGCTACAAGTCTGGAAAGTCCTAGTCAAACATTCTCTTCTCAGAACTATGTCACCAAGTTAGTTGGCTTAGCTAATGAATAAATACTGAAGCACCACTGGCTTCTTGTTGAGTCCTTGCAGTTGACAATTATTCAAAAATAGCTAATATTAGGTAGTGCCATGTATCAAATGTCATTGAGATTATGGTGTATTGCAGTGGTGCTCAATGCAGGGTGCACAATGGAGTCTACTTAGAGGGTAAATTATTGGAATCAAGTGACACCAAACCCCAGCAAGTATGATTCATTTGGTCAGGGTTGGGGGATAAGTGAGCTGGGCAGTGCATTAGTAGATTCTAAAAGCTGCCCAGGTAAAACAGTCTAGCAGTTCCTCAAACTATTAAATATAGAGTTATCATATGACCTGGCAATGCCAGTCCTAGGCATATGCCCAAGAGAAGTGAAAACATATGTTCACACACAATATTGTACACAAGTGGTTTATAGCAATGTTATTCAAAGCAACCAAAAATGAAAGCAGCCCAAAATCTATTAATGGCTGAATGGATAAGCAAAATATGTACATACATACAAAGGAGTATTATTTGGCAATAAAAAGGAATGAAATACTGATACATACTGCAACTTGGATGAACCTTGAAGACATTATGCTAAATAAAAGAAGCCAGTCACAAAAAGTCCGGATATTATATGATTCCATTCATATGAAATCCCAGAATAGGGAAATCTATAGGGACAGCCAGGAGATTAGTGTTTGCTTAGGGCTGGCTTTGGAGGATGGCGGATATCAGGGTGATAGCTAGTGAGTATGATATTCCTTTTTGAGGTAATGAAACATTCTAAAATTAACTGCAGTGAGGAATGCACCTAACTGTGAATATATTAAAGCTATTGAATTGTACTCCCAAATTGTACGGTGTGGATTATATCCCAATAGAGTTGATTTAAAGAGAGAAAAAAATACTCCCCAGATGATTTTAATGTGCAGCTGAGTTTGAGAACCACTGATGTAGTTGAAAGAGCATGCACTTGAAGTTAGACAGATTGGAACAAAATGACTGTGTCATTAGGTGACCCAGCTGTGGCTTTCTGAGCCTCATTTTCCTCATCTGGAGAATGAGGATAATAATTACTGTCTCATAGGCTTTAGAAAGAGTATTTGGTGTGGAAAAGAAATGAAAGTATGTGTAGAGTCTGACACTTAGCAAGCCGGCACTCTATTAAAGGAAGCCATTGCCATCATTGTTTTACTTTTCTGCCTGAAGGCTCACAGGGCCAGCATTAGAAATATTCGTCTTCACTGCACTGACCGGGGAGAAGGTGATCTGGAGTGGAGGGGACCAGGCCAAATGCATTATCTGAATGCAGACTCAATAAATGTCCTCTGTGCTCATAACAATTTTTTTGGCCCCATCACAAAGCCCACATTCTTCCCATGAGTAAGACTGCAGCGTCATTGTTCACTAAGGAAACATAATTGCTTTTTTTTTTTTTTTTGCCATTAAAACTTATGAAGACCAAACACAGGTCCACAGTGGGATCTTAGTGGTATACCCTTGCCTTTCATAATATATTTGTCATCAAATTCTATCAAATCTACTGCTATAATATGCCTCTCAAATCCAGCCACTTGTATCCATTTCCACTGCCACTACCCTAGACCAGGCCTCTAGTATCTCTTACCTAATAATTCTGATCCTCTTTAACTGCCTCTACCCTTTTTCCCCTCCAAATCCTTCTCTGCACTGCAGCCAGAGTGATTTTTGTAAAATGCCAATTTGATCAAATCTCTCATTTGAAGAACTTCAAATGGCTTAAAATCTTTCAATGATTCCCTATAGCTCTAAAAGTCCAACTTCTGTCTAACCCTCCGGCCTTATCTCTTACTACTCTCTGTCTCCTAAATATCTTTTGAAATTGACCATTCCTTTGTTGCTCTACACCGTGAGTCCAATCTGCCATCATACTCAATCAGGACTCTTCAGCAGCTTGCAAACAGTTTTTCCTAGCTTTAGCCATGCCCCCTTTGAATCCACCTTCCACAGAGCAGCCAGTGTGATTCCTTTGCTTAAATCCTTTTTATGCCTCCCAATTTGCCTAAAAACAAAGATCAAGCTTCTTATCAGGGCTATAAGACCTTCCATGATTTGACCCTGCTGACTTATCCCCCTTCATGCTTACTTACTCAGTTTTCCGTACACATTACTTCTTCCTATCCACGGACCTTTGCAAACATTCTTGCTTTCTGGAATTTCCTGCCTCTGTCCTTGCACGTCCAAGTCCACTACATCCTTCAAGGCCTAGTTCAAATAATACTGTATTCAGGAACTCTCCCCCAACTCCCCCGAGGAACAGTTCTTCCTGGCTTTCAGACATCTCATTTTGCATTATCTTTGTCTCATCACTTTCTCATTTAGTTTGTCATCATGTCTAGTATGGATCTCTCTGCCTCAAATCTAAGATTGTTGAGGTTTAACCACAAATTTTGTTTGAGCCACAAATAACTGAGTCTTAAACAGAAAAAAAAAAAAAAAAAAACAAAAACAGAGGATCTGGGCAATACCTGAAGGTATTGATTGGGGGGATGTGGCTATGCAAGTGTGAGGGGAAACAAGCTTAAATATATAAACTCCTTGGATTACTAAAATAGATTAGAATCATCCCTGCTAGGTGGTCCAATGTGTGAATTTAGATCGGGGGGAGTTAAATCAAAATGAGAGAAGTTGTTGTAGAGTTGAAAAATAAAATCAAGATCCTTGGCAAGGAACTAGATCTAACTAGAAACGTGTTAGAAAGATGTGCTCGGCGTGTACCGCTGAATGTGCATATGTATACATAAATGTGCACATGCATACTTTTTTATAGATATGAGTGATTACATATATGCATGAGTTTAAGTGTGTGAATGCATGGCTCTGCATGAACAGACATGTATGTATCTGGGTATGGTTATGAATATTTCAAATGTGGTTTTATATGTGTGTATAGTTGCCGAGTAGGGAGGGTCTTACCTTGAGCCTAAGCTCTGTCAATTGTTGACATTCACACATGCCTGGGCATGGCTGAGAAACTGGTGGGGCCGGCCCGTCAGAAATATGTTTGTATTGAAGGACTAAGGATCCTCCTGGGAGATAATTTATCCTGGAAAAAGAAAGAGGTATGCAAACTTGGCCCAGTAAGAAAGCTTTAGTCACTAGAGGGGAGGGACATTTCTGAGTAGAGCACAGTGGCTGTCACTGGAGTTTGTCTCCAGACTTAGCACCATAGATTCAATGTCTGAGCCTTATGGGTATGTAAGAAGTTGTAGTCAATAAAAACAAAAAGAGCTGTTTTACAAAAATATTTTGTCATTATGCACATGCATGACTGCTTTGGGACTGTACTAATTCATTCATTTTTTTCAGTCAACAAATATATTTATCTGACACCTGCTCTGTACCAGATACTGTGCTAAATGTTGGGGATGAAGCAGCAAACAAAGTGACAGAGCTTACATTTGAGTGTAGCCCCCAAAAGAGAGGCATTTTCTGCCACATCCTCCCAAATATCATATACTTGGACATCTATAGGCAGAGCTGCAGCTAGTCTATACTGTATCTGTACAAATTAGAAAATGGCACCTGCTCTAGGCAGCCCCAAATCTTGGTGAGGGAACAATGCACTCTCTGAGCAGGTGAATTAGAAATAGGTATCTATCTTCTCCTCTAGGACAGATTCAACTCCACAGGCATACTGCATGACAGGGGAACACGGGATGAATTTGACAACTCCTTGTCCTCTCAGAGAGGCATCTCTTGTGCAGTGTGCAATCTGCACAACAGTCCATGGTGACCATGGCTGCAAGTCTCCAAGGTGTCAACAGTTGCTCTGGGCACAAGATAGTGATGCCCAGCACTAATTTTGGTGGTATCTTAGAAAAGCTACTACTAAGGGAAACTATTATTACTCCATAGAAGTAACAGCAGTTTCTACTGTGAATTGCAGAAGCCAGCAGAGGCAGCTGATATCCAGTTGATGTGGTACCATGCCTTCCAAATGCAGCATTACACAGCATAAGTGTCAGCTCTGCCTAGAAAATATAGCAATGCTTAGATCACATGAGAGCACTTAGAGGATATAAGCTGGAGCACAATAATGGGAGAAAGAAAACACAAAGCCATGTACTTATTCTGACACTACTCATTCATGATCATGTGTGAGAACCCCCCTAAAAACACCCAGAAAAAATTTATTGTGGTACAAACCCTTCAGGGGGATAAAGGAGAAGGCAAGAACTAGAAAAGTGTGTGTGTGTGTGTGAGAGTGAGAGCGAGAGAGCACATGCATGTGTGCAAATGTGTGTATGCACAGGCAGCCCAGGGGCTTCTCTTTGCATTTCACATAAAGGATAGAGCCAAAATATGTAGCTATAGCTTTCCAGCCTCTCCAAGAAGAGGGGTAGTTTTCCCTTGCGTAAAATAAAATCCATTTGTTCAGCTATGCAGAAAGAGTTTTCTTCAATATTGGTTGAGCGATTGAATTTAGATCCACAGTACTCAAAGTACTATTGATAGCAATATTAGGATATTTATATCTAGAATCTTAAGGCTTTGTTTAGATTTATGTGAGTTCTTTGTATATTAAGAATATCAACCATTTAAAGAACTGCTGTTAAATATTCACAGTTTTTCCTAATGTGTTGCTTTTTATTAACAGATTCTTTTCTGATTTTAAAAGCAGTATACGCTAGCCTGAAGAGTATGTAAAATTTATAAAGGAAACAAAAATTAGCCATAGTCCCACCGTCTACACACACACACACACACACACACACACTATGTAAATAGTTGTTATACTATATTTTTTATTTTCATTATTTTATTGAAATATATATATGAATATATATCTGAATATATATATGAATAGTTTTGATCAGCAGTTGGTTGATTCCACAGATGCAGAACCCATGAATATGGAATCCATGGTTATAGAGGGCTGACTGTATATATACATATACAATCCATATCCACAGATTATGCTGCTATATACAATTTTGCGTTCTGATTTTCACTTAACCATATATATATACACATACATGTGTATATATATATATATATATATATATATATATATACACACAATCAGCCCTCCATATCCATGGGTTCTGCATCTGCAGAATCAACCAACCGCTGATCAAAACTGTTCCAAAAAAATAAAATAAAATAAAATAATACAAATAAAAACTATAGTATAACAACTATTTACATAGCATTTGCATTGTGTTAGGTATGATAAGTAATCTAGAGGCAACTTAAACTATATGGGAGGATATGTATAGGTTATATGCAAATACTATACCATTTTATATCAGGGATTTGACCATCACAGATTTTGGTATCCACGGGGGTACTGAAAGCAATTCCTTACAGATACTGGGGTGTGTGTGTGTGTGTATCCATTAATATTGTGATGTTTTTCCATGCATACACACACACACACACACACACACACATTAGGATTCTGCTGCTATATACAATTTTGTATTCTGATTTTCACTTAAGCTTTTATTGAGAACATTTCCCCATGTCATATTGTATATTCTATAAAATATATTTAATAAATGGCTGCATAGTATTTCATTTTATCAATATGCCATACACATTTTCTTTTCCTATTATAAATGACATTTCAATAAACATCCTCAAATATACATGTTTATGAGCATCTTTGCTTAGTTACTATTATATATTATTGGAAGTGGAATTATTCAGTCGAGTTGATGAACATTTAAAAGATTCCAGATACATACCACTAAAGTGTCCTCTATTTAAGGTTAAGCTAATTTACACTCGATGTACAGTCTTAGCAGTAGTGTATGAGTGCTCTTTTTACCCCATGTCTGTTAATAATGAAGATTATCTTTTTATAAATATCTTTATTAATTTCACTCATAATAAAATGTATGTTTTAGTTTCAGATAGTATGGCTGTCTAGGTATTTGGACAGACTTCTGCAGGCAGAAAACAGCTAAAACTGCTGGATAAAGTATATGCATACTATGCTATGTTACAGTGCATATATATAATATATATACACTAT
>NW_026652282.1:112727868-112764980 GCF_009828535.3 Hylobates moloch
CATATATAGTGTATATATATTATATATATACATATATAGTGTATATATGATATGTGTGGAGAAAGAGAGAATCTTGTTAAAAGTGTCAAAAAGCTAATGAGATGGAAATTACCAGGCACGGATCTAAATGAAGGCAGCAACCCAAAGAAATAAGCCAAGCCCTGAAATTTTTACCTAAGGACATTTGCCAAAACAGCCTAATTTGAACTTTGCTCTTTTGTGTCTATGTGATTTATCCAGATATGGGGACAGAACATAAAGCTCAGGGCTCTACCAAGATGGGGAAACTAATTAGGAATCCCTACCACCATAAATCTAGTATCCTAAAGGGTTATGCTCTTAGTGTAAAGGTGAACCAGAAATAAATACATATCCTCAGGAAAATGTAAGGAAAGTTTCTTTGTTGCCTATCACAGCTAGTTGGTGGGAGAAGGCGAATAACCATTCCTGGTTAATTATAACCACAATTTAGCTCTTGTGTGGGTTTATTGTCCCAAATTTACATTACAAATGAGAACATGTAGTATTTGGTTTTCTGTTCCTGTATTAATTCACTAAGGATAATAGCCTCCAGCTGCATTCATGTTGTTGCAAAGGACTTGACTTCCTTTTTCATGGCTGCATAGTATTCCATATGTGTACCACATCTATGAAAATATCTTTGAATCTTGAGAATAAAATACAATTTTCAAACATTCAGGGACTTTGCCACCAGCAGACATACAATATAAGAAATGATAAAGGATGTATACTACAGGCAGAAGGAATATGATTTTTGATAGAACATCTGAATACCAAGAAAGGTTGATAAACAAAGAAAATGACAAATATGCAGGGATAAGGAAATATTAACTATATAAAACAATAGTATCTTGTGGAGTTTCTTCAAAATAAGAGAAGTTAAGTACACAACAATGAAATAATATTTCACTGTTGTATTATTTGCATATTTTTGTTACCAGTAAGCTTGAACAATTTTTGTATGTAGCCATATATATCTTTTCTATGAAATATTTTTTGTCTAATTTTCTCTTGAATTTTTAAGTTTTTCTTCTCAATTTGTATGAGTTTTAAAAGATAGATTAAAGCTATTAATCCCTCATTTATCATATTTGTTACAATATTCTTCGAAGTTTTAAAAATCTAGTACAATCTAAAAATCTTTTGTTATGCCATCCATTGCTTTTAAACTTAAAAAGGTTTTCATTATTAGCAGATCTGATGAACAGTCTTTTTGGGTTTTTCTATTGTTTTTGTTTAGTTTTTCACATTCCCTTTTTTAGATCCTTCTGGATTCTATATTAATACATGTTGTGAGATGAAGCTCTAAAGAAGCCGTGTTTGCTCGTTTTTGCTTGCAAGCACAATTTCACAAAGACCCTGACTCTGTGATAATGTGCACCTCTCTGGAAAGATGCTTTGAAGACAAAAGAGGATAGAGCACATGGGCCCCCACTTCTCTTGCCTGAGACGTATATTCCTTAAAAGACGAATGATCCTAGTCCTTGCCTTTTCAGCACAGAAGATAACATCTGACTGGGTTAGTGATTATGTCTCTGTGTTGATAACCATATGTACTTTATTTATTTTTTTTGAGATGGAGTCTAGCTCTGTCACCCAGGCTGGAGTGCAGTGGTGTGATCTCGGCTCACTGCAACCTCTGCCTCCTGGGTTCAAACCATTCCTCTGCCTCAGCCTCCCAAGTAGCTGGGACTACAGGTGCACACCACCACACCTGGCTAATTGTTTGTATTTTTAGTAGAGACAGGGTTTCACCATGTTGGCCAGGCTGGTCTCGAACTCCTGACTTCAAATGATCTGCCTGCCTCGGCGTCCCAAAGTGCTGGGATTACAGGCATGAGCCGTGCCCAGCCCCAGATGTACTCTTATACCCAGTTATATGATTGGAATGTAACTTCTGAGCAAGTTTAATGTGATTTTGCATGTACCAAACCCCTACCACCTGTATATAAGCAATAGGCTGAAATACTGTGCAGGAGCACAGTATTTAGGCCTTGGTCTATAGTCCTCCGTAAGACTAAATAAGGCTAACTTCATTTAAAAGCTTGACTTTTTTCTTTAGTCAACAATAGTTATCTAATTATCCAAGCACTATTTGTAGTATAATTTCATACTTCCCCACATATGTTAATACCTTCTTATAATGTGTTACATTATATGAACAAAAAATCTTTGGGGGGGGTGATCTTTGTGTTTCACTGATCTGTCTGTTCATTCTTACAGTTGTGTCAACCTGTTTTAATTACTATAGCTTTGTAGTATATTTTCATGAATGCTAAGGCTAAGGCTTGTGCTTACCATTACTCTTAGTTTTTCAAATAATTCAAAAAATTAAGATGAACAGTCAATTGGTTTTCAGAAGTATATTGATTGATATTGAGAGGTGACAGCGTGCTGGCAGCCCTCGCTCACTCTTGGCGCCTCCTCAGCCTCAGTGCCCACTCTGGCCATACTTGAGGAGCCCTTCGGCCCGCTGCTGCACTGTGGGAGCCCCTCTCTGGGCTGGCCGAGGTCGGAACCGGCTCCCTCTGCTTGCAGGGAGGTGTGGAGGAAGAGGCGTGGGCGGGAACCCGGGCTGCACGCACGCTCACGGGCCAGTGCAAGACCCAGGTGGGTGTCGGCTTGGCAGGCCCCACACTTGGAGCGGCTGGCCGGCACCGCCGGCCCCAGGCAGTGAGGGGCTTAGCACCCGGGCCAGCAGCTGTGGAGGGTGCGCTGGGTCCTCCAGCAGTGCTGGCCGGCCAGCACTGTGCTGGAATTCTCACCAGGCCTCAGCTGCCTCCCCGCGGGGCAGGGCTCGGGACCTGCAGCCCTCCGTGCCTGAGCCTCCCCTGTGCCATGGGCTCCTGTGCTGGCCCAAGCCTCCCCGACGAGTGCCGCCCCCTGCTCTGCGGCGCCCAGTCCCATTGACTGCCCAAGGGCTGAGGAGTGCGGGAGCAAGGCGCAAGGCGCAGGACTGGCAGGCAGCTCCACCTGCGGACCCTGTGCAAGATCCACTAAGTAAAGCCAGCTGGGCTCCTGAGTCTAGTGGGGACTTGGAGAACCTTTATGTCTAGCTAAGGGATTGTAAATACGCCAATCAGCACTCTGTATCTAGCTCAAGGTTTGTAAATGCACCAATCAGCACTCTATCTAGCTAATCTGGTGGGGACTTGGAGAACATTTATGTCTAGCTAAGGGATTGTAAATACACCAATCAGCACTCTGTGTCTAGCTCAAGGTTTGTAAACACATCAATCAGCGCCCTGTGTCTAGCTCAAGGTTTGTAAATGCACCAATCAGTGCTCTGTGGGGACTTGGAGAACTTTTGTGTCTAGCTCAGGGATTGTAAACACACCAATCAGCACCCTGTCAAAACGGACCAATCAGCTCTCTGTAAAACAGACCAATCAGCTCTCTGTAAAATGGACCAATCAGCAGCATGTGGGTGGGGCCAGATAAGGGAATAAAAGCAGGCTGCCCAAGCCAGCAGTGGCAACCTGTGCCAAGGTCCTCTTTCCCAGTGTGGAAGGTTTGTTCTTTTGCTCTTTGCAAGAAATCTTGCTGCTGCTCAGTCTTTGGGTCCACACTGCATTTATGAGCTGTTAACATTCACCGCGAAGGTCTGCGGTTTCACTCCTGAGCCAGCGAGACCAGGAACGGACCAGAAGGAAGAAACTCCGAACACATCAGAACATCAGAAGGAACAAACTCCAGACACGCCACCTTTAAGAACTGTAACACTCACTGCGAGGGTCCGTGGCTTCATTCTTGAAGTCAATGAGACCAAGAACTCACCAATTCCGGACACAATATGACTTTGAGGCCATGTAATTCAATGTTAATAGATCATCAAGTTGATATAATACAAGGTAATTAATATGCCTTCACAGAGTGTGACAGAGCCAGAATAAAACATTGTATCTAATTTACCTGTCTTCGGATACCCAGAAGAACATGAGACTTGGGGGAGACAGGAATGGTCTTTCCTTCCTCATGCTAACTTTTAGGATCATAATAAACTCTAAAAGAAACAAATGTGCTGTTGTGAAGCTAGTACACTGTACATGATTCTGATCTTAGGTGGAGGAAGGCCCTGAGGTAGCTAAGTGCAGAACTGCCCACGTAGAGAGGTCCTGTTTCTTGAGTCAAAGAAGGTCTTTTAGGAGTAGCCTTGTCTTCTTTATGGTATATTTGTGTAATGTCCATCACGGAGTTTCCTAATGAGACACATTTAGAGAACAATGCAGAATAGGATGAAATCCTATGCTAGACAATGCAGATGCATACTATAGAATGACTATCCTCTACAAGGTGGGTGATCTCTACACTCAATTTTATAACACTGCTATGTATTATTTTCTAACAGCAAATAAACATATCAGAGCCGGAATTATGTGCCAAAGGCAATGCATATGTTAGTTTCTAATGTTCCCATGGAAACCTTAATAGGAGGCTGAAGCTCTTAACTTTGTTTATATCAATGAAAGATACTTCAGCACATCCAAATAAAATATGGAAAAATACTCAGTAACAGACTAAGAAGCATCTTGATTTGCTGGAAGAAAGGAAAAGCGGGACTGGAATTTACCCATAAATTTGCAAGGTTTGCAGAATGAGAAAGCCTGATATTAGCTTCACTTGACTTTGGCTACAGCCCCACTTGAGGCTGATGGAAGAAAACAAGTCTTTATCATTCTATTCCAACCCCCATCTTCAGGCACAGAGCCAGAGGCAGAGATGACTAGAAATTTGGTGTGGCTGACTTTTCTGCATTGGCTGTGGATTTCATGTTGATGTACACTGGGAGGCTGACATCCACCCTGCTTAAATAGAAACGGTGTTTGAGTCTGCTTTAAGAGTGCCTCTCCATGAATGGGCAGAAGACAGAGGCTTGTCCTTGAGATAATTAGGGAAACTACCCACCGCACCTCCCCACCTGTCACATGCAGTTTGCCATGCCCCAAGCTGAAATTACACACTCCCTTCACTCCCAACTACCCCATTAACTTCCTCTTGCAGTACGAAAGGTCTACTGATAGTATTATCATCTACCAAGCTGAGTTCAGTTCAAAAATCTTTATTGATCATCTATTTTGTGCTGGATACTGAGATAACTAGTAAATTACACATAAACTTTTCTCTTTTAGAGCTTACCATATAGAAAAGGAGACAGACAAGGAATTTCAGTGTATGAGTAGGATAGGAGATAGGCAAAGAACAGGAAGGAAGTTTCATATGGAGGAAAGACACTAAGCAAAATCTTGAGAGTGTATGCAAGAAGCTATGAACTCATGTGATAGTCAAAGGGAAAGTGTGAGGATAGAAGCAGTGGAAAACAAAGACGAACAAGTAGTCAGGGGCCAGGTCATTCTAAGAAGTCTGGACCAAGCCTGATAGTGATAATGGGACACTGGGGAGCTTTTGACTGGGGAGTGTCAGGATTATATCGACATTTGTAAAAGATCACTGTGGCTGTTTTGTAAAGAAAAGACTAGACTGGATCAAGAGTGAAAGCAAAAATACTTATTTAGAATCTAGATTATTTAGGCCTGTCCAGTTACCCAAACTAGAAATTGCTTACTTTATACTTCCCCCTTTTCATCATAACCAATAATCACATCAAGTTCTCCCAGTTCTACTGCCAAAATTCATTTAATCACTCAGCGTTTCTTGAACTCTTCTATGCATCCAATACCATGATAGGTGAAAAATAATTCATTTTTCTCCTAAGAGAGGCTGATTGCCTTGTGGGAGTGGAAAACACGTAAACAGGTAATTTTGAAATGATGTAATATGTATTTACTGGGTGCTCTCCAACCTGGAAGTGTAAAGAAAGATTGAGGGGGTGGGGGGGAGGGGAGGGGTGAGAGAGAGATTCTCTGTGCAGAGAATGAGAGAGAAATAAGGGATCCATGGAAATGAGGTATGAGTTATAAGGATGAGTAAGAATTCCCTAAGGGGAGGAAGTTGAGAAGAGGGTATTGCATGTGATGGGAATAGCTCATGCAGAGGCATGGAAACATGATTGAGTAGGGCTTGGTTTAGGAACCAGCAAGAAGTTTGGAGTCACTGAAACTGGAGTTTAGATTATGAGCGTTAGCATAAAAGGTGAGGTTGGAGAGATAGGCCAAGTTGGAATGTGAAAGCCCTTGTCTGATGAGGTGAATCCTGGAGAGTCATGAGAGATTTTTAAGCTGAAGAATGTGATTGATCAGATTTGGGACTTGAATCCATATCTTAGGCCACTATAATTTATCACCATCTCTTCATTCTCCCTAATTGTGCCCTATTAAAGCTCTTGCTCTTTCTTATTTATATGATTGCAGTGGTCTCCTTACAGATCTCCCTGCCCCAGGTAAACCCCTCCAAACTATCCTTCACTTTTGTGTCTTTCTAAAACCCCAATCTGCTCCTACCACTCTGCTGCAGCAGGCCAGTGACTCCCCATCGTTGCCAGGAGAAATCCCCAAAGGCTCAGTATGGCATGCAAGACCCTTACATTCCAGCCTGTGCTGCTTTCTAACCTCATCTCCCATCACTCTTTCTCACTCTTATTCTAGCCAGCCCCTCTTGACATCCCTGCTAACTCCAGGTCTCCCAAGCCTGCCAGGCACACTCAGGACTCTACGCCTTTCCTGAGTCTCCTCTCTCAAAGTCTATCTGGATATGTTCTTAACTGCAAATTGCTCCTTAATCTTCAAGAATCAGCCCACAAGGCAAGTTCCTCTGATCTTGCCTTGACTCCTACAGGAAAAATAAATCCCTTTCCTTCTCTGAGCTCCCTGGCATATGGCACATGCTGATATTAGTGCATACATCACATTGCCTCATATTTATTGCTTAAAAGTCTGTCTCTTAGGCGAGAATCTAAGTTCCACCAGAGGATGAGGCCATATCACATTCCTCCTATAAACTCAGCTCATAGCACCGTGCCTGACACATACTTAGAAGCTTGGCAAATGTTAAATAAAGACACTGATCTTCTTGTCCCATTTTTGTCTGGAATCTAGAATCTTTCTCACTAAGCAACTACTTACTGTCCAAGAGAAGTCACTCTTTTTTGGGCTAGGTTTCCATTGCTAGGTCACTGCAATTATTCTCTTTAACCAGTCAGACAGCAAAAGGCCTGTAGCTGAGACATTTTTTTGAGTTAGAGAGCACGGGCTTTATTCTCCATGCCATAGCTTCCAGAGGGACTCAAGCACCCAACACAGTCTCAGTTTGCAGCCAAGCAACATGATAAAGCCTGTGTCTGTGTTTTAAATGTCTGCCCCTTCCATTCACCTCTGTGTATTTTGGGGCCTAAGCAAAGGACCAAGAACATTCTCAGAGCTATCTTGGGGCATGGCATAATGTCTACACTTCAGCTGAGATTTTTCTAAGGATAGCCACACGTATGTCCCAAAGAGGGACTACAAAAAAACAGGGAAAACTATGTCTGCTAGTATCCAGGCTTCCTATGGCTCCGTCTTAAATGGAGGAACAACAAACCCCCAAACTGGGGTTAGTTGAAGGGTCAGAGCCGTCAGAAATCCTTCTATTTCTCAATTGTGGATTTAACATTCACCGACTTTCAAACTCCAAGAAAAGTTCAGCATGGGCTCTAACAACCGCCCTCCGTCCCCCCGCCATTTCCTCAACTTTTAATGCTTACAGCAGCTTGTAGGAACTTCAAGCTACTAAGCCCAGGGCACTCCCTGGAGCTTACAGCATGAGTAAGAAAGTATCTAGTGCCTCAGGAGCCAATTCCTGGAGGGGCTTTCTGGGGCACGCAGGAGTCTCTGGTTACTTGGCAGACTGCATGGGCCACTCATATTGAAGCAAACATGTAGGGCTAACATTTTGGGGGATAACCTTAGGTTGCTTTAAGGGCAGCCTGAAAATGTCTCTAATTATTGTTGTCAAAAGTGTTGAAGACTGACTTTGGGAGGCTGAGGCAGGTGATCACCTGTGGTCAGGAGTTCGAGACCAGCCTGGCCAACAGCGAAACACTGTCCCTACTAAAAATACAAAAATTAGCCGAGCGTAGTGGCAAGTGACTGTAATCCCAGCTACTTGGGAGGCTGAGGGAGGGGAATCGCTTGAATCCGTGAGGCGGAGGGTCCAGTGAGCCGAGATTGCGCCGCTGAACTTCCAGCCTGGACGACAGAGCAAGATTCTGTCTAAAAAAAAAAAAAGTTGGAGACTGAGTCTTGGAGCTTGTGGGAAGCAGAGTAAGAAAATTTTACTTCCAATAGCTTTAGTGCTCATAAAACTATTCATGATTCATGTAGAAAAAATGGAAGGGACAGGGTAGGAGTTTAGTTACATGAGGGTACACATTAGTTTGTAGGTACAATGAGGGAATGGGACAGAGACAAAGGAAAAGCAGAGGAATTGACTGCAGGGAGATAGGTGGGGGATCACCCGAAATTTTGGAAGGGAGAAGTTTGAAGAACAGAAATTAATGCCTCATTAAGGGGAAATACTTAAGATGTTTTAGGAATCCACTATAAACATTTCTCTGATTTGCCTAAGAATGAAGTAGGAACAGGTCTGAGTAAGCTTCAGGATCTACTGGAGAGGAAACCCAGGCATGGATAGCAAATACCCTTGTGTTTTTTTTTTTTTGAGATGGAGTCTCGCTCTGTCGCCCAGGCTGGAGTGCAGTGGCGCAATCTCTGCTCACTGCAAGCTCTGCCTCCCGGGTTCACGCCATTCTCCTGCCTCAGCCTCTCCGAGTAGCTGGGACTACAGGCACCCGCCACCAAGCCCGGCTAATTTTTTGTGTTTTTAGTAGAGACGGGGTTTCATCGTGGTCTCGATCTCCTGACCTCGTGATCCGCTCGCCTCGGCCTCCCAAAGTGCTGGGATTACAAGCGTGAGCCACCGCGCCCGGCCGCAAATACCCTTTCTTGATTGTATTCTTGTCTCTAGAGTCTTGGAGGATTTAGTTTTAGACTCAAGGCCCTCTAGTCCATATTCACAGTGTGCCTGTATGGACCATCTCTCTGTAGTATACATTTTCCCTGGAAGTGAGTTTAGAAACAACTATTATAAACAAAAACAGGAAGCAAAACAAACAAGCAAGTAACAATTTAGCACTGCAGATGGGGAAGAGAAAATGCACTGCCCACACTACCTAAATGTTATAAATTTAAAAAGATGAGCAGAAAATGGCAAGATTAGGATTTTCTAAACAGCAAACACCCAACTGCTTTACTCATTCTGTTACTATAACTTCATCAAATATTTATTGAACACTATAAAGTACCACAGATAAGCACTAAGGATGAAGAGGTGACTTAGGCAAAGTCCTTACCTTCAAGGAATTCACAATCTATGGGAGAACGCTCATAAATTATAACACCATACCAGGACCATTGAGCTCGGGAGTGGGATGACCTCACCCATTGAGAACAATGCTTTTAAGCACAGGGATATGGCTCTGTGCTGACAAAAGACGAGTTGAAGATCAGCTGCACTTCTGGTTCTCCATTCAAACTGTAAGTGTAGGTAGAAAAGTGGTGCAGCTGAGCTTTGCGATTGATTCAGAATACAGCTGCTAAATCTAACTACAGTTCTTTTGGCACTGCTAACCGGGCTGGATTCTGCCTGGTGGTCAAAGGCTGCCAAATCCTAGATTTAAGACATTGCCTTTCCAAAGAAAAATAGCTATAATGAAAATAGCTTATGACTTACATAAACTTTAGTAATATAACACACACATTACCTTTAAAAAAGACACTAGTATTTTGTTACATATGGACCATCACACTGACTTAAAATAGTTATTTCTTGCTTTTATCTTATTTCCATAAGCTTTATAATTTTAATAGTACCCATCTGACTCTACCCAATGATACATTTATTTGAAAACTTCTCCAAGAAACTTTCTCAACATTTTAATCATTTGACCTTACCTTTATGAACTTAAGGCACAACTTTCCTGAGCCTTGGTTTCATCAATTATAAAATGGGAACGATAAACTCCAAAACACCAGCTAGCGGTAAAGTTCAAATGAGATTAATATGTGTACAAGCTGAAGTTTAACCAAAAAATTGTCTCTGCTTTAAATCTAAATGAGAAATCTTACAGCCTGGAAGCTTGACCCCAAGATGCTATAACCTGGAAAAGTGTTAAGACTAGGTGAATCTTTTCCCAGGATAAGAATGGCATGAAGAAGACAATGGGGAGGAAGTAAAGGTAGTCTGGCTGTGACAGAGTCCCTTACTGATATTCAATGCTGATTTGGCTCGTCAGGCTAGTTTCCCTTAGCTCTTATCTTCCTCTGTCCTCTCACAGTTACTCACTTGGTTAAACACGTTGATCTTGCTGGATGAAGGGATACCACTCCTTTAGTGGAAAAAAGGTGGAAGGCCCTGAAATCCTGAGTGCCTTCATTGTAGAAAAAAGTTATGTATTGACTGCAAGGACAGCATCTAAGGCAGCATATATGGAGTGTCTGGAGCCCAATTGAAGGCCAATAATTGATGGTAATAAACAAGATATTTTCTATATGATACAGGTATATAAAACTACCCATTCATTTACAAATATTTTTAAAATGCAGTCTGTGTACATTTAGATAGACAGAACTGCCCAACTTCAAAGAAAAGCTTGATAATGATTTTTAAAAATTGAAGTTAAAAAATCTATTCAATAATTTAAAAAAATATTGAATTGGGCAGCAAATTAAAGTGATTGTCAAAATGTTTCACTGGATAAGACAAAATAATTGTGTCATATTTCCTTAATTTAATATTTCAAAATTTAATTGTATTGCTTAATATTGTCTGAAATCTGGGCATGGTGGCTTGCCCCTGTAATCCAAGCACTTTGGGAGGCCAAGGCAGGAGGGTTGTTTAACCCCGGGAGTTTGAGGCCAGCCTGGGCAACATAGTGAGACCCCGCCCCTCCCCAATCTCTACAAAAAAATGGAAAAATTAGCTGGGCATGGTGGCAAGCCCCTGTAGTCCCAGTTTCTCAAGAGGCTGGGGCAAGAGGATCACTTGATCCTAAGAAGTTCGAGGTTGAAGTGAGCTATGATTGTGCCACTGCACTCCAGCCTGACAGAGCAAGATTGCCTCCAAAAAAATATATTGTCTGAAATATTGTATACATGGACAATTCCCAGTGAACAAATTTGTTGTTTGGCCACTTTCTGCATGTAGATCAAGTTATACACATCATTCATTTTCAGCCATTGTCTATAATCTCTGACTTATTTACAAATTATTCAAATTGATTACATACTATATTTTAGGGCATATCATTGTCAGTTTTCCCCCAAAATATTCCAGAATGGTAACTAAGGAAATAAGCGAATGAATGTTTAACTTTGTTTAAACATGTACTGCAACACACATGATCATTTTGATAAAAAGTAATGATTTTCAGTTTTGAGAAAGATTTATAAGTTAGCAAATCCAGAACATGAAGCAATACACCAAATAATTAAAGAAACCAACCTCAGTAATACAGATGTCTATTTTATTAAAAAAGTTACAAACAGGTGGACTGCAGGGTCGTCTTACAAAATGACAAGAATGAAATCTATTGGAAAAATTTTACTTTTACAAATCTTTATAGGTAATTGTTCAATGTTTGTACTTGTTGAGATTTTACCTTTCACTGATAAAGTTACAGTACATTAGATCCGTGATAATAGGTTACATTATTTTATTTGCAGAGCCCTACTGCAGTGATTTGAACAACTCCTAAATAGATGCCATAGTAAAGACAAGACATATATTGCATTTAATATTAATTTATTATCCTAATAAGCAACATGCAATCTATTGAGGAAGCTAAAATAACTTTTGGTCCCTTTTCTTAAAATGTGCTGGAGAAACCACCTTTAAAATCACTTTCCCCTGATTCCTGCGATCCTAAGTGAATTCAAGTCAAATTTGCTGCTGAGGTCAATGACAATGAACACTGTAATTCTGAGAGAGAGAGAGAGAGAAACAAGAACACAATCTACAGGAAAGAAACGTTATAAAAAAAATCAAAATCTCTAGAAAATTTAAATCATGATGAATTATTGATTCCTTTAGAATTTCACAAAGCCACAAAGCTAATAACAATGATCCATGATCACTTAACCTACTTTTAAATGAGTGTTTGGTTTTAAGTTTGGTATTAAAGTGCAAACTTAAATTAAGTATTCATTTCAAGCAGTTCATAAATAAGGAAAAATGTTTCAATTGCCTCTATCTTTACAATCTCACGGTAAAATTCAAAATTTAAGAACAAGAGTTCACTTTGAGGGAATTTGCTCAGGAATCAAATGCAACACGATTTAAAAAAAGGAAATCAAAGTTTAATCAATTTCTACTCAATAATTAATGGTCATGCTGACCCATAACTCACATGAATGTAGATACCACATTAGTTGAACATCACACACAATATAAATTTAAAATTGCCACACCCTTTCATAAACCATCACTGCATATATTAGAGCTTTCCTTGACAAAGTTATTGAGCTATTATTATAGATCAAAAGTATAGTTTTGGTTTTGTTTTACTTTATTTAGAAGCATGTTCAAATGACTAAAGCTGGGCTCCTAAAATTGAGAACTTTGGTGCAGTAGGTGAGCTGCAGTTACTAACTTCTGCAAATGAAAAGCACACAACTAAAACCAAATGAAAACTCAACAATAAAATACTGCCAAACTTATACAATTTAAAAATCATTGCTAGAAAAAGCCCTCATTGTCACGATGTTAAAACTGAACCAAAATATTACTCTGCATAAGTTTCCTTTCTGATTCTATACCTGCGTTACTGTAAAAATGTTCAAGTATTCAGACAAAATGTGCTGATTAGGTAAACAACATGGAAGGCAATGGCTATTAGAAAGCACATTTGCAAAAATAAAAAATAGCCCAGAGACTTGGCGCTATTCTCCCTCCTGTTACACAGATTTTGTCTCTACTACGAACATGCTTCTTGAGAAATAACTAAAAAGCAATCGTGATAGTGCAAGAAAACTTTAACAAATATTGCTTTAAACTATTATTCAGAAAGACAAATATTAAGAACTAGAAAGTGTGTATGATTTTATTTGAATTCAATTTTACATGTGCAGAAGTCTACTAGATGTCAATTAGAAGCCTGATAGGCAAAGATGAGCTATCTCTGTTTAGGTATACAATTAATTTACCATGGATACAATATCCCTTTTCAAAGGCATTGCTAAATAGGTCATAACTAAATTTAGAACTTCACAGAAAGGAAAATGTTACTGCCGCAATTCAATGCTGTAAATGAGATTAACACATGTGAAAACCTAATGGAATTGAATGCTTAACTCTTCAAATAAATGCTCTACAGTCAATTTCAAATATCAATTGTAACTTTCAGAACATGTTAATTACAAAAAAAAAAACCACACATCACAAACTGCACTTGAAGAAAAGGGATATTCCATCCATACAGGTAAAATGTGATCTTTAGTTTCTTTTTACAACACTGCCACACGTAAACAAAGTCTCAAAGTATTAACCAATAATTTTAAAGGAGAAAGATTTTACAAATAGGATGAAGCACTGGTACGAGGTAATATACAGAAGTAACCATTTGTTTAAGGCTCAATTTTTTCTCCATTATAACTTTCTTTTAAAAGGCATTGAGTAGGTAATACTGAGTTTGAGTATTTAATAAATACAAGTCGAGAAACTGATTAAAGAAATCAATTAAAATATTAAAAATTAACCCTTGCATATTAGCCATCAATAAGAACTTAGAAAGCTATAAAAGGACTGATTGATAAAGAATAGATTTTAAACGTATGGTAAACGTGCTAAGCATTCCTGTTTAAGGTCAATGGATCTTGAAGGCCAAAGACCTTACGCACTTAAATAGATGTATGGCAACATGCTGTAATAGAGACAGGTTTACCAAGGCTCAGTTCTGCAACCCAGGTTGTAAAGTTCTCCAAAGCAGCATCTGTGCAAATTTCCTCTGAGTTTTATCTGCAATTAAGATAAACATGTCATAAAAATGTAGAAATATATAGTTTAAAAAGAGAACACTGACAACAGATCTATATACACAGAGAAGTGGTAACAAGAATAACAAACTTCAGTTAAAGTAGAAAGTTAATTTTCCCTCATCCTGATAAGTCATTAAAAAAAATAGAAACACAGAAGTGATGCATTGGATATAATGCACTTTGTGTGTGCATGTGTGTAGCTATTCTAGCTTATTTTTATAATATTATTATGCCTTATACTTGTATTATACTTATGCAATATTAAAAATGTCCTTACTGGTTTAAATGATCTTACAGTATAAAAGTTGTTGCAAATGCTGCTTCTACATTGAACTTGATCTCTTCACATTTTAACTGGAAATGGTATTGTTATCAAATGCATGTTAATTATGAGTTAATTGGCAGTATGTTAGACTTTTCCTAAATTTAGTTTTTTGAGAGATTAAAATAAGAAAACGTCATTCAGGCCGGGCACAGTGGTTCATGTCTGTAATCCCAGCACTCTGGGAGGCCAAGGTGGGAGGACTGCAGAAAGAAAAAAGAAAAGAAAGGAAAAGAAAAAAGAAAAGAAAAGAAAAGAAAGAGGGAGGGAGGGAGGAAGGGAGGAAGGAAGGAAATTCAATCAAGGTCTAGATACTGAGCACCTACTAGGCGCCTAGGTTAGGTCAGATGCTAGGTGATAGCAGCAGTTCACATTTTCCACTTGGGTCTGCCCTTTTTTGGGGACATCCTCCCAACCACAGGATCTTCTTTTATTACTGGGATTCCTCATTCCCTGCTCTTATAGCTCACAGATTTCTGCCCTTCCAGCTAATACTAGGGAAAAAAAAAATCTATCGTTCAGACAGATAGAGCGTCCTTCAACTGTGCTGAATCACCAAATAGCTTCTAGGTGAGTAGAGTTATGTTTGTTTTTAAATGCATAAGATAAAAAATGTTATCATAACGCCAGAAACAAAAGTAGAACAGCAACTATGAAAGAATGCCAAGGGAAACCAGTTTATAATCATTTAAGGGCTCTACCAATGTTTATAAATGCATAATTTTAATTTCACTTGACAGCTACACTTCTATTAGTGTTCAAAGAGCCTGAGATAATGCTTTATTAGCAGCTATATCATAAAAATGATTACTATTAAAGAACATCACTCTGCTCATTATTGAAATTGTGCTACCTAAACACATTAGGAAAAAATAGAACAAAAGTCTGCCTCTGTAGAAATTGTTATAGAAACATTCTTCCAATTAAAAGACACTTTGCACTAAATTGTTAATTAGGACACCAGTTATTTAAGCTTGGGCAAGTCCGGTTTCCTCATCATCGAAAAAGGGATAAAAATACTTTCTTTACAGGGTTGTTGTAAATTTGTTTTCCTTTTCCAACAATGTTATAAATTTCTAGACTACCAGGATTGTAATTTTGATATCCAGACTAAGGAGCTTTATATTTTTAGCCTAGCTGGAATTTCTATACCTACTTGAATACAACAGTATTTCATTATATATGCAGTATTATGAATAAAAATTATTCATTATGAATACTTTTTAGTAATTTAGACAAGACTTCCTTCAATTAGTTTGAATTAATGAATTTGCTATAAATTTTCATTTCCTTTTTTAAATCAAACAATTATAAAGAGGTTGGGATTTTCAAAAATGATTATTTCTCTTAAATATTGAAGACCTCTTCAAGCATTCTCTAAAATCAAATTGACAAAGTAGTTATTATTTATTTCTAGCCAAAATAAATATTAATAATCAAATCATTTCACTAACCATAATCTATATTGAATAAAACGCGATATATTAATCACCTCCCACCCTCTAAAAACCCGGGTAACATTTGGTCTATCCACATCCACAGGATGACAATACTCCTGTGAAATCAAGAGATATAGATAAATCCTGAGTTAGGCTCTACAATATTAACATTAGGCATACCTTTAAGCAAACAAACTATTAATCCTAGCTACTTTTCAAGAGTAATAAATTATAATTATCTGCAGTAATAAATCCTGAAGTAAAATGCTGGCATTAAACAAAAACAACAGTCTCTTTCAGATTAGAATTTCAAGTGTAAATGCTCTTGCTCCACAGTGACAGCAAAATTTTCAATATACTAACACTTTCATTTACGTAAATATAAATTGCTGAAGGTTTAAAGGCAGCTGGTCAAATCAGCACTTTTTAACTTGCAGGATATCACATTCAAGCACGTTGCAAATGTATAACTTGCAGCTTTCAAGATAGAACACAAGTTATCCTCGACCTCACTCTCAAGTTTCCGGCAAGACACTCAACAAATCTTAACTCTGGAAGCTTCTATTCAAACTCTTACTTAATTGTTTGGTTTTACTTTTTAGCTTTTTACTAATGCAATATTATAGGAAAGTACAAAAAAACACAAAAAACACACACTAATCCAAACCTTTTGCTCAGGAAATTATGAAATAAATAGGGTCTCCCAAGTGGGGTAAATTGGTATACGAGAGTACCAAACACAGAACAAAAGGAACAAAGATCATTATTTATGTCAGCCTGAAGAAAAAAAGGGGATTCTTGATTCAAGACTAGCACATCATTTCACACGGCAGCAGAATGCCTGGTATGTTAACAAAGGCTCCTGAAAGGCTTAGCAGTTTATGAATGTCTTTTTAGCTTAACTGGACTTACCTTATCTAAATACAATGGTATTTCTAGCATTGTCTCTCTCTCTCTCTCTCTCACAAATATTAGCGTGTAATCATAATCACTTTTAATTTTTTTCTAGTTTTAGGGATATGATATTCTTGGGATTTAACCAAAATACCTTTTTGAAAATGAATTTCCTTTCATATTTAATTAGCATTTTATACACAAGTTAAAAGTTAGTTGTATTAGCAAAACATCAGGCTGGAATTATAATTTAATAAATCATTATTTTAATAATAATGTTAATAAATCATCAAAAGTGCTATTTTAATACATTAAATTATTTTAATAAAATGTTAAATTATTTTAATAATTTTAATAAAACATTAGATTATTTTAATAATTTTAATAAACTATTATTATTAATTATTAAAATTGTTATTATTTTAAAAATTATTATTTTAATAATTTTAAAAATATTAAATTATTAAAATTAAAATTAAAATTATTAATTAAAATTATTATTTTAATAATAATTTTAATAAACTATTAAAATTATTATTTTAATAATAATTTTAATTTCAGAGACAGGATCTTGCTCTGTCATCCAGGCTGGAGTGCAGTAGTGCAATCGTAGCTTACTGCAACCTGGAATTCCTGGGCTCAGGGAATCCTCCTACCCCAGCCTCTTGAACAGCTAGGACTACAGGCACACACCACCATACCCAGCTAAGTTTTTTATTTTTATTTTTTGTAGAGTCGGGGGTCTCATTACATAGCCCAGGCTGGTCTCGAACTCCTGGCCTCAAGTAATCCTTCCACCTCGGCTTCCCAAAGTGCTGGGATGATAGGTATGAGCCACTGCATCTGGCCTCAGGCTGGAATTCCTCTGATATGGGTTATGTTTTTGTTAAATATCTTTTTTGTTTCTCTATGCTAATGTGCATAACACTCATGAAACTTACTAGGGTTGGAGTGGGAGGACTAGATCTTTAAACTTGTTCACTGTCACCCATTAAACACAGAGAGCAAAAGCGGAACCTATGGCATAGAATCCTTGAATGGAGGTAGAATCACACATGAAGGAAAGCAAGCTCACTAAATGTTTATAGTGAACCCAGGGTAGAAGGGATGGGATTAGCTATATTGCTTATGCACTAGACCTAAAATCTCTGAATGTTTAAACTAATATGATGAGTTCAATTCTGAGATCTCACATATTATAACCAAGTCCAGTGATAATAAACAGCAGTGTGAGCCCAGTGATCCAATTCCAGCTGCTAGCTTTGAATTAGACCAGGTAAGTTAGTACTCCCCTCAACTCTAAATTGCTTTTTCTGAATTTGATATTCCTAAGATTGCCTAATTAAAACTACTTGGGAGTATGTTTTTGATTGGATATGTTTTTCTAACAGCTGACAGGACTTAAGTTTTTCTTACTGATATTATCTTCTGAATTGTAGAATTCTACTGAGAAGTAATCCCACGGGGAGAATCTTTTCTGTAGTATGGCTAGAACACTTCCTTGGTGGCAATTCTCCAACTCTATGATGCAATTTTTGTTAATTCTACTGATGGTTCATTCTAAGCCAGAGAGGTAATGGAGTAAAACTGAATGGCTCATATGTATTTTATTCTGCAATAAAAGCCTAATCTTGAGGTTAAAAGGAAGCAATTAAAGAGGGAACAGATATACAAAGAGTCTTTCTAATCACCAGACACCTCCACATCCAGAGCAGGTCTAACTAGGCACCTGTCCACTCTCAAGTCTCAAACCATGAACCAACCCTATGAATTCAGTGAAGGTCTGGGAGAATTAGGGGTAGTAGAAAGGGCAAGGTGGTTTTGTTTTTCCCTTTTACCCAAGATTCGCTGAGGGCCTTTATGGTACATACCACCCCCAAATCATGCTTCTTCCTCCAACTCCTCTGCTCCACTTTGACTCACCATGTGAACTGGATGACAGATGAGCATTTTAAATAAGCCATTTTCCCCATTCAAAGTGATATGCAAATAGAGCAGTGGGAAAAAAAAGAAGTATCTAACAAAACTATAACTTCTACAACAGAATTCCACCCCAGCGTTTTACTGATATTATTAATATTTACCTTGTATAGGAAATTTTATGGGATGTGATTTGAGGATTTTTCTCCTCACATTTGCTAAACCCCCAGCATACCATAAAAATTAAAAACTAAAATTAAAAGTTAAAAAAATTAAAAACCATTCTGATTCTATATTTTTTTATTTAAAAAAACCCTGAAAATGTTCATCAATTCCACTGTATTTAGGAATAGTAAGTCTAGCTAGACTAAAATGACGTTCAAATAGGGTTTAGCCTTTCAGTAGCCTTTGTTAGCATCCCAGGCATTCTGCTGCCATGTAAAATGACGTGCTAGTCTTGAACCAAGAATCTCTCTTTTTCTTCAGGCTGAAATATATAATGAACTAGGCTGACATAAATAATGATCTTTGTCCTTTCAGTTTGCTTCCCAGTGTTTGGTACTCTTATGCACCATTTACTCTAGTTGGGAGAACCTGTTCCATAGTACACTGAGAAAAATGGTATAAAATCTTACAGGAGACCTTCAAACCACAGTGAATAACACCCTTTCCCCCATTTTCTTTCTTTATCACTTTCATCAATACTGGACTGACATAAAGGAATCCTTGAAAAATCATCTTTAAAATATTCTATTTGCCAAAAGAATATATCAAACTGTCACATTTAAGAGACACCTTTACTGCACTTCCCCCTTCCTATTAGGGAATCGACAGAATATTTTAGGATATGATTATGCTCCTTCTTGGCATTCTTTCTGTTTGAAAGTCGACACTGACACCCCCCACCCCTACCACCAATCCCCTCAAGTCCTACCCATCTTCAAAGCCTGATTCAAATGCTATTGCTCCCAATATCTCTAACTCAGTGGCGCTTAACCAAGGGCAATTTTTGTCCCCAGGGGGCATTTGGCAATTTCTGGAGATATTCTTGTCGTAATGGGGGATGAGGAAGATGCTACTGTCATCTAGTGGGTAAAAGCTAGGGATGCTGTTAAATATCTGACAATGCACAGGACAGCCCCAAACAGCAAAGATCCCAGAATGTTAAGAAACTCTGTTCTAATTGGTCGTGGTCTCTCCTTTCCCTGAACTCCCACAGGACAGTGATTTACTTCTTTTATAGTATTATGAGATTATTAACAAACATCAATCCTTCTCAACAAAAATATACCAAAACAGTGAACTGCCAATAATTTATACCAGCACAGAAGAGCTATGATATAGTGAATGAAACCAGAACAGGGCGACAATACTGACCCGGGTTTCTATTATACTGCTGCTATACAGCAAAAGAAGTCCCTTCAAAGCACTTGATCATATGCTCCTCAGATCAGTAAATAAATCAGGATGATGGCAGTGTATAAGGAATCTGGTTATGCTTCCAAACTTACACTAAAGTTACTGCCAATGGGAGGGTAAAAGGTGAGGAAACAATCCTGGGAGCCATGCAGATAAACAGGTGTTAGGCACGAGACCAGTGACCCAAATTGAAAGATGTTAAGACATAAATGTGAGGAATTACCAGAAGCAATTCTTAGAGCATTAATAAATTTTCCCTCTCAGTTAAAAACAACCAAATAACAACAATAACAGTGTTTCTGATTTACATCCTATTATTTCTAACTTGGACAAGGTATTCTTCTAAATATTAGTGACAAACATTTCTCAAATCAACTTTACCTGTCAAAGTCTGATATTCAATTTAGATCTGGGTCTGACAGATTTCAAAGCTCCATGACTCAAGCTATAGGATTCAAAATCCACCATCTATTTTCTTTTCTTCTTAGGTAAATGGTGAACAAGGACAACCACAAATTTTACTAGCCTCAGATTAGAGGTTCCCATATATGGGAATCAGTTCAATTTTATTTGATGTCAGAAAAAAAACCCTGCATATAGTGCACTTTGTTCTAAAAGATCTTGGTCAGGGAGTTCCCCTTAATATTTTTAGAAATTCAGCTTATTGGATATTTTATTTCAAGGCTAACATCTTCATTTATATATTCTGCTTACAAAAACAAACAAAAACCTACACAGAGAACTTGATCCACTACTATAAAAATGATTATAGGTATTAATAATAATTTCCATTTTTTAGTATGTTAATTAACAAAAAATATAAACATAGTTGGCTTGAGATACTAAAAAAACTATGTACTCATTCCTGTAGGTAACTAAATAGGTTAAAAATAATTTAGATCACAAAAAGTTACCAAATGAGATAAACTCAGAAATGATTCAGAAGAAAAGAGGTTCAAAAATAGCTTTAGAAATTATTCACCTGCCAATTTGGCTGAGACAGCTGGCTCTCTACATGCATGAGACCAATTTTATTCAGTTAACCTCCTATAGCTGTCTACACTAATGATGGAAGGAAAACTGGGAACATTTCATGGGAGTTGGTTAATTTTTTAAAAGATGATAAAACTAACACAAAATGTGTATAGACACTTACGTTATCTGCCCAGTAAGTGTCAGATAGAAAAATAGAGCAAAACAGTAAAGACGCAATCACCACACAGAACTTGTTCAAATGTGAAGCTGGCTTACAATTTAAGGAGAGAGATTACAGCAGCAAGAATATGGGACTTGATCCATAAGCCTCTTCCCTCCTCAAAAGACTATACTGCAAGTGCGATGCTATCAACCAAACATAAGCTGGACTAGGGTCTGAAAACTGACTTTATAAAATAATAGATGTAGCTAGACGTAAGAAAATAAATGAGTTTTCATCATATTCTGGTATGCTAAAGGCTGATGAGTGAAAGCATTTTAAATAAAGCATTGTTGTCATCCTTCATTTTCAAAGATGACACTATCTGACAGGAGACCTTGTCTGAAAAGATAAATTAGGGACTGTTAGTCTTTTCTCCTGGGAACATACACAAAGCCAAACCCTTGATTAGGAATCATTGCTCCAATCTGAAATGCCTGTTGCCATTTGCAACACTGCCTCCTAGACTCGAGGTCAGCCTTGGCTCAGGAAGATCAATTTCATTCCTGATACTGTCAGGCTAGTATGGCATTTGCTGCGGTTTCTCAGTCATTCACAATGTTGGTTGTTTTATCTTATTATCTAAGTGTTACTGTCTAAATGAGACTATTTGCTCAATTACAATCTAGACTAAAAGATCATGGCATAAATAATCTTGTTTTAAATGCTTCGTTTTACATAACCTTACTTTTAAAAAAGTATGAGTTTTTAAAAAAACTCATTCATTAAAAAAAACGTGTAAGTTATCATTTAACTCAGTGAAAGGCCTGAAGGTTTGTTACTGTTCCTATTAATCTCATAATTTATTAAACTGAATAATTTTTTTTTATGCATGAAACTGTTCCTTCTAACACATCACAGATAATTCAACCAGATTATCTTTTGGACCGTATATTTATAATGAAGTCAGGGTACCTTGTGGCACTATAATTTGTTATTATCAGAGGTCACTTAAGTCCCTCAAGTGTTAGGTACAGATGAATTTGATTAAATAATTGTATTGTTAATCAAGCACTTGGTGATTAGTAAATTGGTGATTTTAATTGCAGCAATTTGCTGGCTCAGGACATAAAAACATAAAAGTACAGAAAATACCACAAAACTTCTGAAATTATTACTGAGTGCTCTCCTGTGCATTTTGGATGCTAAATCAGAAGAACAGGGAAAAAGTGTATTATGGTTTAACTCAACCCAAAGAAATGTTACCAATAAAGCAGAGAAGGAAGAAAAATAACTCACTTAAAATCCTGGTGATGGAAATATAAGCAATTTCTTACCTCCGCTTTGCTTATCTGCATTTAAAAAAATTTTCTTCATTGAATGTTGACTGTTTTGTGTGATGGAAATGTTATCTTAAAAATAAAGAAATTCAAGGCAGTGCCAGGTATATTAACACTAACCAGCTTTTTGTTATACTTGATCAAAAAAACAAAACACTACCTGATTCATACATTTCCATCAAAAACTAACCTGCTCGGTATGGCCATGATTGAGGTTATCTTTTTTACTGGACGACGCAAGTTGTACAACACTGATCTTGCTTCTCTGGCAGGGATGAATAGTTCATTTGCCTGACGATCTCAGCAAAAAGTTCATCCACCATTGATTTACTTTTTGCGGATGTCTCCATGAAAGGACAGCCCCACTCTTGAGCCAGAGCTCTGCCTTCTGAAGACATAACCTCTCTTTCTGGTTCCAGATCCACTTTATTTCCTACTAGGATTAGTGGGACTTTTTCATATCTCTTCACTCTGACAATTTGATCTCTCATTGGCTTGATATCCTATTCAAGCAATCACAAAGAGAAAGAAAAACATTATGCTGTTTGTATAACCATAACAGAAATATTACAGTATTACAAAAAGTCATACCTCAGTGAGTATATAAAGCTGAATCCAAAATGAAATCACACCTAAACAGAGAAAACGTCATCATTTTGTCCACTGAAGTAAGAACTAGATAATTTCCAGAGACCCTACCTGCTGGGTTTGTCAAGAATATAAAACATGGGTTGCACATTAACCTTGACTCATATAATCACTTTTACCCACCCCCAGTCTATACTGATTAAAAAAGCAAGTTTCCAAATGATTAATCCATTCGTACATAAGGATGTTTGGCCATCTCCCTAAACCTGCCTGCTTGTCATCACTCCTTGTAACACCTGTTATCCTAGCACAGGATTGCAGCATCTATGCATTCCTAGCCATGTAGCAAGAGGGCTTGAGTGAAAGTGTTTTAAGTGGGAACAAAAACCACTTTGTAATGCCTAGAATAAAAGAGTTACAACCAGATGGATACACTTAAATGTTTTATTTTAAATTGAATGGTATGCATTTATTCCAGTAAAATCAAACACCTTAAAATACACTTTCACTAGAAACTACTGTAACAGTGAGCAACTCCTGGGAAGGACAGTGCAAGGGGAGTCTGGGTGGGAATAAATCATTTTTTTTTTTGCCTGTGTTTGTTTTTACTACTTGTTTCCCCATGCGTATTACTTTTTCCAAGTAGTTACAACGAATTACAAAACATAAGAGCGTTAGCAATTCTCTAGTAGCATCAATTTTGGGAGGTGGGGGCAAGTATTGATTTAATACAATATTATAGATTTAATTATAAAAATCACCAATTTTGGTAATATTTCATAATTTTAAAAGTTTGCCTTAAATAGAAAATGTATGCTTAATTGGAAGTCATAGTAAGTACAGAATATTCACATGTGGGCCTACGGAAAAGCAAGGGACTGTGAAAATCTATAAAAATATAGTTATTTGATATTTGTATCAATTTGGTTTGATCATGTATCAACTCAGATTTCTAGGTTACGCTTATTTCCCATTGTCTTTATGGAAACATAAGTTCAGCTGAAAATCCAAACTTAGGGCATTTGGGCTCAAAAGAGTTTACATCTCCACTGAAATAATGGCACAGTTTTTCACTCCCAATTCATGTCTATAACAGAAATGGATATAACAGAAATCTTATGAAACACCCTTCAAAAGACTCTCAGCCTCCAGAGAGTAAGCTGATAGAATAACAAATCTCCTGAGGATCCTTTAGGGAAAAAATGCCTGTCAAACAGCACCTTCAGTACTTTGGTACTTTCTGGAGGAAAATGTTTTTATGATACTATTGTTTGGGAATTTATGCCTACATAAAATGAATTTAGTTTGGTCTCAATAACTTTGATTTATTTCCCCAGAATTTATCATCTTAAAAAAAAAAATCCCGGAAGTTGTTCTATCAGGTTACTGGGAAAGTTCACTATATAGTACTTTAATTTAAAATACTAAAGAAAGTGGAATTAGCACATTGTATTGGCTAAAGCACTTAAGGTCTCTTAAGTAAGCTACATTAAGTGCATACCTTTAAATGCAGAAAAAATATATCCATTTCCTAAATCAATGGAGGTCAATATAATGGGTCAATATGAGGTTATTCATTTTCAAGGAATAAATAGAAACACACATTGCATCTCCTAAAATAAAGTTAAACCTTCAGTCTGTTTCCCAGTGAAGGACAGGATAGATTTTCTAAGAGATTGGACCATATCCAGTTTGGCCACCCAGCCGGAGTAAGAAATCTGCACTTGTTCAGTGTTCCCAGACCCACGTATTTTCTGTAAATACAGGCAATGTTACCAGAAACAATTTGGTTCAACTGCAGAAAAAGTCATTCCTGATTTTTGTTGGTTATTAATTCTAGGTACTAGTCTTTTCTATTAGTAACTTTCCTTCCTACTACACGCCCCAAGTAATTAAGTAAAATGCCTAGAAGGCAGGTCTTGAGTTCTTCGTCTTGCAACACTAAGATTTATGAATCTAGTTGAGAAACTTGAGAGAGAAGGGGAGGGCGGCGGGAGGGGGTGTTGGGGGGTGGGAGGGGAAGGTGTGGGTGGGACAGACATAGAGGACTTATCTGTGCAACAGATAATCGGCTCCAAATAATTTTTTCAAAGTGCTCTATTTACCCGATATTATTTGTTAGATGTTTTGTTGTGTAAGTTAATCAATACTTGTTGAATTGAGCAAGCAACTTTAGAAGGATATATTCCAGGCGAAATATACACAGACTGACGTTTCTTTTTCACTTTTCTTTCACTTAAAAATAGCTTTAAAATATTTGTTGACGCTTGTTACTTTACTACGCTCTATAGAAACAACCCGATAGTCTTCCATGGCAGGAGTAACCTCAAAAATGCGTCATGTCTAACTTTTAAAAGCAAAGCACAGTCATTAATGCACGGTTCAAGCAACCCAGAAGTCGATGTCGGATTACCACACCCCCTTAGACTTGGTTTGGTTACCTGAAAAGACTGTTGATTAACCAGGCTATAAACCAGGATGAAACCTTGGCCGTTTTTGATGTAGAGATCTCTCATGGAGGCAAACTGCTCAGTTCCTGCGGTGTCCAGAATTTCCAGCACGGAGGGGGAAGAGTCCACTTCGATCTCTTTGCGGTAGAAATCTTCAATGGTGGGGTCATATTTCTCAATGAAAGTCCCAGTGACAAACTGCACAGTAAGGGCAGATTTGCCAACCCCTCCACTCCCTAACACCACTACCTTGTATTCCCTCATGAGTCTCACCTTCACCAACTCCTACCAGAGTGGGGGAAAGATCACCCCGCTAGCTGCGGCGCGGCTAGACGAGGCGGAAGGTGGGCGGAAATCTGCGAACTGGGGAGGAGAGTGCAGACGAACAGAGGGCCCAACCGGGGAAGAAGAGGAAGTTACAGGAGGGGGAGGGGAAAGAGCGTAGAGTCGGGGAGGGTGGGGAAGGGATGGTAATGCCCTTCCTATAGGAACTGCAGCCCGAGCAGGGGGCGTGGGGAGGAGGGCGAGCCTGGGAAAAGCCCCGCGAGGGTGGCGAAGAGGCGCGTGCCCCCGGGAGGGAAAGGGTGGGGGCCGCGGCGAGGGGACCCCGCGGCGAGGCGGACGTCGGAGGAGCCCGCAGCCCGGGTCTGCCCGGCACCCCTCCCCCGCCCTTCACACAAAGGGGCCCAGGGACCCCGCTTCCTGCTCGCACAGCCCAGCCGGCTCAGGCCTGAGGGCTCCGTTCCAGTTACCGCTGCCCGGGCGGGTTTCTGGGCCCCGGCTCCCGCGGGGGTCGTCCAGCCTGTGAAGGGGAGAAGGACGCACATTACCCGGCTGACCCCCGCCCCGAACCTGCGGCGCCGGCCGCCGCCTCCCCCGGCTCCCACCCGAATCAAGCTACCGCCGCTTACCCCGCCGTCAGCACCCGCCCGGCCGCCGGGGAGGCTCTGTCACGCCAAGGCCATGGCCACCCGCTGGCTCCTCTGTCTCTCTGCTGCCCCAGCGCTGCTGCTCGCGGCGGGGAAAGGGGCGGGGGCCGTCCGGCGGCGGCCGCAGGGACTCCAGGCGAACCCACCTCTTTTTTTTCTCACCCACCCCCCACCCCCCCGCCCCAGCACACACCCGGAAGGGTTTCCCTGACACACTGGCTGAGGTGCCCCAGTTCCCCGAGACTGGACGGGATCACTTCCGGTGGGGAAAGTCCCACCTCTTCGGGGCTAGCCGGGTGGCGCTGGAGCCGCGCCCTGCTGAGCGAGCGAGCCGGCCGGGAACGGTTTCGGTTCGGGACTCCGGCCTCGGGAACGGGCCTCTGGAAACCTGCGGCGTCAGTCCTTACCCGCCCGCGGCTGCCGCGGACCGTCCCACCCCCAAACCCGTAGAAGCCCCTCCGACCCGCAACCTCCAGCCTCCCGGCCCCAGGACTTGAGCCGCTCCCTGGCCGGTGCGGAACCTGCGGGCTAATAATCTAGCGACCGGGAGAACGCCAAACATCCCTGGACTAGAAGTTGCAGGGGAAATCAAACAGCCCAGAAAGTTTATTCTCCTTGCTGGTATTTCTTCCACTTGCTATTTTGCTGAGAGATGCATGCAAACTACCCTTAGACTTCAGATGCAGTGCGTTTTACTTAGCCGTGCCTGACAAACACACACGGTACTTTTACCGTCTGGTAGATCCGCCTTGACTTTACCAGCGAATACTAAAGTCACTTAAAAAAAAAAATCACAAGGCTCGAAAACAGCAGCATTGGAAGTAGACTTTATGGTACTCTGCTCAGCTATGTTCTCATTTGATTCCAACCACTACACGGCAGAAAAGGTAACCAATATTCAGGAAAGATTTGATTGGAAACGGTTTAGGCCTAAAGACTAATTTATTTTAATCGTTGATTATCTTTATGTATAACAATTTGCTTGGCTGGCTCTTACATGCTGAAGTTTTGTTTTAAAGGCCGTTCTATGTAGTCTTTGAAATTCAAAAGCAAGTAGTAACTCTGGTGTTAGATTCTAAGTTTCTATTTTTAGATAAAATTGTTACTTCCGACTATCTTTCCCTTTGCTAGCTTTCTATTTGTAAACTTTGTGTCGGATCCACAGAGCCCTAGGGCCAGGAGTCTAGGCTGTATTTTAGGTGTGTCACTTTCTTTTCAATTCAAGCATGTACCCAGAAACCTGCGAGACTCAGTGGCCAGCCTAGCAAAAATGACTCCAAATTCCCTTACTTGCAAGCCCTAAATGGCCAAACTCTATAAAGAGATTTATTACTCAGCCTAAATTGTTGGACATTAGAACACAGGCGAATCATAGTAGTGTGAGGTCCCACTGTCCCTCCCTGAGTATTCCCCAATGTCACTTACAGTCTTCAAAGGAGAGTTTAGTTCAATTTCTCCTTGACCTCAGGCCGGTGCTATCTCTCCAGCGAAGTCCCCAGCTCTGGCTCCAGCTGGCGTGGGCCCTGTCTCGTATCGGAGGCACTGCCCTCTGCTGGAAGAGGTTTGGTCTGTGAGTTATGAGTTTCCCCACAGGTCACTGCTCCTTTCACACGTGCTGTTGCCTGATTTGGAGCTCTGCTGCTCATTTCCCTGTCTAGCTGTCTCCAGACTGTCTGGTGGGATTCACAGCCCTCCACCAGCCGTGCTTGTAACTGAGTCTGGAAATTCCTCTTCTGATCCAGCCAGTGTTGAGCAACCGTGGCAAGTCTTTGCTCTATTACTAAACTGTCAAAGCAAGGAGTTCTTTTTCAGGTCATCCCACCTGTTGGCAATCCTAATATCTCTGAATGTGTTGGTCATGCTTAGGAGAGAGTTCTTTGTTTCTCCACGCGGTGAAACATACTCCTCCCCTCAGTACAGCGTCCTTTCGGGTCACTCTCGTCAACTACAGTGGACAAATATCACACTCAGTCTAAAGATCCTTCTAAACTTTCTTAGGAAGGGTATTCATTACGGCATTGATTAGGAAATCAAACAATTGGAAGAAGCTTAAATGTCCTTCAGTAGGTGATTTTTAAAAGTTTCATAGCTCTCTATATCTATTATCTATCATCTATGTATCTATCTACCAACCTACCTACCTATCTATATTCACAGAATAGGATATTATGCAGCTACTTTAAAAGAGAAAAGTAGATTTTTAAGTGTTTATATAAAAAGATGGCCAAGACATATTGTAGGGCTGAAAAAGCAAGATACTGAACAAATGTCTAGTTGCTACTGTTTATGTAAAACGCGGGTGTGTAATAGTTACATAGCCATTCAAATCTGAAACAAAGTAATTATGGGTGAGGACTATTATGAAATGGCTTTTATTTCTCCATATTTTAATTTGTAAACAATAATCAGGGGAAAAAGGAAGTAAATATAACTTTATAATATTTTTAAAGGAGGAACAAAGGGAAGTTGTTGATCTTGGTTTTGTAAAAAAAAAAAAAAAAAAAAAAAAAAATCCTGACTGTCTAGGGGTCAGTGGACAGGTCTGCCCAATTTAAACAAATTCCCTACCCTTGCCTGCCCTCCCCAAACATCTCTATACTTAGAAAAGTATTTTCACATACATTATCTCATTAGACTCCAGTTGTTTGCCAGTGTACTCTCATTAAGCAATGAGGGTATAAAGAGCAAGTAGAAGAGTGTGGCCTGGCAGTTGAGAGCTAACGCTCTGAAATGAGACAGAGGTACATTAAAATTGCAGCTCCGCCACATTCTAGCTCTGTGTCCCCAAGCAAGTGATTTCACTTGTCTGAGCCTCTAACTCCTCACTTGTAAAAAGGAGATAAGAAGTTAATGTGAAAATGTAATGAGGTATTACAGGTAAAGTGCTTAGCACAGTCCCTTGCACATTATAAAGCCTCAATAAATGCTATTTGGTTTTTATTTAAAAGATTTAATGAAGTGTTAATTTTTTAAAAATAGCAAACATGGGGGGAACAAAATTTTAAAAGCTCTAATATCTGCAAATGGCACGAAAATAATAATTCAGTTACTCTTCACAAATATATTTATTGTTAAAAGCTTCTTACGTTTTTTGGGAGGGAACATTATTCATATGTCAGTGTATCAATCTACCTTCTATATATATATTTTAAAAATTACTGTACTACAAAAGTAATCAACTATACACACTATTTTTTACCTTGCTTTTTAAACTTTAATTAATTAATTTTTTTAAGACAGTGTCTCCCTCTGTTACCCAAGCTGGAGGGCAGTAGCATGATCATAGCTCACTGCAGCCTCAACCTCCTGGATTCAAGGGATCCTCCCACCTCAGCCTCCCGAGTAGCTAGGACTACAGGTGCATGCCACCACACACAGCTAATTTAATTTAATTTAATTTTTTTGGTAGAGATGGAGTCTTACTATGTTGCCCATGGTGGTCTTCAACTCCTGAGCTCAAGGGATCCTCCCGACTTGGCCTCCCAAAGTGCTGGGATTAAAGTCATGAGCCACCATGTCTGGCCTTCTTAATTTTTATTTCATGGCTGTATCATAAGCTAATTAGCCAGCTCCCCTTTGAAGGACACTGATTGCTTCTAGGTTTTTGCACTAAACGCCTTGGACATATATCATTGTCAGTTAATGTTTAGGGTGAATTTCTAGTAATTCAATAATTGAAACAAAAGACACTTGCACTTAAAATTCTTCTGGTAAGTATTGCCAAATTGTCCTTCAGAAAGGTCACACCAATTCACATTCCCACCAATGCAGTATGACCATATCACTTTATAACTTCACAGTAGGTATTACTAATTTTAGCATTTTATAGTGATTGTTACTTGCTTTAGGGTATTTTCAGGACTAACAAATGCAGGGCAGTGTTTTAGAAGGAATTTGGGCTTCAGAGCCAGACAGTCCTAACACTGCCCTTTTGCAAGCTACACCTCCATTCCTTCATTTGTAAAGTTGGGCATAATAGCAGTATCTAACTCGTAGAAGAATAAATGAGAAATCCATTCAAAGCATTTAGCCTTCCAAATACTAATTGCTTAATAAATAGAAACTGCTCAAGTAATAATTTTCCACTCCAAAGGCTTGAATATGGGAAGAGGGGAATGGGAGGACTTCTCTAGAGATCATGCCCTTGAGATTCACAACTTTTGCTTTAATTCTGCATCAACCTCCTTTCCAAAGTATTGCTCAGGCATTATTTTAAAGAACACAACCCATTTTTACCATAGTGTGAAGAAACCACAGTGTATGCACTATATGCAGATAATATAAGTAATAGGGCCATAATCTCATTTTTTGAAATTAGTTTGGCACAAGTTTAAAGTGATGGATGTTTGCTACAGGCACCAGTTGCTTACTTATCCCTTTCTTCTTTTCAAGTTGTTACCTCCTTCAGTTGCAATCCTTGGAGCCACCAACTGCCTGGGATATTTTACCCTAACTTCCACTCTCCAAATGAGCCATCTTGCCTTCTAGGTCCTGGGAAAAAACCCATGGCTATCCATCTATTTTCTATACATGGCTATCTATTTTCCATCCAGGCTCTTCCCTTCTCTTTTGCTAGAAGTTGCTCTTGAATTACCAGAAAGCTTGAGCCAGTAGTGCCCTCAGTCTTTGCCTACAGAAATCTTATTTCAATGCTTTAGGGACCCCATTGATATCAGCTAAATCATCCTGGATTCTTTCTAGCTCCTACCCTCTAAGATTCCAATCTTCTCTTTCAAATCCTGCCTCCAGCTACACCAATCATTAATTAATCATTAGTTCTGCATGTCAGGCTCCCCCAGTACACAAAACCAATTTTATACCTTTATTATTATCTTTTTTCTCATAAAAATAATGTTATTTGCAAAAAATTATGAAATAAAAGTATAATCCCACTACCTGGAGAAAATTGATATTAACGTTTTAGTGTCTTTCACAAATTTTTTCTGGAGAGTTAAGGAACATTTTTTTTTTTGTAAACTAACAATGGGTTTATATAAATTTGTGAATGGCTTCTTTCACTTACTGAAACATCATGTCTGCATAAAGCACTAAAAAATACTCATGTCCCTCATCCCCTACATGAATAAGCCTTTTTTCCTGTAGCTTTAGCTTTCCTACAGCATCAATGAGAATTTAATCACATTCAGTTTTGCTCACCTGGAATCCTTCGTCCAACCAATGAGATTTCACTAGAGGTGCTGCTGATCACAGAGGACACTACCCCAACCTGGCCAGGCAGACACTCCTACAAAGACACAAATTTGTGCGACTGCTGACAAAGTTAGTTTCTCAGAACTGAGAGGCGTACTAAATAGGGATGTGTTTAAAATAGATCTGAATTCCTTAAAAATTTTTCCCTCTCCACTTCATCCTTGATTTGAAAGATAGTAATTAGAAAATTATTTTGTAATCTATCAAGTACCAAATAAATTGAAAGAATTAGTACTAATAATAACTATACTCCTATACTCCTGATATATGTACATCAGAATCACCTGGAGGTGATGTGAAACCACAGACGGCCAGGTCTCAACCCCAGAGTTTTTTATTCAGTAGGTCTGGGTCAGGATCTATAATTTGCATATCTCAGTTCCCAGATGACACTGTTGCTGCTGGCCCAGGGGCCACATTTTAAGCACCACTGTTCTGTAAAGCGGTATGACATTATTTGGGGCTTTCTTGCTTGATACTCATTAATGTATCCACTCATTCATTTATCACACAGTTATTGAATTCCTACTCTGTGCCAAGCACTTTACTAGCATTTTTGAGGAATATAGACAATACAATCAACATTACTGTATAGCGTGGCACATCCTATGATACAGATATCGGCCAGGGTGTTATGGGAGACTTAGGAAGGGTATCAGGGAAGACTTCCTAGAGAAGGTGATTGGGCAGTAGGCAAGGAGGCCAGAGGAATTGGTAGGGGCTAGAACCATAGGGGAAAGCCTTGAGTAGTAAGCTAAGGGGTTTGACTTTTCCCCTGGAGGCTGTAGGAAGCCATGGAATGTGTTTTTACAAAGGTCTGAACTGCAATATACAAAATGAGGGGCTAGCGACATCCACACCAGGTTCAAACATTGGCTGTGCTGCATATGTAGCCTGAGGCAAGTTACTTCTTACCTTCTCTGAGCTTCTCTTTCATCATGTGTGAAGGGAAAATATTAATAGATCTACCTTATTCAGATATTGTGAAGATTAAGTAAGAAAAAGTGCCTAAGTACCCATCATATGGTAGGTGTTTAACAAATGGTGATTATGATCAGATTTAAACCATAGAAAGAAATGACATGTAAGACATGCTTCTCAGGTTATTAAAATCCATTTGAAATTGCCAAGCTAGTCTCAATATCAAGGCCATATTTGATGTGGTGGCAAGTCGGATGATTTAATCATGTAATGATAATAGTTTATCTTGTCTTTTGTTTTGTTTTGTTTTTTTTGGAGACAGAGTTGCTCTGTCACCCAGGCTGGAGTGTAGTGGTGCGATCTCAGCTCACTGCAACCTCTGCCTTCTGGGTTCAAGCGATTCCCCTGCCTCAGCTTCCCCAGTAGCTGGGGCTACAGGTGCGTGCCAGAATCCCTGGTAATTTTTTGTTGTTGTTGTATTTTTTAGTAGAGATGGCGTTTCACCATATTGCCCAGGCTGGCCTCGACCTCCTGCGCTCAGGCAATCTACTTGCCTCAGCCTCCCAAAGTGCTAGGATTACAGGCTTGAGCCACCATGCCCAGCCTGATAATAATTTCTTAATTACAGATTATTTGCCAGGCACTGTGCAAAGTGATTTACACACATCATTTCATTTAATCCTAGCAATAACCTTAAGAGTTAGGTATTATTATTCCCAATTTTACAAACGAAGGAATTAAGGCTCAAAGAAGTTAGCTTGTACATAGTCGAACAGTTGGGTAGTCGTAGAGTTTGAATTCAAACCTAAGTTAGTCTAAGCCTATCTTATATTAGCCACCTTGTTCCACAGAAAGCAGTTTTGTTTCTTTGAAGGACAAAGCAGTGAATGGGCAGTGAGGCAAGGTTAAAGAATCTGGACTTTATTACACTGTTTCTCTGCCCTTGAGTAAGACTGACTGTTCATACTGATTTCAAGTGCCCTCTGGAAACATGCCTCTATAACCTCCCAGGGGCCACTTGACCTTGGATCTGTGGCACCTGGTACTGAAGCTGAGGTGATCATAGTTACTTTCCAAAGTGCTCTGGAACATTTACAACAAGGAGCCCCCTTGTTTTGACACTAGGACAATATTAGACTCCGTAAGAGGAGGCATTGGGGTAAGCTTAGTTATTTTTAATGCTGCTATTACTGCTATTGTTTATTGAGCACTTGCCACATGTCAGAAATTCTGTAGAATACTTCAATCCTTACAGCAACCCTATAAGGCAAGCACATCGTCATCATCATCTCTAGTTTAGAGATGAGGAAACTGAGGCTCACACAACTAAGTCCACACAGCTGGTAGATGCAGATTCAAGCAGAAAACTGGTTCATTCATTTTTACAAACCTTGCATTTTCATTTCTTCCTTTGCCTCTGTACCTATAACACCTTCAAACACAGATGTAATCCTCCTAAATTCTTTTACTGCCCACAGGTTTTATTTACCACAAATAGTTTAAGCCCTATTTTTAATGATGTATATACAAATCGTGTTTCTCTTTAAAATTATTTCATACCATAAAGAGTCACTCTTCCCTCCCTTTATTTACAAATTCATTCCTCTTTAGAAATGAGCACTTACAATAATTACATGCAAGGCCAAGTTTTTGCTGTTTAGCGTAAACCCATAATGTGAAATTGAAAATGGTTGAAAAGCATGGTTATGAAAATATCGTGGACTCCAGTTTCATCCCATACAATTTCCAAGAGGAATTTATTCTAAGTACTTTAAAACTTAAAAAGAGTTAAATTCTGAACTACTTGGGCCTGTATGCACTCTTAGCAATTTCCCCAGCAGGGAACCAAAAGTGAGAACAGAAAGAAATTGCCTCAACATTGAATTCTTAGACATTTAGAAGGCTTGGAGTCTGAATACTTTAAAAGGCTGTTATTTAAATGTGGGAAATGATGTGAAAAGTATAATGTAAAGATAAGATAAATCTTGTTTGCTAAAATAAATCATCTTTTTTTTGTCAAATTCATGGCAATTTTAAAATCCTGTGAATTCTATTTATTTTTTTCTTATTTGGAGGAGGTAGCCGAATATGCAGAGTTCTGGCACTAGGTGTCAGCAAAAGATTAAATTAAAAACACCCACTTTGGGTTTTTTTTTTTTCTTTTTTCTTTCTACACATATATATTTGAGACAGGGTCTCACTCTGTCACCCAGGCTTTAGTGCGGTGGCATGATCATAGCTTACTGCAGCCTCGAACTCCCTGGGCTCAGGTGATCTTCCCAACTCAGCCTCCGGAGTAGCTGGGACTGCAGCCATGTGCCACCATGCCCAGCTAATTTTTTGTATTTTTTTTTTTTTTGTAGAAATGGGGTATTGCTATGTTGCCTGGGCTGGTCTCAAACTCCTTGGCTCAAGCAATCCTCCTGCCTTGGCCTCCCAAAGTGCTGGGATTACAGTCATGAGCCACCGTACCTGGCCTAATCTTCCATATATTTCAAACTTTATAAAAATAAAAATAAAATACATAGTCTGGATTTTAAAAAGAAGAGACAACACACTTCCTTGTTGCCATGACAATGTCAGCATGAGAGAGGCTGGGTTGCTGCTGCTCAAGTAGGCACCTTACAGAGATCCTCATGGCTCAAAGAATTCAATGTAAGACTGTTTGGCCTTTAGCATTGAATGGCTGGGGACTCAATTTTGTGTCAGCTAGAAAGCTGGGGAATGAGAATTTTGGAGGGTTGGATGGGGTGGTGAGGTACACTCCTGTAAACCAGATCCTAAAAGTCTGAATATTAAATTATTTTACATAGAAATGTAGTGTTCAAGCCAACCACAGTGCTTGTGCAGACAAATTCAGTGGATGCTTTTCCCACATGGACAAGATTAACAAAATTAACTTAGAGGCTAGCTTTGAGAACCCAGGCTGATCCTAAGGGTTTCTCAAACTTACTATGTTAATTTTAGCTTATCATAGGGGTTTTTTTTTTCCTTTTAATATCCAGAGCTTTCCCCCCTTCTTGTGTTTCCTGTCACAGTAAATGGTGCTACCATCCAGCAGTCATTGAAAGTAGAACTTAGGGTATTGTGTTAGGTCATTCTTGTGTTGCTAGAAAGAAATACCTAAGGCTGGGTAATTTATAAAGAAGAGGTTTAACTGGGTCAAGGTTCTGCAGGCTGTACAGGACACATGGCACGTGCATCTGCTGGCTTCTAGGGAGGCCTTGGGGAGCTTTTACATATGGTGGAAGGTCAAGCAGGAGCAGGCAGGTCACACGGGAAAAGCAGGAGCAAGAGGAAAAGGGCAGGAGGTGCCACACACTCTTACACAACCAGATCTTGCAACAACTGACTCACTATAGCAAGGACAGCACCAAGCCATGAAAGATCTGCCCCCATGATCCAAACACCTTCCACCAGGCCCCACTTCCAACACTGGGGATTACGTTTCCACATGAAATTTGGTGGGGACACAGATCCAAACCATATAAAATATCACTCTTAACTCTTCCTTTATCCTCATTTCCTATAACCAAACAACCATTAAGTCCTGCCAAGTCTACCTCCTTAGTCTTTCTTACATCCGTCGTACCCTATGTCTGCTGTAGTGTGTAGAGGGACTGGAGAAACATTTGTGTGACAACTCTTTCCTGAATGCTGTAATAGCCTCCTAAATCGTTTGTATGTCTCTGGTGTTTTCTGCATACTTTTACCAGTGTTACGAAACAAGTCTGTTTGAAACAAGTCTAACTACATATTTCTGCTGATTTCAACAACTCTATATCAGAAAAAGCCCAAGTTTATATGCATGAAATATAAGGTCTTCTATATTCTTATTTCCTGCCTACCTTCCAAGCACATCTCCCACCTTCACATCTTTTATGTTCTAGTACAAATAAAATCATCATGGTTTCAGTGAATTTGCACCCAGTCTTATGGCTTTAAATACCATCTTACATACTGCAGACTCCCAAATTTACATCTCCAGTTCAGACTGCTCCCATGGTTTTAGATCAGGGGTCCACAACCTCTGGGCCATGGGCCGGTACCAGTCTGTGGCCTGTTAGGAACAGGGCCACACAGCAGGAGGTGACCGGTGGGTGAGGAAGCATTACCGCCTGAGCTCCGCCTCCTATCAGATCAGCAGCGGCATTAGATTCTCATAGGAGCATGAACCCTATTGTGAACAGCGCATGCGAAGGATCTAGGTTGTATGCCCCTTATGAGAATCTAACTAATGCCTGATGATTTGACGTGGAACAGTTTCATGCTGAAACCATCCCCTGCTGTCACCCCCCACCTCTCCACCCTCTATGGAAAAATTGTCTTCCACAAAACCAATCCCTGGTGCCAAAAAGGTTGGGGACTGCTACTCTAGATTCATACTTATTCTATAGTTCCATTTGTATCACTCAGAAATCTCAGATT
The DNA here is from genome assembly GCF_009828535.3 of Hylobates moloch. NCBI lineage: Eukaryota > Metazoa > Chordata > Mammalia > Primates > Hylobatidae > Hylobates > Hylobates moloch. The sequence goes on from NW_026652282.1 coordinate 112,764,850, forward strand.
TAACATGTCCAACGCTGAATCTCAATAACCACCTCTCCTCAAAAATGAACACATGCCTCTCCTGCAGTCATTCTTTCTTTCTCTTTCTTTCTTTCTTTCTTTCTTTCTTTCTTTCTTTCTTTCTTTCTTTC
>NW_026652282.1:112764991-112780909 GCF_009828535.3 Hylobates moloch
TCTTTCTTTCTTTCTTTCTTTCTTTCTTTCTTTCTTTCTTTCTTTCTTTCCTTCCTTCCTTCCTTCCTTCCTCCCTCCCTCCCTCCTTTCCTTCCTTCCTTCCTCTCTCTCTCTTTCTCTCTCTCTCTCTCTCTTTCTCTCTCTCTCTCTCTCAGACAAGATATTGCTCTGTTGCCCAGGCAGGAGTATAATGGTGCAATCATGGCTTACTGTAGCCTCAACCTCCCGGGCTCAAGCAATCCTCCCACCTCAGTCTCCTGAATAGCTGGGACTACAGGCAAGCGTCACCATACCTGGCTAATTTGTATATGTTTTGTAGAGATGAGGTCTCATTTTGTTGCCCAGACTGGTCTCGTACTCCTGAGCTCAACCAGTCCTCCCGCTTGCACCTTCCGAAGTGTTGGGATTACAGGCATGAGCCACCATGCCCAGCCTCCCTTCTGCAGTCTTAAAAATCTCAGTAAATGGCAACTCCAGCTTCCAGTTGCACAGACTACACTCTTCCAGTCATCCTAGAGTCTTCTTTTCCCCTTATGCCATACAATCCAACCCATCTGGAGATACTGAAGTTCTTACCTTCATAATATGTCCAAAATGTGACAATTTCTTACCACACCCACTGCTAAGAATCTGGTCCAAACCACCATTTTCACTTTTCTGGATGATTATTGTATTCTTCTAATTGCTCTTGCTGTTTGTGAACTTAGCCCCCTTCAATCTATTCTCAACGCAGTAGCCAAACTGATCCCATTATAGCCACAAAATCCTACAGTAATTTCCCCTCTCACCCAGAGCAAAGTCAAAGTCCTTACAATAATCTAAAAAGCACTACATAATCTGGCTCTTCATAAATGATAGATATACTCTTACACTAGCCTCTGTACTTGCTGCGCCATCTAGAATGTTCTTCCCCCAGATCCAGTTTCCTTCCTTTCTTCAGCTGTTTTACTCAAGAGCTCCTACTCTGTATAACATTGCACCCCCTCCTCATGCAATACCTTCAAGTCTTATTTATTTTTTTCTCATTAGCACTTACACTTTTCTAATGTACTATGTTCTTTAGGGATTTTAATATGTTTCCCCTATTACAGTGTAAACTCCACAAGGATGGGTACCTTTGTAAATTTTGTTCACTGCATATCCCATGGTCTAGAAAAGTGCCTGGAACATAGTAGGTGTTAAATAGTGATGACGTTATTAAACTGCTTACACTGTTCTGTACATATTTTATTTGCATATGCCTTATATATTACCTCTGACCAGATGGCTTTCCCCATCTTCATTTTTCCCCCCTATGGATTGGCAGCATTCTTTTTTCTTAAAAAAATCAGCTTTATTGAAATATAATTTACACACCACATAATTCATCCACTTAAGGGGTACAATTCAAGGATAGTATTATATTACAGAGTTACGCAACCATCACCACAGTTTTTTTTCTTCAAATTCTATTTTAAGTTCTGGGGTACATGTGCAGCATGTGCAGGTTTGTTACGTAGGTAAATGTGTGCCATGGTGGTTTGCTGCACAGATCATCCCATCACCTAGGTATTAAGCCCCACATCAATTAGCTATTCTTCCTGATGCTCTCCCTACCCCCACCTTTCCCTCTGACAGGCCCCACTGTGTGCATCACCACAATTTTAGAACATTTTTATCACTTCAAAAAGAAGCCAGATACTCTAGCTATTGTCTCTCTATCCCCATTGCTGCAGCCCTAACCAACCACTAATCTACTTTCTGTCTCTCTAGATTTGCCTCTTCTGGACATTTCATATAAATGGAATCATATAATATGTGGTCTTTTGTGACTAGCTTGTTTCACTTAGCATAATGTTTCTAAGCTTCATCCATGTGATAGCATATATCAGTACTTCATTCCTTTTCATGGCCAAATTATATTATATTATATTATATTATTTTATTTTATATTGATATACCACATTTTGTTTATCCATTTGTCAGTTGATGTGCAATTGGGTTGTTTCCACCTTTTGACTATTATGAATAAGATTCCTATAAACACTTGTATACAATTTTAAAATGTGGACAAATTTAAAATGTGTTTTCATTTCTCTCTCTCTCTCTCTCTTTTTTTTTGTTCTTTTGAGACGGAGTCTCACTCTGCTGCCCAGGCTGGAGTGCAGTGGCATGATCTCAGCTCACTGCAACCTCCGCCTCCCGGGTTCAAGCAATTATCCTGCCTCAGCCTCCAGAGTAGCTGAGATTATAGGTGTGCACAAATCATCCCATCCCCTAGGTATTAAGCCCAGCATCCATTAGCTATTCTTCCTGATGTTCTCCCTCCCCCAACCCAGGCCTGGCTAATTTTTGAATTTTTAGTAGAGACAGGGTTTCACCATGTTGGCCAAGCTGGTCACAAACTCCTGGCCTCAAGTAATCTCCCTGCCTTGGCCTCCCAAAGTGCTGGGATTACAGGCCACCATGCCCGGCCTCATTTCTTTTGAGTTGAGAATTGCTGAGTCATATGACAATTCTATGTTTAGCCATTTGAAAAACTGCCAGACCATTTTCCAAAGTGAATACACCATTTCACATTCCCACCAGTAGTGTATGAGGGTTGAAATTTCTCCTCATCCTCTCCAACATTTGTCGTTATCTCACTCTTTGATTCTAATCATCCTCATGGGTGTGACATGGTAACACATTGTAGTTTTGATTTGCATTTCCCCACTGACTAATGATGTTGAGCATCTTTTCATGTGCTGATTGGTTATTTGTATATCTTTTCTGGAGAAATGCCTATTTTCAAATTGGGTTCTTTTTCTTTTTATCATTGAGTTGTAAGAGTTCTTTATATATCCTAGATATAAGTCTGTATTAATCTGTTCTCACACTGCTATAAAGAACTACCTGATGCTGGGTAATTTATGAAGAAAAGAGGTTTAATTGGCTCCCGGTTCCACAGGCTTAACAGAAAGCATGACTGGGTGGCCTCAGGAAACTTACAATAATGGCAGAAGGTGAAGAGGAAGCAAGCACCTTCTTCACATGGTGGCAGGAGAGAGAGAGAGCAAAAAGGGAAGTGCCACATACTTTTAAACCATCAGATCTCATAAGAACTGACTCACTATCAGGAGAACAGCAAGGGAGAAATCCTCCCCATGATCCAGTCACCTCCCACCAAGTCCCTCCTCTAATTCAACATGAGATTTGTGTAAGGACACAAATCCAAACCATATTCAAGTCCCTTATTAGACATACATGATTTGCAAATACTATCTCTCATTCTCTAGGTTGTCTTTGGGTTGATAGTATCTTTTGGAGCACAACATTTTTTAAGTATGATGAAGTTTAATTTATCTATTTTTTTCTTTGGTTGCTTGTGTTTTTGGTGTCGTATCTAAGGATACTTTGCCAATTTTGAGGTCATGAATATTTACCTTATAATTTCTTCTAAGAGTTTTACAAGTTTAGCTCTTACATTGACATCTTTGATTAATTTTGAGTTAATTTTTGTATATGGGGTGAGTAAGGATACAATTTAACTCTTTCACATGTGGCTAACTAGTTGTTCCAGCAGTTTGTAAATCAATTGACCATAGGTGTATGGGTTTATTTCTGTACTCTCAATTCTATTCTATTGTTTTATGTCTATCCTTATGGCAGTAACACATTGTCTTGATTACTACTGCTTTTTAGTACATTTTGAAATCAGAAGTGTGAATCTTCCAGGTTTGTTCTTCTTTTTCATGATTATTTTGGCTATTCTGGGTCATTTGCAATTCCAAGTGAGTATTAGAATCAGCTGGTCAATTTCTAAAAGGAATCCACCTGAGATTATGGTAGGCATTGCATTGAATCTATAGATCAATTCAAAGAGTATTGCCACCTTAACAATATTAAGTCTTCTCATCCACAGGCATGGGATATTTTCCAATTTATTTAGATATTCTAAAATTTATTGAACAATATTTGTAAGTTTTCAGAGTGTAATATTTGCATCTCTTTTGTTAAATTTATTCCTAAATATTTTATACTTTTTCTAAAATGTATAAAAAAAACAATGACACAAGATGCTTAATGAATGTTTTGGGGAATTAACTGAAATTAGTGACTGTTATCAAGCTCCCTTAGCCTGATGCATCTATATCCACTATTGAGCCACATTTGCTACTCAGAGTAAATATTCCTATTTTCTCATCAGTGTCCCCTCTTATTCTTATTACTGATCTCTCCCTTTGCCTTTCTCCACACTTGTATAATATGATGGCCTCTCTCCCTCATCCACAAGTTGCCAAGAACTTCCTTAAAAAGCTAAATCTCAGTTATCCATATTCCACCCTTCTAAATCATCCATGGTTCGTTGTAAAATCTCTGGATGAAAAAAAAAAAACAAAGAGCCCTAAACTCATGAAAAGATACTCAGTCTCACTCCGTAATAAGAAAGGTGCAAATTAAAGCCACACTGAAATACTGTTTTTCACCTATCAGATTGGCAAAAGACAAAATGTTTGATAATACACTTTGTTGGCAAGAGTGTGGGAAAACTAACACTCAGAAACTGATAGTGGGACTGTAAACTGTTAACTTCTATGGAGGGCAATTTGACAATTTCTGTCACCATGAGGAATCTACATATTCTTTGATCCAGCAATCCTAGTTCTAGAAATTTATATATGCATTTTAAATGACATCAAAACATTTATTATAGCACTGTCTAAAACATCAAAATATTGAAAACAATCTAATTGTTCTTCAGTATTGGACTGGTAAATCATGGCCATGTAGTGGAAAATTATGCAGCCATAGAAGAGTGAGGAACTCTTTAATGATTTGGCAATAATCTTTAAGATGTATCATTGAATTTTTTTAAAAAGCGACCTGCAGAACTTGTATAGAGTATGCTGCCATTTGAGCAAAGGTGGAGAAAAGGTACACACACATATTAGCCTATATGTGCATGAGATATTTTCAGAATGATAAATCAGCTAAAATCTTTGGTTGCCTCTAAGGAGATGTAGTGGACATCTGAGAGACTTTACTGTCTCTTTTGTTCTGCCATTTGAATTTTTGACAATATCAATATATGCTTGTCCATCTTGAGCCTTGAGTCTGTGTGATTAGGGAATTCAAAGTCATGACGTATTAGTTTGTAACCAAATGAGACTAAAACATGATCCTCATGGCCTGTCTGCTGCAAAAGATATGACCTATTTCACTAATAGTCCGATGGTTCTCAATGTGTGTTCTCCAGAGCTGTAGCATTGGCATCACCTGGGAAACTTGTTAGAAATACAGTCTCAGGTCTCACTGCAGACCTACTAAATCAGAAACTCAGGGGTTGGGCCCAGCAGTCTGTGTTTAATCATAAGCCCTCCAAGTGATTCTAATGCAAGATCAAGTTTGATAAGCACTTCAAAGTCAAATCACCTGATGAAGCATATGTACTTAATGAACACCTATTGTGCAGATCATCTCCCTTTCCCTCTTACACTGGGTCAGGCCACTGAGTCCTGTTGACTCTTCCTCTGGAATATCTCCTGCACCACTGCATCTTCCCATTCTCAGCCTCACCATCTTAGTTCAGGTCCTCATCACCTCACACTACAAGAACATCCTAATTCCCCACTCTACTTCTAACATTGTCCCTTCTAGTTCAACCCAAGATTCCTAGAATACTGTTCTAAAAAACTACTTTGTCCACATCAGTCAGTGCCCTACTCAAAAATAAGTGATAAATGCCTCATCTGCCTCCAAGATGAAGCACATATTTTTCAGTTGGGATTCAAGGATTTTCTTAATTTAGCTTCAAAGTGACTTTAAAACATTTTTTCTTTTATGAATCCTCAACTATATATCCAGATTAATCCTTAAATTATACCGTGAGAACTTTTGCCCATGTATCTTTCGCTTCTCAACTCCTCTAACCTCATACTCACCACCCTTCCCAGCTAACTCCTACTTATCCCTTAGATTTTAGCTTAGATGACTTCTTCTCTTTCAGGAAGCCTTCCTGGATGCTTCAGACTAGGTAAGGTACCTCTGGACTCCCATAGCACCCTGTACTTCCACACCATATTTTAAATATCTGTTTATCTGTCTCCTCCACTAGTATGTAAACTCCCTGATGGCAGGAACCTTGTTCATTAACTCAACAAATCTTTACTGAACATTACTATGTGTCAGGCCCTGTATCCCTGGCACCTAGGAGGTACTCAATAAATATTTTAATGGATTTAAACAAGGATTTAAACAAGGTTTATTCTCTTTTCATATTTTCCCCTCCAGTCACATATTTCTCTGTTAACCATGATTTTGAGGGATACTTAAGATCACATCCAAGGGCAAGTAAGTGGTATAAAAAATATAAGAGCTATGGAGTTAGTAGCAAAGAGGAAGGGAAGGAAAGAAACTTGTAACCATCAAGCAACTACAGTGGACCAGGCACATTACAGGAAATAAGCTATTGATTTCCTCCCTCTCCATCTTTTATGTGAATTTGCAAGCTAAAATGAAGTATGTACAAATAAAATACATTTTGCTTGAAAAGTAAGTTATTTCTGGACACATATTTGTGTATCAGAAAAGTGTTTCATATTAAGATAAGGAAAGAATGTGAATTAGCTTCAACTATACCTAATTTACAGATAGATTATAAATCTTTTTCCCTATCTCTTGCCCTGTGCTCCTCCTAATCCTCATTAGTCAATGACATCAAATGAGAATGCATGTAATTTAGGAAACGATAGTAGAGAGTACAAAAGGGGATTTCAATAAGTTTTCAGACAACCTAGAAAGTTCAGCCTCCTTTCAGTGTGATCAGAAAAGACTGAACTATGAACAGGATTCCAGATTCATCTAAAGTTAAGGTCGAAATTTCTAAAAGTGGGGCTGTGGATCTCTTAGAGGCTTGTAAATCCCTACATTGAATTGTCTGTACACAATAAATAGATCTGGTATATAGCTGCAATGCTTTAAATTTATATTGATGTTATTGTGAAGAATAAAATATAAATTCACATATGTTTACAAATAAATTTGAATTTTTTCTTTTTGCAAAAGCAGTACATGCTAATTGTCAAAAACTATAGACTGGCAAGAGGAAGAACATAAAGTTCGCCTCAAATTCTACCACCCAGAAGTAACCATAGTTGTATATTTTTTGATAGAAATGATTTAGATTTACAGAAAAATTGTGAAGATAGTATAGAGTTCCCATATAACGCACACCTAGTTTCTCCTATTATTAACATCTTACATTAGCATGGTACATTTGTTTTAATTAGTGAATCAATATTGATTCATTATTATTAACTGGAGTCCATACTGTGTTTGAATTTCCTTAGTTTTTACCTAATGCCTTTTCTCTGTTCAAAGATCCCATCCGGGATACCACAGTCGTCATACCTCCTTAGGTTCTTCTTGGCTGTGACACTTTCTTTGACTTTCCTTGTTTTTGATGACATTGACAGTATTGGTTAGATATTTGTAGAATGTTTCTCATTTGGATTTGTCTGATGTTTTTTCGTAATTTGACAGAAGTTATGGAGTTGGAGGAGAAAGACTATAGAAGTAAAGTCCAATTTTCATCAGTAAAATGCCATTCCCATCACACCATATCAAGGGTATTACATATGTGTGTGTGTATGTGTGTACATTACATATATGTGTGTATATGTACATTGTAATTATATGTGTATGTATATATAATTACATATAATTACAATGTACATACTATTTTGTACTCTGCTTTCACTTAAATACCTGGCATGAAACCCTTTTGTGTCATTAACAGCAACATATTAATATCTACAAGTTCATTTTAAAATGTTAATGATTTCAGAGGAGATTTATGTCTCCATGTCTTTCCTCAAATGATGGATTCTCTGAATCTACTTCCTATCATGTGCAAGACAGTGTCATTTGTTTACATTATAGAAGGGGGTCTGATTGTAGAGTTTGCATCCTAGACTCTGACATTTCTCTTTGAGGCTGTAGGTCAGGCTGGGTTTTGTGAGCTATTTTGAATATTTTGAATTCCTTTTAGGATCAGTGATAAGTGAGGAGGTAAGAGAGATAAATATAGAGGATATGCTATGTAGAGAATTCAGAAAAACAAGACTTTTGGATTTATATCTAAAGGGAGATAATCCAATTCAGAGTCACTACCTGAGATACTATTGGAACTGACAGTCTCCAAAGGCTATGTTTTGCTAAACCACAGTATATTTCCACGAATTAGGACACAAGGGATGGGAAAGGTTTGTGGCAATAGATATTTGCGTCATTTAGAAATGTCAACTAGGGGGCCGGGCGCAGTGGCTCATGCCTGTAATCCCAGCACTTTGGGAGGCCGAGGCGGGTGGATCACGAGGTCAGGAGATCAAGACCATCCTGGCTAACAAGGTGAAACCCTGTCTCTACTAAAAAAAAAAAAAAAAAAAAATACAAACAAAGTAGCCGGGCGTGGTGGCGGGTGCCTGTAGTCCCAGCTACTAGGGAGGCTGAGGCAGGAGAATGGCGTGAACCCAGGAGGTGGAGCTTGCAGTGAGCCGAGATCACGCCACTGCACTCCAGCCTGGGCGACAGAGCGAGACTGCTTCTCAAAAAAAAAAAAAAAGAAATGTCAACTAGAACTCACAGTATTTTTTATGAATTGAAAAGTGACCCCAAATAACTAGCTAATTTGTACTTTGTGGTAGCATTTTATTAAATATTAAAATTTGGTTCTTCTGGGTGGACTTTTACCTAAGATAATTACAATATATTATAATTTAAACCAACACTGGTTGAACACAACGTCATATTTTGAGTGTTACTGCCAATTGGACAATGTTTACTTACTACTCCCTATGGGTTAGAGGTAAACTAACTACATTATTTGTTTGGGCTTATCTCTGCTTATGTTGATCCAAAAGATGTCATTAATTTCTGCTAACATTATTGTTTGAATGAAGTGAAATTAAGAGTGTGTTATTATGACTAATACGGTGAATGTACTTATTTATTTATTTATTTATTTTAAGTATTTGAGACTGACTCCTGGGGATTACAATAGGAGATTCTGCTGGCTTTTGCCTACATATCAAGAAAAGTATGTATGCAGTATCATGCCAGGAAATGAGTGGCAGAGGCTTGGACTGGGAACATTATACCAATTGTAATGTATTTGCAGCAGTAAACCAGAGGCCGGGGAGTTACAAAAACAAGACTGCCAACTCACACCGAATGTCTATGCAAATAAGCAATTGAGAGATCTTAGTTTATTTATTCAAATGTGGTATGCTGACAACAGCAGTGGATGAGAAGTATGAAGGTCTGAGTTTGGAAGCCTTCTCCTACAACACCAACTCCCTGTGTAATCGAGACTCATCACTTCCTCTTTCTGAGTTTTCCCCTCCCAAGCCTCTTTCTAGATTTAGCAGCCTATGAATCCTATGATTGTACTAGGTGCGAGGCATTAGATGCTTTGTGAGAGCCAAAATTATGTAAGACACTCTTAAAGTTCTTTTTCTGGAGGCTGTATATTGTTAGTAGAAATATTAAAAATGTATCTGTCATTGGGTCACACTCTGTCACTGTGTCACCCAGGCTGGAGTGCAGTAGCACAATCATGGCTCACTGCAGCCTCAACCTCCTGGGCTCAAGCAATCCTCCTGCCTCAGCCTCCTGAGTAGCTGGGACTACAGGTGCACACCAGCAGACCTGGCTAATCTTTGTATTTTTTGTAGAGACAGGGTTTTGCCATGTTGCCCAGGCTGGTCTTGAGCTCCTGGGCTCAAGTGATCTTCCCACCTTTGCCTCCCAAATTGTTGAGATTACAGGTGTGAGCCACTGTGCCTAGCCACAAGTTCTCTCTTTTTTTTTTTTTTTTTTGTCTCGCTCTGTTGCCAGGCTGGAGTGCAGTGGCGAGATCTTGGCTCACTGCAACCTCTGCCTCCCAGTTTCAAGCAATTCTACCTCAGCCTCCCGAGTAGCTGGGATTACAGGTGTGTACCACCTCGCCCAGCTAATATTTGTATTTTCATAGAGGTGGGTTTTCACCATGTTAACCAGGCTGGTCTTGAACTCCTGACCTCAAATGATCCACCTGGCTCGGCCTCCCAAAGTGCTGAGATTACAGGCGTGAGCCACTGTGCCTGGCCCTGGCCTCCAGTTCTTAAAAATCAATTGGAGTTGAATATTCCATAGATATTCTACAAATATTTGCTCCCAAGACTCAAGAAGGCCCCAAGAACTGAGGCAGAGACAGAGCACATAAGTGGACAGTACACAATTCTAACAATGAAGCAAGGCTACAATGTTTGTCTTAGCTTCGATTCCATTTATTTTGCTCCAAAGATCTATCTATACACAGCTGAAAATTAGTGATAACATTGTCTCTTATCTGTTTTGTGCTGCTATAACAAAATGCCACAGACTGGGTAATTTATAACAACAGAAATGTATTTCTCACACTTCTGGAGGCTGGGAAGTTCAAGATCAGGTGCTAACATCTCGTGTCTGATGAGGGCCTATCATGCTTCCTCACATAGCAGAAGAGCAAAAAAAAGAGCAAACCCACTCCACAAACCCTTTTTATAGCAGCACTAAACACCTCCCATTAGGCCACACCTCCCAGCAGTGTTGCATTAGGGATTAAGTTTCAACATGCATTTTGGAAGGAACAAAAACATTCAAACCATAGAACATTGGTTTAAAACCAATATACCAGAACTTAAGCATGTGTATCATCTCTTTGAAGTAATTGAAAAATTATTCAAAGACACTTGGAAACTGCCTACATAACCTGTGGCATATATTCAAATTTACTCAGTTGGGATAAATTTTGGTCATTGGAGAATAGAAAAGGTGTGTGGGAATAGCCAAACATCACTTAGAGCCAAATGAAGTGAATATGATGAGTGATAGACTGGGTGCACTGGCTCACACCTGTAATCCCAGCACTTTGGGAGGCTGAGGCAGATGGATTGCTTGAGGCCAGGAGTTTTAGACCAGCCTGGCCAAAATGGCAAAACCCCATCTCTACAAAAAATACAAACATTAGCCAGGTGTGGTGGTACGCACCTGTAGTCCCAGCTAATCGGGAGGCTGAGGCAGGAGAATTATTTGAACCTGAGAGGTAGAGGTTGCAGTGAGCCGAGACTGTGCCACTGCATTCCAGTCTGGGTGACAAAGTGAGACTCTGTCTCAGAAAAAAAAAAAAAAGAGTGATAGACCTGGTCCATAAATTTTGAGTTAAAAATGAAGTATGATAATTAAGAAATGAGATTGATTTTCTTGAGGTCCTCATAATTGGCTCTGAAGGAGTTTTTTTTTTTTTTTTTTTTTCTGACGGAGTTTCGCTCTTGTTGCCCAGGCTGGAGTGCAATATTTTACTCCTTCCCATTGTTATCTTTGTTTAGACTGATGAGCTTCTCTGTGCAAGGGTGCCTTTTTGGAGCAATGTCCCCATTCAGTCCATTGATATGAACCACTTCATTGAATATCTTAGATGGTAAGTAGTAACAGCTGCTGTGCTTGCTTGTCAAAAGGAAATTTTTCAGAGCCTGGACTTTTGTAATATATGGCTTCTTTCTGTTTTCTATAGCTACCAGGAGAAAGTAATCTTTCTCTGGAACCATCCCAGAATGTAGATCAAATTACATCAGAATACATAGACATTGACTTACTGGTTAGTCAATCACATAATCAATGTGAAAAAAACGATACTGTGCATTTTTGTACCACACATTTTACTTCTTCTATGTTCATTCAAATACAGTATTGCATTCAGACCATCTACCAATTATCTGAAGGGCAGTAAGGTAGACATTTCTATCCCCATGTGAAAGACAAGAACACAGGTTCAGAATGATTATATAAATTACCTAGGGTTAGATAGTTATTATTTTATTATTATATAGATATTAGATAGTTATTATTTTCTTGGTTGTAAAAAAGATTTAGAAGCCTAGAGACTACTTAAAATAATTTTTTTCAGGAGCTAAGACGAATATACAATATAGGTCAAACACACTTGAAGCTCAACAAAACAAACCAACCACGTAACAAAAGAGGGGAACCCTTTGTAGATAACTGACAAATGTGAAAGTGTTATTGTTCATCTATTTATTAAATCAACGAAAATTTATTTTTATAAAATAAATCAGGCTTTCAGCCCTGATTCTTGCCCACAGTTTGAAGGTGAGCCAGGCTCTGTCACATTACGATAATCAGTTTCTTTGACTAAAACAAGACGAGGGACAGAGAGAATGATACTTGCTTTACTTACTCCATTGGGATACTGTGAAGAGCTTTGCCAGTTGTAGAGATCTACACACAAGTAAAGACTTAACAAATGTTTATTGAGTGCCTACTGTGTATAATGCACAAAGGGAAACATTCATCTGCCTTCAAGAAACTAGTAGCCTGCTAGAGAAAGAATAAAATGTATAAAAATGAGAAATGTGAGGTAGAAAATCCTAAGTGTCAAAATAGAGGTAACATTTCTGAAAATATTGCAGTTACTACATTTCTGAAAATAAGTAGGTGGTTACTGGAGTTGATCAATAAAATGATTACAACTATAAAAATGATCTTTTTAGGCACACAGCTTTAGCATCACATTTGCTTTATTCCCAGTACTTAATTAAATCATTTTCACTTGACAAACATTTATTGAGCAACTACTATGAGCTGGTCCCTGTCCTAGGAGCTGGAGATAAAGTTAAAAATGCATGTCCTTGCTCTCAATGAACTTATGGTTTAGTAAGGAGAAACAAACATGCACAATAATGATAAAAATTTACAGGTGCAGTGGGGGATAGCGTAAGGTAAGCAGTGGTTAGTTCTAGCTGATGGTGGAGTGAGCAAGGATCTGGGAAACTTCATGGAGAAGGTTGTGTTCAGTCTTGAAGGAGAGGGAGGACTCCCTGAAGCAGGCAAGAGGCAAGGAGCCACGGATATCTCTGGCAGAGCGAAGGGCATGAATACAAACACAAAAGTCCAAAGAGCCTGGGAGTGAGGGCAACTGTAAGTGGTTTCCGGTGGCACTATTGAAGTAGGCTGAGGGAAGAGAAGAGCCACGGAAAATATGAGACACCTGTTGATTTCTTTACAACTTTGCCCAGATTCAGGCCTATAATCATCCTTCAATCTGAATTCTTTTGTTTTATGTAATAGCTTCAAGTCTGAATGATATGGTTTGGTTCTGTGTGCCAACCCAAATCTCATCTCGAATTGTTATCTCCACGTGTTGAGGGAGGGAAGTGATTGGATTATGGGGGCAATTTCCCCCCTGCTGTTCTCGTGATAGTGAGTGAGTTCTCACGAGGTCTGATGGTTTTATAAACGGTAGTTTTCCCGTACTCACTCACGCTTTCTCTCTGCCAGCATGTAAGATGTGCCTGCTTCCCCTTCCGCTATGATTGTACGTTTCCTGAGGCCTCCTCAGCCATGCAGAACTGTGAGTCAATTGAACCTCTTTCCTTTATAAATTACCCAGTCTTGGGTATTTCTTTACAGCAGTGTGAGAACAGACTTATACACTCACCCACACACAGTTGAAAACACCTGCATTTGAAAAACAAACAACAACAACAACAAAAAACAAAAAAAGTTTTGTTTCCAAAATGTATTACAAGTATTTTCCATGTGAACATGGTGCTGAATGGCACAACTGGACTTGGGGTAGTGCATTACTCTCTACTGCATATTTATCCAAGCTCGTTAAAGGCTTTCTGTGTGAACTTCTTTTCTTCTAGGAAAAAAGGAGTCTGAAAATTTTTAATTAACCATTCAGGTTTCTAGAGCTCTGAAACAGTTGTTAGCTCACTAAATATTAGTATTATTCTAAAATATTTTTCAACTAAAGTCTGCATTTTCTGTATTTCCATTCCTTTTCTCCCTCACTCTGTGGCTTCACTTGCTATATTGCTTTCAAGTTTGGTGAGAATGGATCCTTTCCCTTTTACGGTGGGCCAGCTGTTGTGTGTTAGAGCTTACCGGAATAAATGCTTGGTGCCCCTAAGAAGCCATGTTCATAATCTTTTGTGATATACTCCCCAATCAAAATTGGAGTGCCTGCCTGTATCTGCTGTTGACTACAGGCTATCTTGCATGAGTATCATTCCTGCCTTTTGAACAGGAGCTATTCTAGCGCAATAGTCATTTGCCATAGGGGAATTCCATTACCTCTCCTTACCAGGAGGATGGATTCTGTCTGTTTACACTGAAGATGGGGGAAATTTAATTAAATTCCTTCAAGTGCTAGATTTACTTACACTATCAATTTACTGCTAAAACCGCCATTCTCATTTTGGAGAACAAGAATAGGACCATATGTCTTAAACTTATCAACTGTCAGCACTTCCAGTAATAGTTTTCTGCTTAGAATCAAAGAAAGATTTGGGGTTTTGAGTTCCCAAAGCCCTCTAGTTAGGACCTTATGGACCTCATGATTTGGAACTGAATTTACTATACATTTTTGCCCATTGGAATGAGTTTTGCAGTAAATCTAGTGTCTTATTTGGAAAATGTCTTGGGGTAAAGTTTGGCAGCTTCTTCAAAGAGTAGTTCATTCCTCCCATCATTGCCTGGTGAAGACTATGCAGAAATTAGATTAAACAACACCACTGCCAGTAAATCATCCAGGTGTTTGGCCAAATAACAAAATACTGGACTATGGGGAAAGCTAGTGAAAGCTAGGATAAGTACATACAATAATTGGCATAAAAATAAATCAGTATAAAAAGAAACATGGTAAAAATTTCAGATGCCAGAGATAAGGCATTCTTAATCCTGTCCAAAAATTGATATTATGGGAAAACTCCCCTTGAGTTTCAGTTTAGTTCACTATTTGAAGGTGGAAAAGAAATACGTATGGATTTGGTTTGGAATTTGTTTACAAAATGTTTGACACTTGGATAAAAGCTGAAAAAAATCTATCAAAAATCTAATGGGACATGAAACCTGTTCTCAAGTAGCTTATAACATGGGTGAAAAGATAAGACTTCCACACTTGGCATCATTAAAGTCAAAGAAAGCTTGCAATGATGAATGAAATGCATATAACTTAGTGTAAACCTGCATGATACAGACACGCATCAAAAGCTGTGGAAATTCAGGAAAAGAATCAAAGGATTAATGAGCTCAAGTCTTAGGAAAAGCTTCATGACGGATGTGTGATTTCTGTTGACTCGGAGGCTAGGCACAGTTTGGGTGCACAGAAGGGAGAGAGAATGAGAAATTCTGATTCTCATTCAGAAATGAGAAGAAAAAGAGCAAAAGCATGAGAGATAGAATGAAATTGGTGGGCAGAAGGCAAAGAAGAGGCCAGGCTACCTAGGGTAGACTATGTGAGAAGGCTGGCATGGCCAGGTAGACTCAGACGTGGCAATGCAGGCTTTAGAAGTTATTTTGAGTTCCAGAGCCATCAGGATCCATTGAGCAGCATAGTGACACGATGAATGCAGTGTTGTGGGAAAATTAGACCAGGATTTATGGGATTACATATGGCCATCCAGATGGCAAACACACCAGTTGCAAAGATTCTTACTTGCCGGTACAATGAATGTGAAGGGAAAGAGGCCGAAGGCTGGCATGAAATCAGGCTATGATGGAGGCTCAGATCAAACAGAATGAATTCAGATGGAGGGTACAGATAGTTTCCACTGGCATATGAGAGAGGTGAGATGAAATATTCTGATATAGAGTACCGAAAAGAAACTAAGAGGATAAAAGAAACTAAGGAGAATTAGAGAGCTGGAATAGTGAAGTTCCATTACTATCTGGCCCCTGCCTCTGACTCCAACTTAATTTTCTTTTTATTTTATTTTATTATTATTATACTTTTAGGGTACATATGCACAATGTGCAAATTTGTTACATATGTATACATGTGCCATGTTGGTGTGCTGCACCCATTAACTCATCATTTAGCATTAGGTATATCTCCTAATGCTATCCCTCCCC
>NW_026652282.1:112781309-112809567 GCF_009828535.3 Hylobates moloch
GCATCCCTGACTTGTGCCAGTTTTCAAAGGGAATGCTTCCAGTTTTTGACCATTCAGTATGATATTGGCTGTGGGTTTGTCATAGATAGCTCTTATTATTTTGAGATATGTCCCATCAATACCTAATTTATTGAGAGTTTTTAGCATGAAGGGTTGTTGAATTTTGTCAAAGGCCTTTTCTGCATCTATTGAGATAATCATGTGGTTTTTGTCTTTGGTTCTGTTTATATGCTGGATTACATTTATTGATTTGCATATGTTGAGCCAGCCTTGCATCCAGGGATGAAGCCCACTTGATCATGGTGGATAAGCTTTTTGATGTACTGCTGGATTCGGTTTGCCAGTATTTTATTGAGGATTTTTGCATCAATGTTCATCAAGGATATTGGTCTAAAATTCTGTTTTTTCTGTTGTGTCTCTGCCAGGCTTTGGTATCAGGATGATGCTGGCCTCATAAAATGAGTTAGGGAGGATTCCCTCTTTTTGTATTGATTGGAATAGTTTCAGAAGGAATGGTACCAGCTCCTCCTTGTACCTCTGGTAGAATTAGGTTGTGAATCCATCTGCTTCTGGACTTTTTTTGGTTGGTAAGCTATTAATTATTGCCTCAATTTCAGAGCCTGTTATTGGTCTATTCAGAGATTCAACTTCTTCCTGGTTTAGTCTTGGGAGGGTGTATGTGTCAAGGAATTTATCCATTTCTTCTAGATTTTCTAGTTTATTTGCGTAGAGGTGATTATAGTATTCTCTGATGGTAGTTTGTATTTTGTGGGATTGGTGGTGATATCCCCTTTATCATTTTTTATTGTGTCTATTTGATTCTTCTCTCTTTTCTTTTTATTAGTCTTGCTAGCGATCTATCAATTTTGTTGATCCTTTCAAAAAACCAGCTCCTCAATTCACTGATTTTTTGAAGGGTTTTTTGTGTCTCTATTTCCTTCAGTTCTGCTCTGATCTTAGTTATTTCTTGCCTTCTGCTAGCTTTTGAATGTGTTTGCTCTTGCTTCCCTAGTTCTTTTAATTGTGATGTTACGGTGTGAATTTTACATATTTCCTGCTTTCTCTTGTGGGCATTCAGTGCTATAAATTTCCCTCTACACACTGCTTTAAATGTGTCCCAGAGATTCTGGTATGTTGTGTCTTTGTTCTCGTTGGTTTCAAAGAACATCTTTATTTCTGCCTTCATTTCGTTATGTACCCAGTAGTCATTCAGGAGCGGGTTGTTCAGTTTCCATGTAGTTGAGCGGTTTTGAGTGAGTTTCTTAATCCTGCGTTCTAGTTTGATTGCACTGTGGTCTGAGAGACAGTTTGTTATAATTTCTGTTCTTTTACATTTGCTGAGGAGTGCTTTACTTCCAACTATGTGGTCAATTTTGGATTCGGTATGGTGCTGAAAAGAATGTGATTTGGGGTGGAGAGTTCTTTAGATGTCTATTAGGTCTGCTTTGTGCAGAGCTGAGTTAGATTTCTGGATATCCTTGTTAAATTTCTGTCTCGTTGATCTGTCTAATGTTGACAGTGGGGTGTTAAAGTCTCTCATTATTATTGCGTGGGAGTCTAAGTCTCTTTGTAGGTCTCTAAGGACTTGCTTTATGAATCTAGGTGCTCCTGTATTGGGTGCATATAAATTTAGGATAGTTCTTCTTGTTGAATTGATCCCTTTACCATTATG
Source organism: Hylobates moloch (assembly GCF_009828535.3). Taxonomy (NCBI): domain Eukaryota; kingdom Metazoa; phylum Chordata; class Mammalia; order Primates; family Hylobatidae; genus Hylobates; species Hylobates moloch. Next base: position 112,782,982 of record NW_026652282.1, read on the forward strand.
TAATTGCCTTCCTTGTCTCTTTTGATCTTTGTTGGTTTAAAGTCTGTTTTATCAGAGACTAGGATTGCATCCCCTGCCTTTTTTTGTTTTCCATTTGCTTGGTAGATCTTACTCTATCCCTTTATTTTGAGCCTGTGTGTGTCTCTGCACGTGAGATGGGTTTCCTGAATACAGCACACTGATGGGTCTTGACTCTTTATCCAATTTGCCAGTCTGTGTCCTTTAATTGGAGCATTTACCCCATTTACATTTAAGGTTAATATTGTCATGTGTGAATTTGATCCTGTCATTATGATGTTAGCTGGTTATTTTGCTCATTAGTTGATGCAGTTTCTTCCTAGCCTCGATGGTCTTTACAATTTGGCATGTTTTTGTAGTGGCTGGTACCAGTTGTTCCTTTCCATGTTTAGTGCCTCCTTCAGGAGCTCTTCTAGGGCAGGCCTGGTGGTGACAAAATCTCTCAGCATTTGCTTATCTGTAAAGTATTTTATTTCTCTTTCACTTATGAAGCTTAGTTTGGCTGGATATGAAATTCTGGGCTGAAAATTCTTTTCTTTCAGAATGTCGAATATTGGCCCCCACTCTCTTCTGGCTTGTAGAGTTTCTGCCGAGAGATCCGCTGGTAGTCTGATGGGCTTCCCTTTGTGGGTAACCCGACCTTTCTCTCTGGCTGCCCTTAACATTTTTTCCTTCATTTCAACTTTGGTGACTCTGACACAATTATGTGTCTTGGAGTTGCTCTTCTCGAGGAGTATGTTTGTGGTGTTCTCTGTATTTCCTGAATCTGAGTGTTGGCCTGCCTTGCTAGATTGGTTAAGTTCTCCTGTAGATTCTTCCCACAACTCTAGAAAAGAATGCAGCTGCTGGACAACTTGGTTTTGACCTTGTGAGGCTCATAGCATAGGAACCATCCAAAGCATACTGTAGCCAGACTTTTAACCTACAGAACTGTGAGATAATAAATGGATGTTATTTTAAGGCACAAAATTTGTGGAAATTGTTATGGCAGTCATTGAAAATGAATGCATCATCCTTTAACACTCAGCTCGAACGTCATGCTTCTAGGAAGTCTTTCTTAATCACGGCAGCCGATAATTATTGTTCAGTAGGGCTTAGGAGCAGTGTGGTGGCTGTTGCCACTGGAGATGCAAATAAATACTAAAAGGAGACTGAAGGGTTAGAAGGAAATATCAATAATAGACAAGCTGATTCATCCTAGAGGACTTTGGAGAAGGTTAGATCTTGCTTACATGGGAAATTGAAAAAAGTCAAACTCATAGAAGCAGAGAGTAGAATGATGGTTGTCAGGGGCTGGGGGTTAGAGATATTGGTCAAACAATACAAAGTGTCAGTTATGCAGACTGAATAAGTTCTGCAGATCTAATTATGTGTTGGTGAGTACAGTTAATAATACTGTATTGTATACTTCAATATGCTAAGTGAGTATATTGTAAATGTTCTCACCGCAAAAAAGACACACATGCTGTGGCTCATGCATGTAATCCCAGCACTTTGGGAAGCTGAGGCAAGAGGATCACTGAAGCCCAGGAGTTCGAGACCAGCCTAGGCAACATGGTGAAACCCCATCTCCATAAAAAATAAAAAATGAGGCGGGAGGATTGCTTGAGCCCAGGAGGTCGAGGCTGCAGTGAGCCATAATAGCACCACTACACTCCAGCCTGGGTGACAGAGCAAGCAAGACCCTGCCTCAAAAAAAAAAGACATACAATAAAATAATTAATTCTATCAGGTGATGAATATGTTAATTATCTTCATTGTGGTAATCATTTCACAAGATGTACATATACCAAAAATAACTCAATCAGCCTGGTACAGTGGCTCTTGCCTGTAATCCCAGCACTTTAGGAGTCTGAGATGGGAGGATCACTTGAGGCCAGGAGTTTGAGACCAACCTGGTCAACATAGTGAGACCCTATCCCTTAAAAATAAAAAAAAAAAGAAACTCAATAAAGCTGAAAAAAGAAACTTAAAGCTATAAGAAAGCTCCCCCTAAAGCTCCCTCAATGGGCTTCTGCTTTCAGTCCTACTAAGAATAAGTAGTAAATGGTTGTTTAAAATTTTTAAAAGTCTCCGTAAAGGCATAGAAAGCTGCTGAAGCAATCAGCATTGGAGAGGCCAAGATTTCAAAGAAGGTTGAACCACTGAAAGGAGAGCTACATTTTCCCTGTGGGCTTTGGCAAATTTGGGGTGTATAGTTAGAGATTGAGAATCTGGGCTTTGGCCAGACAGAGGGCCACTGCTGGGGAATACAGGAAAAACAGAACTTTTGATGGTTATTGAGGGCTGGGTTGAGAGGCCAAGACCCCAGTGAAAGGGAAAGGGAAAAAAAAAAAGAATATGACTCATGTCGAGTGTTTTTTGATGAGACTAAGAGGCTAAGCAGGAAGCCTCGAGAAACAGTAGCATTTTGGGCAGTCTCACTATGCTGAGTAATGTAAGGATTTGATTTCAAGATCTGCCAGGAATAAGAGCCCCATTGAACACACAAGATTATCAGATGATAGCTCTGAAAGGTAATGCCTTAGGAGCAGGGGCCAGGGGCTTTACCAACATTGAACCTGACCTTGATTCAGCTTAGTCACTGATTTGGTAAAGGTGATCTGCCCCTACTTGATCTGCCTAACAGAGAAAACAGTACATTCTCTCTGAGGGAAGATAGCATCATCTGGAGCCTTTTAAATTATTTATACACAATTGGATGGCATTCATTTAAAACTTTCTAGGAAATATAAGAGATGAGGCCGGCTGGGCGCGGTGGCTCAAGCTTGTAATCCCAGCACTTTGGGAGGCCGAGGCGGGCAGATCACGAGGTCAGGAGATCGAGACCACGGGTGAAACCCCGTCTCTACTAAAAATACAAAACAAATTAGCCTGGCGTGGTGGCGGGCGCCTGTAGTCCCAGCTACTCGGAGAGGCTGAGGCAGGAGAATGGCGTGAACCCGGGAGGCGGAGCTTGCAGTGAGCCGAGATTGCACCACTGCACTCCAGCCTGGGTGACAGAGCAAGACTCCATCTCAAAAAAAAAAAAAAAAAAAAAGAGATGAGGCCATATGACTGAAAACCTAGAAGGAAAAAAAAACAGACAATAGGAAAAAATCCATGGGTGATCCGAATATATAAGTTAGCAAACAATGCATTTCTAACAACTATATATTCAGATAATAGAGGAAAAATGGTGAAAAGAAATATAAAAAAGGAAAATTTAATCCAATAATTGGAATCTATAAGTAATCCAATAGAAATTCTAAAGTTAGAAAAAAGCCCTAAAATCTCAATAGATGTGTTTAATGGATGATTGTACACAACAGAATAGAGGATTAGTAAACTAGAAGACACATTAAAGTATTTAAACTGAAGCACATAGAGAATTAACTAATAGAAAATTAAGAGTATAATAGACAGGTGAGATATAAATAAAAGGTTTAACATAGTTTTAATTGGAGTTCCAGAATAAAAGGGGAGGAAGGAAAAATGAGCAGTGACAATATATGAAGACACCGTGAATTTTCCAAATCTGATGAAAGGCATCAACTCACAGATTCAAGAAGGTCCGTCAACCCCAAGAAGGATAAGTGCAAAGAAAATATACCTAGGCCCATCATAATAAGACTTTTGTAAACAAAGAAAAGGAGAAAAATCGTAAAAGCATCCAGGAGAAAAGAAACATTGTAGTTGGCTGAATAATGGCCATCCAATAATATCAGATCCTAATCCTGGAACATGTGAGTGTTACCTTATAAGGTAAAAGACTTTTTGCAGATATGATTATGTTAAGGATCTGAAAAATGGAGAAATTGTTCTGAATTATCTAGGTGGGTCCCAAATCCAATCACAAGTGTCCTTATAAAAGGCAGGCAGAAGGAGATTTCTTATACACACAACAACAACAACAACACACACACACACACACACACACACACACGAGAAGGTGATGTGATGACAGAGGCAGTGAGTGGAGTGATGCAGCTTCAAGCAAAAGAACTCCAAGACATTCTGGCAGTCAGCGGAAGATAGAAGAGACAAAGAACGGATTCTCCTTTAGAGTTTCCAGAGGGAGCATAAAGTTGCCAACATCATTTATACAGACTTCTGGCATACAAAACTGTGAGAGAATACATTTCTGTTGTTTTAGGCCCCCAAGTTGTGGTAATTTGATACAGCAACCACAGGAAACTAATACAATAATGACAAGAATGACACTTGATTTAACAGCAATTACGGAAGATAAAGAATAGAATCCTCACAACCATCCTATGAAATTTATCCTCTACCATTTCCGCATTAAGATTAGAAAACTGAGGCTCGGAGACTCAAGTGACTTGTCCAAGGATCACATGGCAGAGACGGGATTCAAGGTCAGGCCCGTCTTATTCAAAATACTATTTTTTTTTAAAACATATTCACCATCGTATATAGCTTTTCATACTCCTTGGCATGGTATATAATCCTTCTGGGTTTGGTTCCTTCCTGCCTCTTCTGTCTTATCTCTCACCACATCTTCTTTCAGACTCTATAGCCTATCATTGCTGAACTCCCTAGGATTCCCAGTGTCTTTGCTCTCTGCCTGGAATTTTCTTTCCATACCCTACTTCCACGTACCATCACTTGGCTAACTCCAACTTGTTCTTGGAATTCAGCTTAAATGAGAACTTTCACTCAGAATGCCTTCCTCTATGCTTCAAGATTTAGTCAGATGTCTCTCTGTCCTCCCACAATCTCCTATTTTCATCTTTATCACAATGCCAATCTTCCTTATTAGACTGGAAGCTCCTTGAGGCCATGGGTCATGCCCAGAATGATACTTGGTACAGAGTGGGCACTCAGTAATTGCTGAATGAGTGATACATGGCTTTTCAGGATTGTGGTGGTGGAAAGCACTGAGTTTTAAGCCACATTTGTCTGATAATTAGAATAAGGGTAAATTTGTAGTTGGAGGGATATTTGGAACAGCATGAGGTATGTCTGGGATAGGTGGTGATTTTACCTTATTACTTTCCCCTTGTGTCACAAGCCTCCATGGAGCTTGCCCTAGTTTCTTCAGGTGGTTAGGTAGAACATGCTCCCATCCTGGTTCTGTTACAGGTGCACAGAGAATTTAAATTTATTTTTTTAAAAATCCTAAGTCATGAAGAGCTCTTGAGTTGAATTATCACTTGGTGCCCAATACCATGCAGACTCATTACTCTCCCTTCCAGTTGTACATACATGACTGCAAACTCCAAATATTGTGACCATAGTTTTCCTGCTAAATTTGGACAGTTGGTTGGGGTCAGCTTCCAAAGCTCATATATGTGTCAGAGATGCAAAGACATAAGAAGTGATTATAAAATACAAGATCGGGAAAAAGTTAAATAAACCTTTGCCAGTACTCCAAACCTGAATTTCTTCAGCCAAAACTACAATAGCAAAGATAATGTGGTTCCTTGAGGAAGTGCGCCAGGCAGTAGAATGTTAGAGCAAGTAGAATATCAGGTTGCTCTTTCCAATACCTAGTCTCCACAGATGGCCCTCAATAAGCCACTCTTCCTGCTCTTTGCAACCTAGTGTTGTCTCTCTCCACATTGACTCTAGGGTGGCCTGCGACTGTCAATACCCAATATAATGTAACAGAAATGAAGTTGTGAGAGTTCTAATCCCATTATTTAAGAGGATTGACAGTTTTCACTCCCTGTCTTTTATGACAGGGGTCCCCAACCCCAGGCCGTGGACTCAGGGTGAGCCATGGGCAGGCAAGCATTGCCACCTGAGCTTTGCATTCTGTCAGATCAGTGGGCAGCATTAGATTCTCATACGAGCTCGAACCCTATTGTGAACTGCACATGTGAGGGATCTAGTAGGTTGTGTGCTTTTCTTTCTTTTTTTTTTTTTTTGAGATGGAGTCTTGCTCTGTCACCCAGGCTGGAGTACAGTGGCATAATCTCAGCTCATTGAAACCTCTGCCTCCTGGGTTCAAGTGATTCTTCTGCCTCACCCTCCCTAGGAGCTGGGACTACAGGCGTGCACCACCACACCCGGCTAATTTTTGTATTTTTAGTAGAGATGGGGTTTCACCATATTGGCCAGGCTGGTCTCGAACTCCTGACCTCATGATCCATCTGCCTCAGCCTCCCAAAGTGCTGGGATTACAGGCATGAGCCACAATGCCCAGCTGGTTGTATGCTCTTTATGAGAGTCTAACTAATGCCTGATGATCTCAGGTGAAACAGTTTCATCCCAAAACCATTCCCCCCAATCCCCCCTCCCCCTATCCCATGCTGTGGAAAAATTGTCTTCCACAAAACCCGGGTCCCTGGTGCCAAAAAGGTTAGGGACTACTGTTCCTTTCTTGGCACCAGGGACCCTGGTTTTGTGGAAGACACTTAGACAATTTTTCAATGGACAGGGTGGAGTGAGGGTGGGGATGGTTTCAGGATAAAACTGTTCCACCTCAGATCATCAGGTATTAGATTCTCATAAGCAGCAAGCAACCTAGATCCCTCACATGCGCAGTTCACAATAGTTCACAATAGGACTGGCGCTCTTGTGAGAATCTAATGCTGCTACTGATCTGACAGGAGGCAGAGCTCAGGCTTCAATGCTCACTGGCCTGCTGCTCATGTCCTGCTGTGCTGCCCAGTTTCTAAAAGGCCATGGACTGGTATGGATCAGCAGCTCGGGGGTTGGGAACCCTTGTTTTAGAACACTTGCTTTGGGAAGCCCTGAAAGAATTCTGGCTCCCCTGCTGGAGAGACTATGTCAAGTGGAGAGGTCCTGAGACTATATGTAAATAAAGAGAGGGCCAGCCATCTCAGATTCCCAGTTGAGCCTCTGGATGACTCCAGCTGCCATCTAACTACACTGCCTGAGTGAGATCAGCAGAAGAAATTTCTGGCTGAGCCCAGTCAATCCACAGAATAGTGAAAGAAAACTGATTTATGTTTAGCCATTAAATTTTGGAGTAGTTTGCTAGGTGACAATAGATCATAGAAACACTTTTTCATAACTGCCTCATACCCTACACTATGAGATAGGGTAACAGAAATCTGATTTCCAAACTTTCCTGAACCCACAGGCCAGCTTTACTTGTCAGAAACCTGTTCATCTCTCCATGGAAAAGACATAACTCCTGAATCATCCACACTTCTGTGTGAAGCAAGCCTCAGTACATCTTCCTAAAAGACAGTATTCTAAGTCTCTTGAGTTGTGCATGGAAAGCTTCAGTCCCAGACCTTGACATTTTTGGTATCAAAAAGCAGGTGTGAATACTCTTTGGATGACTCATAATCAATCATCCAAATAGGTGGCCTCCTCCCTCTACATGCCTGCCTGTCCAGAGGCAGATAACTGCTCAATGGTATTGCCTTTCTAGGGAACCATATCCACCCACCACCACCATAAACCCTTAGAAGTCTTGGTTTCACTAAAAAATTCTCACATATGAATATATGATGTCATCCTGAGGTTTGCATCAGATTGAGTTCAGATTGCATATTTTTCCACAAGCATCATTCTGCTGCAAAGTTAGAAGATGTATTGCTGCTGGCTTTATTTACTTATTTTTGCTTCCTTGACAAGAGTTCTGCTTCAACAGGTCCTGTGAAAACATTAATTTATGACTATAATAATTTTAAATAATATTTTGGAGATAGCTGATAGGCATATTATCCAAGAAAACCACTTTTATATAGTGACCTTCCTTGCATTGTTTTATTTAGAATGCACATCTTTATTTTTATAAATACAGCCAACTCAATTATCTAGGTTACCGAAAGGGCAAAGTGGTGCAAATAATCTAAAACGTTGGGGCAAAGGTCATTTGTATTTGTTTTGCAAATGTATTATAGTTTATTTTTCCAGCAGCAGCAGGTGTTCCTAATTATGGTTTTGTTTAGGCTAATACTGGAATTAGCTGACACACTCTGAGTGTGTGTGTGTGTGTGTGTGTGTGTATATATATATATATGTATATATATATATATATGTATATATATATATGTATATATATATATATATGTATATATATATATAATATGATATATAAAAAACATGTTGGGTAACTGAGCAGGGAGGACTGACCCAAGACTCAAGCTGTTTGATGTACAATTTGCCTGCAAAGTCTTGATTTTTTGTTTTTGTAACTTACCTGTCAGATTTCACACATTAAATGAGAACTGTTCCTCACCTTGATGGGCTGCATACCAACTCTAAAGATGCCATAATTTTTCGGACATTCTCAAAATTTCTATTTGTGATTTACCTCCTTGTCCTCAGTCATGGGAGAATCTGGGCTTCTGTATCAGCCTGTTCATTGCAACGTCTGTCCCTGAAGGACTTTGGGGGCTGGGAGGAATGCACTGGGATCAGAATGAGACTTCAGGGCTTCAGCCACCATCTGTATCTTTGACTCCCAAATTCATATCCCTGACCCAGACCTCCCTCCTGAACTCAAGTGGTGTATACATTTTCCTATTTATCTCCCCCGAAATGTTCAGCTGAACTCCTCTTCCTTACTCCTTTCAGAATCTCCATCTCCTCCTATGTTCATTACATCAGTGGCTGGTACCATTATCCATCCAGTCCTCAAACTATGAATTCAGGAATCATTCTTGCCTTCTCCATCTCCATTCTTCCTCACATTCTTCAGTTCTTGCTGATTTTACCCCCTTATTTTCGCTTGTGTCTGCTTACCTGTTTCCATCCTCACTTCCACTCAGACCAAACACCTATCACCTCTTGTCTGTTCCACTAAAACATTTTTTTTTCTTTTTTTGTAGCCCAGGCTGGAGTGCAGTGGCACGATCTCAGCTCATTGCAACCTCTGCCTCCCAGGTTCAAGCAATTCTTGTGTCTCAGCCTCCTGAGTAGCTAGGGCTACAGGTGTACATCACCATGCCCAGCTAATTTTTGTATTTTTAGTAGAGAGTGGGGTTTTACCATGTTGGCCAGGCTGGTCTCGAACTCCTGGCCTCAAGCTATCTGCCCACCTCAGACTCCCAAATTGCTGGGATTACAGGCGTGAGCCACCGCACCTGGCCTCACTCAGACACTTCATAACTTGCTTTCTTGCATCAAATCTTGCTCCCTGCCCCCATCTATCCTCCACAGAGCAAAGACAAAGGGTCGTTCTGATACCTATATCTCAAGTCACTCCTGTGCTTAAAATCCCGAATGTCTTCTCATTGCCCTTAAGGTAAAGTGCAAAACTGTTACCTAGCCTACAAAAGTCCTGCTCAAATGTGACCCCTGCCAACAGTTATGTCTCTTTTCACTTGGGTCTCCCCACTTTCCTCCCTTGCTTCTCCCCACCTCAACCATGCTCTACTTTTTTCTGTCTTAGGACATGCCAGGCTCTCTAGTCTCTGGGCCTTTGTGGGGAGTTTTCCCTCTACAGTTTCCTTTCACTTTCCTCTTCATCTGGCTAAATCCTCCTCATTCTTCAGATCTGGATAAAAGTGTCACCAGCTCAGAATAATTTTCTCTGACCACCCCCCAGACTTTTAGGTCTCTGTTTCATGCTCTCCTAGTACCCCAGACTTCTTTGTAGCACTCCTCAGACTGTAAGTACCACAAGGGGACAGGACAGGCATATATTAATTCCCTGCTCAAGTTGTTAGCACTGCGGAATAGGAGATCAAGAAATATTTTCTAGGCCAGGCGCAGTGGCTTATGCCTGTAATCCCAGCACTTTGGGGGGCTGAGGTGGGTGGATCACCTGAGGTCAGGAGTTCAAGACTAGCCTGGCCAACACAGTGAAACCCTGTCTCTACTAAAAATACAAAATGTAGCTGGGCGTGGTCGTGGGCCCCTGTAATCCCAGCTACTGGGGAGGCCAAGGCTGGAGAATCATTTGAACCCAGAAGGGAGAGGTTGCAGTGAGCCAAGATCACACCACTGCACTCCAGCCTGGGCCACAGAGTGAGACTCTTTCTCAAAAATAAATAAATAAATATTTTCTAAATGGCCGACTAAACAATGACCTCCTAATTTGGTCTGCCTTCCTTCAGGGTCTTCCCTCCCAACCTATTTTATCCACTCTCAGCAGAGCGATCTCTAGGCCTAGAATCTAAGGTACAGCCCCAATCAAATCACTTTGGAGCTTAAAGAAAAATCAGTTCTTGCCCTCACCTACTGAATGAAGTCTGAAGGCTTTTGTATGACATGACATTAAGGTGTTCTGTAATCTGGTCCTAAACTACCTGACCAACCTTATTTGTCCATCTTGTTTTCTGCTTAGAAGAAACTCCAGATTCTAGTCAAATAGAATTGCATGCTATTTCCTGCCAGTGCTTCACGTTTTCTAGCCTTTGTGCCTTTGCTTCTGGTGATCCATCCTCCTGGCAAGCCCTCACTGCATTTCTGCCTAAGTTCCATCTCTCCTTCATGATCCTCCTTAAAAGCAACGTCCTCTCTGAAGCTTTTGCAATTCCCCCTGGCAGCTGAAAATGACCCCCTGCTCCCTCTGAACATCCCAGCCCTTTTTACCTCCCTGCGGCATCGATCCTATTATGTGCACGCAAGGCTCATTCTCTACTAGACTGCAAACCACAAGGGAGAAGAGCTTGGTCATTTCTGTATGACTCACAGGACTTGGCCAACACTAGAGGTTAGGGACCTGTTTGGAGGCCTACCATAAGTTTTATAACTTTGTACACAAAGTGTTTTCTAAGGACCAGCTGCTTAGATATCACCTAGGGGCTTGGTAGTAATTTACAATCTTGAGCCTACCAGATTTAGCAAATCAGAATCTGCATTTTAACAAGATCCCCAGGTGATCCACATGCACATTAAAATTTAAGAGGCAGTGCACTGTTTTATTACACAAGGTAAGAGCATCCTTAAAAGAGGATAAACACCACATCTTGTAATTCTGTGCTCTCAGACATGGTATCAGCTTTCATATCAGCTGCACAGTGTGTGTTTCTCTGCTTTTGAATCACCAGCCCAATTTCCTTCCTGCTCTTAGTTTGGAACCTTCCCCTTCCTCGAAAACATGGAAGGAGCCCTGTCTTGGTCAAGGGAACCCTTTCTCCTATCAGAAAGCTGTGGATGCACAAAGCTGGCCCCAATCAGAAAGAGAGATTATGATTCCTTACAGCTTGCCATAATTGATGTAGTCTCTGGCCAAGGTGTGAGTCAAGCCTTGTGTCCTCTGTTAAATATCAGTGCAAGAATGCCACGGAATGATGTCAAGTGAGCTTTTGAGCTAACCACTCCTACAAACATCTGGTGCTGGCAGAGGATCATGACTATGAATATAGAGGAAGGGAACAAATGAGCAATTTGAATTGATCACAGTTTTAAGTGTCTTGTACAAAATGTATTTATGTTTTGATCTAAATAGGCAAACAACTAAGCAATGCTTCCTAGGTTTTAGAAGAGAGGTAAAGATCCCATTGAAATGACTTTTTTGCCTCTGCCCTTTCTCTTTCCTCACATCATTCGAACAAGAATAACCTTCTCTTCTTCCCTAGGGCTCCCTTAATTATTAACACAGCTGTGCATGGTGTTCAGCGCCCACCTTGTCTGTAGATGCTGATAGGTCCTGTAAAACATATTATCTCGCTTCTTTGCAGTACACTGCAGAGAAACTCGATAATTGGAAAAACCCTCAAGTTCAGGCAAAGCAGCTAAAACTAGAAGTGGCAGAACCTGCTGCTTTTGCCTCAGGCATATATTTGCTGATAAATCACTGCTCCTAAAAACTCCTCTCATTTGAGCTCCTTGGCTTCTAATCAGAACCACACCCAGACTGAGACGGGAGTGGTTTCAGACTAGCTTCTGTCTGACACTGGGAAAGAAAGATAAAACTGTCTTTCTGCCACTGAAGTAACAGAAAAATAAGGGCTTGCTGGCAACCTCCGTGTCACAAGCCTCTGACTGCATTTAATCAGAAATGTCTATTGTTGAATTGAGCTTTGCTGGCCAAAGAAATAACTGTTTTGAGTTAGAAACTGAAAGATGATGAACAGGCCACTGATAGAAGCTATTCTTCCCCTGAGAAAGTTGTCCCTAGACGAGATTGTGAAATAGACGCATTTCACGTTTTCTCTTAAACTGTCTCTCCATTTGCTGGGTTTATCAGTTAGGGTTCTGTAGAGAAACAGAATCAATAGGATATATATAAAGTGGGGGAGGGAAGAGAGAAAGAGAAGGAGAGAGATTGAGTTAAAGAGTTGGCTCATATGATTTTGGGAATTGGCAAATTCAAAATTTGTAGGGAAGACCAGGAGCTGGAAACTCAGGCAAGAGCTGAAATCACGATTTTGAGTTAGAAATTCTAGGGCAGGCCAGCAGGCTAGAGACTCAGGCAAGATTTCTATGTTATAGACTTGAGGCAGAATTTCTTCTTCTACAGTATACCAAGACAATTCTGGCATTTCAATTTCATTTCGTATGGGCGACATTTTATTCAAAGTTTCATGCAACTGGTCAAACTACTAGACTGGGCTAGGGTCAACTGGTCTTACTGACTGAAGGCTATGCAGGTTCAAAATTGTTGGTCTGGACCATAAGGAAACATGGTGGGGCTCCCTGTGAAATTAGGAAGCCAGGAAGGTTTAAAAGACAGAGGTATTTGTCTGACCACTCTAACTTGCACAGAGGAGTCTCTGTGGCCGTGTCAAGAGAGCCAAACTCTCAAATATCACATCCTTCAGGAGACGTCCATGATAGGCAGTGACTCAAGAACTACTCTAAGGTCTTACTTTGCTTTTTAAGCCAAGACAGTTTGGCCCTCCCTGTTCTGTACTGCCCTATCCTGACTGACTGGCCATCCCCTCTGAATTAGAAGAGTACTTACTGGTCTTTTCTTCAATGCCTGCTGCTTGTCTGAAGCACAGTGACCCTACATCCTCTCTCCTGGCCACATGCCTTTGTTGGCCTTCTGGTCATCCAGCATTCTGCATTGCAGTGTCCTGGACAGGCTTACCCTCTCCCTGCTCCCAAATAAGGTTGTTCTACCCTTCCGTGTGTTCAAACCTTGTTGCCAGCTCATGGAGCAGTGGATATTTCTTTGACAAAGTGGAGAGGCAACATGGTATGAATAACTGATAATCTACTTATATTTATTTATTCAATCAACAAATATATACTTTAGTGTATCAGGCCCTGTGCTAGAGGCTGGGAAGAAATAAGTAAATCTGACATAGTTCTTGCCCACAATGGACTCATCATCTAGTTAAGGAGACAGACAAGCAGTTGAACACAAACAATTGCCATACAGTGTAAGAAGAATAATGGTAGAGGTATGTTTTGGGAACAGTTGTAGCAGAGAGAAAAAGTGAGTAACCCTTCATGGCCTGGGCGAGTGGAGAGGATTTCAGCTGCTTCCTGAGAAGTAAGTAGTAGTTCACCAAGTAAACAAGGCAAATGAAACATGCCAGAGTGAGGTAACAGCAGGAGCAGAGGCACAGTTATGTACTCATACACAGCTTATTGGAATAATGGAGACAAGTCAGTCTAGTGTGGCTACATATGACATGGTGCATGCCAGGGATTGGACATTGATGTAGGAGTAAAGCTCTGGTGTTCCAGGCAACTAACCTTGTACTTAATGCTAAGGGCAACAGAAAGCTATGGAAGTTTTTTCTTTTCTTCTTCTTTTGTACTAATAGCTTTATTGAAATATAATCCACATTCCATACAACTCACATAAAGTATACAATTCATGGTTTTAAGTATACTCACAAAGTTCTGCCATTATCACCACTATCTAATTCCAGAACATTGTCATCACTCCAAACATAAGCCTTATATAGTCACTCTTCGACTTATGATAGGGTTACATCCTCAACCCACTATAAGTTGAAAATTTCATAAGTTGAAAATGCATTTAATATACCTAACCTACTGAACATTATAGCTTAGCCTAGCCAACCTTAAACATGTTCAGAATACTCACATTAGCCTACAGTTGGGCAAAATTATCTAATACCATGCCTATTTTATAATAAAGTGTTGAATATTGCATGTAATTTATTGAACACTGTACTGAAAGTAAAAAACAGAGTGGTTGTATTGGTGCTCAGAGAATGGTGTCTATTGAATGTGAATCTCTGTTGCACTATTGTGAAGTTGAAAAATAATAAGTCAAACCATCATAAGTTGGAAACTATCTATACTAATTACCATCCACCCCCATACCCATTACCTTCCAGCCACTGGCAACTACTAATCTATTTATACATTTATATATTTGCCAATTATGGACATTTCATATGAATGGCATCAAACAATGTGTGATCTTTTGTGACTGGCTTCTTTCATTTAGCATGTTTTCAAGGTTCATCCATGTTGTAGTATGTATCAGTACTCTATTCCTTTTCATGCCCAAATGATATTCCATTGTATGGATGTACAACATTTAATTTATCCATTTTATCAGCTGATGGAAATTTGGATTGTTTATACTTTTTGGCTCTTATGAATAATGTTGTTATAAACATTTTTACAATTTTTTAATCCATTCCCTCAAGCATTTATCCTTTGAGTTACAAACAATCCAATTACATTCTTTAAGTTACTTTAAAAGATACAATTAAGTTATTATTGACTATAGTCACCGTATCGTGCTATCAATATTAAGTCTTATGCATTCTTTCTATTTATTTTGTATGCATTAACTATCCCCACCTTGCCCCCAGTCCCCCACTACGCTTCCCAGCCTCTGGTAACCATCCTACTCTTGATGTACATGAGTTCCATTGTTTTGATTTTTAGATCCCACAAATAAATGAGAACATGCAATGTTTGTCTTCCTGTGCCTGGCTAATTTCACTTAACTTAATGATCTTCAGTTTCATCCATGTTGTTGCAAACTATTGGATCTCATTCTTTTTTATGGCTAAATGATACTTTATTGTGCATATGTACCACATTTTCTTTATCCATTCATGTGTTGAAGGACACTTAGGTTGCTTCTGAATCTTAGCTATCGTAAAGAGTGCAGCAACAGAGGAGTGCAGATATCTCTTTGATATACTGATTTCCTTTCTTTTGGGTATATACCCAAAAGCAGTGAGATTGCCAGATTGTATGGTCGCTCAATTTTTAGTTTTATGAGGAACCTCTAAACTGTTCTCCATACTGGTTTTAGTAATTTGCATTACCACCAACAGTGTACAAGGGTTCCCTTTTCTCCACATCCTTGTCAGCATTTGTTATTGCCTGTCTTTTGGATAAAAGCCATTTTAACTGTGGTGAGATGATATCTCAGTATAGTTTTGATTTGCATTTCTCTGATGATCAGTGATGTTGAGCAATAGAACGCCTTTTCATATGCCTGTTTCCCATTTGTATATCTTCTTTTGAAAAATTTCTATTAAAATATTTTGCCTAGTTTTTGACCAGATTATTAGATTTTTTCCTGGAGAGTTGAATCCCTTATATATTCCGGTTATTAATCCCTTGTCAGATGGGTAGTTTGCAAATATTTTCTCCCATTCTGTAGGTTGTCTATTCACTTTGTTGACTGTATCCTTTGCTGTGCAGAAGGTTTTTAACTTGATGTGATCACATTTGTCCACGTTTACTTGTCTGTGCGTGTGGGCTTCCTCAAGAAGTCTTTGCCCAGACCAATGTCCTGGAGATTTTTCCCCAATGTTTTCTTGTAGTAATTTCATAGTTTGAGGTCTTAGAGATAAGTCTTTAATCCATTTTGATTTGATTTTTGTATATGGTGAAAGATAGGGGTCTAGTTTCATTCTTTTACATATGGATATCCAGTTTTCCCAGCACCATTTATTGAAGAGACTGTCTTCTCCCCAGTGTCTGTTCTTGACACCTTTGTCAAAAATGAATTCACTGTATGTGTGTGGATTTGTTTCTGTGTTCTCTATTCTGTTACATTGGTCTATGTGCCGGTACCATGTTGTTTTGGTTACTATAGCTCCGTAGCATAATTTGAAGTCAGGTAATGTGAGTCCTTCAATTTTGTCCTTTTTCCTTAGGCTACCTTTGGCTATTCTGGATCTTTTGTGGTTTTATATACATTTTACAATTGTTTTTTCTATGTCTATGAAGAGTATTATTGGTATTTTGATATGGATTGCATTGAATCTGTAGATTGGTAGTATGGACATTTTAACAATATTGATTTTTCCAATCCATGAACATGGAATATTTTTCCATTTTTGGTGTCCTCTTCAAGGTCCTTCATCAGTGTTTTATAGTTTACATTATAGAGATCTTTTACTTCTTTGGTTAAGTGCTGGGTATTTAATTTTATGTGTGACTATAGCAAATGAGATTACTTTTTAAAAAATGTCATTGTCACATTGTTCACTGTTGTCATATAGAAAGGCTACTGATTTGTGTGTGTTGATTTTCTATCCTGCAACTTTATTGATTTTGTTTAACAGTTCTAACAGTTCTCTTTAAAGTCTTTAGGTTTTTGCAAATATAAGATCATATTATCAGCAAACAAGGATAATTTGACTTCTTCCTTTCCAATTTGGGTGCTCTTTATGTCTTTCTCTTGTCTGATTGCTCTAGCTGGGAATCCCAGTACTATGCTGAATAACAGTGGTGAAAGCAGGCATCCTTATGTTCCAGATCTCAGTAGAAAGGCTTTCAGTTTTTTTTTTTTTTTATTATACAATGTGCAGTTTTTTACATATGTATCCATGTCCATTTGTTTCCTGACCCTTAATCGTCTTTAGATTAGGTGTATCTCCTAATGTGTCCACAACAGTCCCCGGAGTGTGATGTTCCCCTTCCTGTGTCCATGAGTTCTCATTGTTCAATTCCCACCTATGAGTGAGAACATGCGGTGTTTGGTTTTTTGTCCTTGCGATCATCAGAGTGAACAGGCAACCTACAGAATGGGAGAAAATTTTTGCAACCTACTCATCTGACAAAGGGCTAATATCCAGAATCTACAATGAACTCAAACAAATTTACAAGAAAAAAACAAACAACCCCATCAAAAAGTGGGCAGAGGACATGAACAGACACTTCTCAAAAGAAGACATTTATGCAGCCAAAAAACACATGAAGAAATGCTCATCATCACTGGCCATCAGAGAAATGCAAATCAAAACCACAGTGAGATACCATCTCACACCGGTTAGAATGGCCATCATTAAAAAATCAGGAAACAACAGGTGCTGGAGAGGATGTGGAGAAATAGGAACACTTTTACACTGTTGGTGGGACTGTAAACTAGTTCAACCATTGTGGAAGTCAGTGTGGCGATTCCTCAGGGATCTCAAACTAGAAATACCATTTGACCCAGCCATCCCATTACTGGGTATATACCCAAAGGACTATAAATCATGCTGCTATAAAGACACATGCACACGTATGTTTATTGCAGCACTATTCACAATAGCAAAGAGTTGGAACCAACCCAAATGTCCAACAACGATAGACTGGATTAAGAAAATGTGGCACATATACACCATGGAATACTATGCAGCCATAAAAAATGATGAGTTCGTGTCCTTTGTAGGGACATGGATGAAACTGAAGGCTTTCAGTTTTTCCCCGTTCAGTATAATACTAGCTGTGGGTCTGTCATATGTGGCTTTTATTATGTTGAGGTATGTTCCTTCTATCCCCAGTTTTTTTTAGGGTTTTTATCATGAAGGGATGTTGAATTATATCAAATGTTTTTTCAGCATCAATTGAAATTATCATATGGTTTTTATCCTTCATTCTGTTGCTATGATGTATCACATTGATTGATTTGTGTATGTTGAAACATTCTTGCATCCCAGGGATAAATTCTACTTGATCATGATGAATGATCTTTATAATGTATTGCTGAGTTCAGTTTGCTACTGTTTTGTTGAGGATTTTTGCATCGATATTCATCAGAGATGTTGGCCTTTAGTTTTCTATTTTTGATGTGTCTTTGGTTTTAGTATCAGGGTAATACTGGCATTGTAGAATGAGCATAGAAGTATTCCCTTCTCCTCTATTCTTTGGAATAGTTTCAGTAGAATTGGTGTTAGTTCTTCTTTAAATATTTGGCAGAATTCAGCAGTGAAGCCATTGGATCTCAGGCTTTTCTTTACTGGGAGACTTTTTACTAGCACTTTGATCTCATTACTTGTTATTGGTCTATTCACTTTTTGGAGATCCTCCTGGTTCAATCTTGGTAGGTTGTATGTATCTAGGAATTTGTCAATTTCTTCTAGATTTTCCAATGTACTGGCATATAGTTGCTCATAGTAGCCACTAACCATCTTTTGAATTTCTGCAGTGTCAGTTGTAATGTCTCCCTTTTCATTTCTGATTTTATTTGGATTTTCTCTCTTATTTTTCTTAGTCTGGCTGAAGGTTTGTCTATTTTGTTTAATTTTTCAAAAAGCCAACTTTTTGTTTCATTGACCTTTTGTATTTTTTTCATTTCAATTTTATTTATTTTTGCTCTGATCTTTATTATTTATTTTCTTCTACTAGTTTTGGGTTTGGTTTGCTCTTGCTTTTCTAGTTCTTTAAGATGCATTGTTAAATTGTTTTTTTGAAGTTTTTCCTCTTTTTTAATGTAGGCACTTACAGCTATACATTTCCCTCTGAGTATTGCTTTTGCTGTATCCCATAGGTTTGGGTATGCTGTGTTTTCATTATCATTTGTTTCAAGAAATATTTCAATTACCTTCTTACTTTCTTCATTGACCCACTGGTCATTCAGAAGCATATTGTTTAATTTGCATGTATTTGTATAGTTTCCAAAATTCCTCATTTTTAATTTCTAGTTTTATTCCATTGTGGTCAGAAAGGATGCTTGATATTATTTCATTTTTTTTAATGTTTCAAGACTTGTTTTGTGTGATCTAATGTATGGTCTATCCTTGAAAATGATTCCTATGCTGAGGAAAAAAATGCATATTCTACAGCTCTTTGGTGAGGTCATGTTTTCCTGGATGGTGTTGATGCTAGTAGATGTTCATCAGTGTCTGGGCTTTGAGGGTTAGGTACTTATTGTAGTCTTCACTGTCTAGGCTTATTTGTAGCATCCT
Organism: Hylobates moloch; assembly: GCF_009828535.3. Taxonomy (NCBI): domain Eukaryota; kingdom Metazoa; phylum Chordata; class Mammalia; order Primates; family Hylobatidae; genus Hylobates; species Hylobates moloch. The sequence goes on from NW_026652282.1 coordinate 112,801,947, forward strand.
TCTTGGGAAGGCTTTCCATATAGTTGAAAGACATGGGTGTTGTGATCTAAGCTGTATCTGCTTTAGGGGACATCCCAAGCCCAATAATGCTGTGGTTCTTGCAGACTCATGGAGGTACTACCTTGATGGTCTTGGACGAGATCTGGGAGAATTCTCTGGATTACCAGGCGGAGACTCTTGTTCTTTTCCCTTACTTTCTCCAAAACATACAGACTCTATCTCTTTCTGTTCTAGCCATCTAAAGCTGGGGCTGGAGTCACACAAGCACCCCTGTGGTTACCGACACTATGACTGCACTGGGTCAGACTTGAAGCCAACGCAGCACTGGATCTTACCCAAGGCCTGCTGTAACCACTCCCTGGCTACTGCCTATGTTTGTTCAAGGCCCTGGGGCTCTACAATCAGCAGGTGGCAAAGTCAGCCAAGCTTGTGTTCTTCTCTTCAGGGCAACACAGTCCCCTGAGCCCCAGGTGAGTCCAGAAGTGCCATCCAGGAGTTATGGACTAGAGTCAAAAACCTTAGATGTCTACCTAGTGTTCTATTGTATTGCAGCTGAGTTGACCCTCAAACCACAAGACTCAGTCCTACCTACTCTTTCCTTTCCTTTCCAAAGGCAGAGGAGTCCCACCCTGTAGCCAGCATCATCCCAGGCCATGAGGAGTACTGCCAGAGTAGTGCTGATGTTCCTTTAAGGCCCCAGGTCTCTAAAGTCAGCTTGTAGTAAATGCTGCCTGGCCTGGGACTCACCCTTCAGGGCAGTGGGTTCCCCTCTGGCCAAGGGCAAGTCCAGAAATGCTGTTCAAAAGTCCATCCTGGAATTGGGGACCCCAGGAGCCCAGTTGGTGATCCACCCCCTTGTGGCCATGCTGGTACCTAAGGTGTAAGACAAAGTCCCCATTACTTTTCCCTCTGCTTTTCTCAAGCAGAAGGAGTTTTGCCCCATAACCACCACAGCTCATTAGGTGCACAGTCTCACCTGAAGACAGCAAGTCTCAGAGGCTCAGCCAAGGCCCTTGATGTAGTACCTGGGTGTTGCTGCTGGTTGTTCAGGGCCCAAGGGCTCTCCAGTTAGCCAGTGATGAATGCTGCTGGGATTGGGTCCTTTCCTTCAAGGCAGCAGGTTCCCTCCTGGCCCAGGGTGTGTCTACAAATGTTGCCTGGGGGGCTAGGGCCTGGAACGGGGTGAGGGGGGGTGCGCTTCATGACACTGGCCAGTGCCCAATCCTGCTGTGGCTGAGCTGGTATCTTAGATGTAAGACAAAGTCCTCCCCACTCTTTCCTCCCTTCTCAAGCAGAAGGAAGGGGTCTCTTTTGGATCAATGACCTGTGCAGCTTGGGGTTAGGGGAGGGATGATGCTATCACTCCCTTGGCTGCTCCAGCTGGTGTCTCAGTAGGTCATGTGCCCCCCAGTCCACTGTCTCTGGGCCTAATTCAGCACTAGGACTTGCCTAAGAGTTGCAGTCCTTATGGCCTAGACTGTCTTTCAAGTTTACTTGTAGACACAGTGCTGTAGCCCTGGGTGGTGAAGTTTGTAGGCACTCAAGTTCAGACCCACCTGGAATCAGTGATTCCTCTCTGGCTAGGGCTGGGTTAAGTACTCCTTCCATGGGTGGGCACCAGCTGAGTTTGGTTTGGTTTTCCTTTCTGTTCTAACAGGACAGCACTGAATTCAATGATTCACAATTGCTATGCTCTCTCCTCCCCAGTGCCCAGAGTTGTTCTCCGCACCACGCTGCTGCTGCTGCTGGGGTGGGGGAGGGGTGGCATCGGCTATTCAGGATTGTTTTTTCTATCTCTTCAGTGCCTCTTTCATCGATATGAGGTTAAAACCAGGTACGATGAGTGCTTGCCAGATTTTTAGTTCTTATGAAGGTGTTTTTTTTCTGTGTAGATAGTTGTTAACTTGGTGTCTTTGCAAGGGAGACAATTGGTGGAGTTTTCTATTCTGCCACCTTGCTCTGCCCTCTGCCCATTTTTACAAACTTTTGAGTCGACGTGTTTTCATTTCTTTTGCATACATACCTAGGGGTGGTTTTTCTGGGTAATATGCTAAGTCTATGTCTTTGAGTAAGTACCAAACTATTTTGCAAAGTGGCTATACCCTTTTACATTCCCATCAGCAGTGTAGGAGAGTTCCAATTTCTCCATATCCTTGCCAATACTTATTATCTTTCTTCTTGATTAAAGCCATCCTATTCTAGTGGGTGTGATGTGGCATGTTGTCCCTTTGATTTGCATTTTCCTGATGAATTTGATGTTGAGCATCTTTTCATGTACTTATTAGCCATTTATATATCTTTTTGGAGAAATGTCTATTCAGATACTTTGTCCAACTTTTAATTGGATTATTTGTCTTTTACTTATTGAGTTATGAGTTCTTTATGTATTCTTGATGCAAGCTCTTATGAAATATATGATTTGCAAATTTCTCTCCCACTCTGTGATTTGTCTTTTCAGTTTCTTGATGGCGTTCTTTGAAGCACAAAAGTTTATATTTGGATGAAGTATAATTTATCAATTTTTAATTTTATGGATAGTGCTTTGGGCATTGGATCCAAGAACTCTGCCCAATCTGAAGTCACAGATTTTTTTCCTATATTATCTCCTAAAAGTTTCATAGCTTTAACCCATACATTTAGGTCTATAATCCATTTTGAGTTAATTTTTTCATATGGTGTGCATTAAGAATCTAAATTCCTCTTTTTGCATGTGGATATCCAATTCTCCTAGACCATTTGTTGAAAAGACTATTCTTTCTGCACTGACTTGTGTTACCATGTTTGTCAAAAATCAATTGACCATAAATGGACTCTCAATTCTATCCCATTGATCTCTTTGTCTTTGTGACAGTACTAAACTGTCCTGATTTCTAAGTTTGAAAACCAAGAAGTTTTGCCTTTTCAAAGTTGTTTTGGCTATTCTATATCCTTTGTATTTCTATGTAAATTTTGGGATCAGCTTGTCAATTTCTACACAAAAGCTTACTGTGGCTTTGACAGGACTTGAATTGACATTATACATCATTTTTGGATAATTGCCATCCTGACAATATTGAGACTTCCAATCCATGATCATGGATTCTGTCTCCTTTATTTAGATCTTTATTTTCTCTCAGTAATGATTATAATTTTCAGTGCACATATCTTTTGTTAGATTTATCCCTAAGTATTTCACATTTTTGATGGTATTGTAAATGGCATTTCAAAACTTTAATTTCTGAGTGTTTGTTGCTAGTAAATAGACACAATTGAATTTTGTATACTGGTCTTGCACCCTTTGACTTTTTTTGTTATACTTTAAGTTTTAGGGTACATGTGCACAACGTGCAGGTTTATTGCAGCACTATTCACAATAGCAAGGACTTGGAACCAAGCCAAATGTCCAACAATGATAGACTGGATTAAGAAATTGTGGCACATATACACCATGGAATACTATGCAGCATCCTTTGACTTTTCTAAACTACTTATTTGTTCTTTTTTTATGAATTCCTTGGAATTTTCTACATACAGGGTCATGTAATCTGCAAATAAACACATTTTTACTTTTTTCTTTTCAATCTGGATGCATTTTACTTATTTACATACTTACTACACTAGCAATAACTTCCAATTAAATGTTCTTGAAGGACATTAGAAGTGCTATTCCAGTGAATACATGAAAAACAAGAAACAGTCTTATTGCTGATATGGAGAAAGTTTTAGTGATCTGGATAGATCAATATAGCCACAACATTATCTTCAGCCAAAACCCAGTCCAGGGTAAGGCCGTAACTAAATTCAATTCCATGAAGGCTGTGAGAGGTAAGGAAGCTGCACAAGAAAAGTTGGAAGCTAGCAGAGGCTGATTCATGAGGTTTAAGGAGAGAAGTCATTTCCATAACATAAAAGTGCGAGATGAAGCAGCAAGTTCTGATGGAAGTTGCAGCAAGTTATCCAGAAGATCTACCTAAGATAATTGATGAGGGTGGCTATACTAAACAACAGAATATCAATGTAGATGAAACAGCTTTCTATTGGAAGAAGATGCCATCTAGGAGTTTCATAACTAGAGTGGAGAAGTCAATGCATGGCTTCAAAGCTTCAAAGGACAGGCTGACTCTCTTATTAGGGGCTAATGCAGCTGATGACTTAAATTTGAAGCCAGTACTCATTTAACATTCTAAAAATCCTGTGGCCCTTAAAAATCACCTAAATCTACCTGTGCTCTATAAATGAAACAACAAAGCTTGGATGAAAGCACATCTGTTTACAGCATGGATTACTGACTATTTTAAGCCCACTGTTTGAGACTTGTTGCTCAGAAAAAAGATTACTTCAAAATATTGCTACTCATTGACAGTGTACCTTTTCACCTAAGAGCCCTGATGGAGATATACAAGGAGGTTAATGTTGTTTTCATGACTGCTATTATAACATCCACTCGGCAGCACATGGATCAAAGAGTAATAGCAACTTTCAAGTCTTATTATTTAAAAAATACATTTCATAAGGCTATAGCTGCCATAGATACTTATTCATCTGACGGATCTGGGCAAAGTAAATCAACAACCTCTGGAAAGAATTCACCATTCTAGATGCCATTAAGAACATTTGTGATTCATGTGAGGAGGTCGAAATTAACATTAACAAGATTTTGGAAGAAGTTGAGTCCAACCTTCAGGGATGATTTTAAGGAGCTCAAGATTTCAGTAGAGGAAGTAACTATAGATGTGGTAGAAATAGCAAGAGAACTAGAATTAGACGTGGAGCCTGAACATGTGACTGCATTGCTGCAATCTCATGATAAAAATGCAACAAATAGGAGTTGCTTCTTATGAATGAGCAAAGAAAGTTGTTTCTTGAGATGGTACCTATTCCTAGTGAAGATGCTGTAAACACTGTTGAAATGACAACAAAGGTTTTAGAATATTCCATAAACTTAGTTGATAAAGCAGTAGCAAGGTTTGAAAAGACTGACTCCAATTTTGAAAGAAGTTCTACTGTGAGTAAAATGCTATCAAATAGCTTTGCATGCTACAGAGAAATCTTTCATGAAAGGAAGCGTCCATCAATGCCGCAAACTTCCATTGTTGTCTTCTCTGAAGAAATTGCCACAGCCACCCAGCCTTCAAAAACCACCTCCCTAATCAGTCAGCAGCCATCGACATTGAGGCCAGATCTTCCTCCAGCAAAAAGATGACTACTTGCTGAAGGCTCAGATGATCACTACCATTTTGGGCAATAAAGTATTTTTAAATCAAGGTATGTACATTTTTTTGTAGACATAATGCTATTGCATACTTAATAGACTACAGTGTGGTATTAACATAACTTTTATTTTTAAGGATAATCTGGGATCCAATTGCCATTTATTTCAAGAGTGCCACACGGACAGGAGACAACTCAATAAATTCTTAAATACTTGCACTATTTCAGTATTTGTACGTAATTGTAAAGATAAATACATTGTGTATAATTCCTCTGCTTCTATTTTGTTTGATTTTCCTGGTAATCCATCTTGAGCCCAGGGAACTGTACTTGCATGTACTTCCTGTACTTAGTAAAAGGAAAGCATTCAAAGGAACGACAGTTAAGGAAGGAAATTAGTAGATGGTACTTGGCAAGTATAGTAAGGTCCAATTTGGAAGTCCAGCTGAATTTTGAAGATTTTGTTTTTAATTTTTTTATTTCAATAGCTTTAGGAATACACATGAGTTTTGGTTACATGGATGAATTATATAGTGGCGAAGTCTAGAATTTTAGTGTACCTGTCATCTGAGTATTTGAATAGTATACATTGTACTCAATAGGTAGTTTTTTCTCCCTCACTCCACTCTCACCCTTCCCCCTTCTGAGACACCAGTGTCCAGTATACCACTCTGTATGCCTTTGCTTACACGTTGCTTAGCTCCCATTTTTAAATGAGAACATGTGGTATTCGATTTTCAATTCCTGAGTTAGAATAATGGCCTCCAGTTCCATTCAAGTTGCTGCAAAGGGCATTATTTTGTGCTTTTCAAATGGCTGAGTAGTATTCCATGGTGTATATATACAGCATTTTCTTTATCAACTTATTGGTTGATGGGGACTTAGGTTGATTCCATATCTTTGCAATTGTGAATTGTGCTACAATAAACACATGTGTGCTGGTGTCTTTTTGATATAGTGACTTCTTTTCCTTTGGGTAAATACCCAGTAGTGGGATTGCTGGATTGAATGGTAGATCTACTTTTAGTTCTTTGAGAAATCTCCATACTGTTATCCATAGAGGTTGTACTAACTTACATTCTGATTAGCAGTGTATAAGTGATCCTTTTTTACCACATCCACACCAAACTTTTTTTTTTTTTAACTTTTTAATAATGGCCGTTCTGGCTGGAGTAAGGTGGTCTCTCATTGTGGTTTTAATTTGCATTTCCCTGACGATTAGTGGTGTTCGGCATTGTTTTCGTATGTTTGTTGGCCATTTGTATATTTTTCTTTTGAGAAATGTCTATTCATGTCCTTTGCTGACTTTTTAATGGGACTTTTTTTTTTGAGGTTTTCTTTTTTGTAATTTCTGGATATTAATTCTTTGTTGGATGCATAGTTTGCAAATATTTTCTCCCACTCTGTGGGTTATCTGATAACTTTTATTTATTTATTTATTTTTATTATACTTTAAGTTTTAGGGTACATGTGCACAACGTGCAGGTTTGTTACATATGTATACATGTGCCATGTTGATGTGCTGCACCCATTAACTCGTCATTTACATTAGGTATATCTCCTAATGCTATCCCTCCTCCCTCCCCCCACCCCACAACAGTCCCCGGAGTGTGTGTTCCCCTTCCTGTGTCCATGAGTTCTCATTGTTCAATTCCCACCTATGAGTGAGAACATGCGGTGTTTGGTTTTTTGTCCTTGCGATAGTTTACTGAGAATGATGTTTTCCAGTTTCATCCATGTCCCTACAAAGGACACGAACTCATCATTTTTTATGGCTGCATAGTATTCCATGGTGTATATGTGCCACATTTTCTTAATCCAGTCTATCGTTGTTGGACATTTGGGTTGGTTCCAACTCTTCGCTATTGTGAATAGTGCCGCAATAAACATACGTGTGCATGTGTCTTTATAGCAGCATGATTTATAGTCCTTTGGGTATATACCCAGCAATGGGATGGCTGGGTCAAATGGTATTTCTAGTTCGAGATCCCTGAGGAATCGCCACACTGACTTCCACAATGGTTGAACTAGTTTACAGTCCCACCAACAGTGTAAAAGTGTTCCTATTTCTCCACATCCTCTCCAGCATCTGTTGTTTCCTGACTTTGTAATGATTGCCATTCTAACTGGTGTGAGATGGTATCTCATTGTGGTTTTGATTTGCATTTCTCTGATGACCAGTGATGATGAGCATTTTTTCACGTGTCTGTTGGCTGCATAGATGTCTTCTTTTGAGAAGTGTCTGTTCATATCCTTTTCCCAGTTTTTGATGGGGTTGTTTCTTTTTTTCTTGTAAATTTGTTTAAGTTCTTTGTAGATTCTGGATATTAGCCCTTTGTCAGATGAGTAGATTGCAAAAATTTTCTTCCATTCTGTAGGTTGCCTGTTCACTCTGATGGAAGTTTCTTTGGCCGAGCTGAAGCTCTTTAGT
>NW_026652282.1:112809934-112843049 GCF_009828535.3 Hylobates moloch
TGCTGAAGTTGCTAATCAGCTTAAGGAGATTTCGGGCTGAGACAATGGGGTTTTCTAGATATACAATCATGTCATCTGCAAACAGGGACAATTTGACTTCCTCTTTTCCTAATTGAATACCCTTTATTTCCTTCTCCTGCCTGATTGCTCTGGCCAGAACTTCCAGCACTATGTTGAAAAGGAGCGGTGAGAGAGGGCATCCCTGTCTTGTGCCAGTTTTCAGAGGGAATGCTTCCAGTTTTTGCCCATTCAGTATGATATTTATGCCACATTTTCTTAATCCAGTCTATCATTGTTGGACATTTGGGTTGGTTCCAAGTCTTTGCTATTGTGAATAGTGCCACAATAAACATACATGTGCATGTGTCTTTATAGTAGCATGATTTATAATCCTTTGGGTATATACCCAATAATGGGATTGCTGGGTCAAATGGTATTTCTAGTTCTAGATCCTTGAGGAATTGCCACACTGACTTCCACAATGGTTGAACTAATTTACACTCCCACCAACAGTGTAAAAGTGTTCCTATTTCTCCACATCCTCTCCAGCATCTGTTGTTTCCTGACTTTGTAATGATTGCCATTCTAACTGGTGTGAGATGGTATCTCATTGTGGTTTTGATTTGCATTTCTCTGATGACCAGTGATGATGAGCATTTTTTCACGTGTCTGTTGGCTGCATAGATGTCTTCTTTTGAGAAGTGTCTGTTCATATCCTTTTCCCAGTTTTTGATGGGGTTGTTTCTTTTTTTCTTGTAAATTTGTTTAAGTTCTTTGTAGATTCTGGATATTAGCCCTTTGTCAGATGAGTAGATTGCAAAAATTTTCTTCCATTCTGTAGGTTGCCTGTTCACTCTGATGGAAGTTTCTTTGGCCGAGCTGAAGCTCTTTAGTTGAATTAAATCCCATTTGTCAATTTTGGCTTTTGTTGCCATTGCTTTAGATGTTTTAGACATGAAGTCCTTGCCCATGCCTATGGCCTGACTGGTATTGCCTAGGTTTTCTTCTAGGGTTTTTATGGTTTTAGATCTTACCTTTAAGTCTTTAATCCATCTTGAATTAATTTTTGTATAAGGCATAAGGAAGGGATCCAGTTTCAGCTTTCTACATATGGCTAGCCAGTTTTCCCAACACCATTTATTAAATAGGGAATCATTTCCACATTTCTTGTTTTTGTCAGGTTTGTCAAAGATCAGATAGTTGTAGATGTGTGGTATCATTTCTGAGGGCTCTGTTCTGTTCCAATGGTCTATATCTCTGTTTTGGTACCAGTACCATGCTGTTTTGGTTACTGTAGCCTTGTAGTATAGTTTGAAGTCAGGTAGCGTGATGCCCCCAGCTTTGTTCTTTTGGCTTAGGATTGACTTGGCAATGCAGGCTCTTTTTTGGTTCCATATGAACTTTAAAGTAGTTTTTTCCAATTCTGTGAAGAAAGTCATTGGTAGCTTAATGGGGATGGCATTGAATCTACAAATTACCTAGGGCAGTATGGCCATTATCAGAATATTGATTCTTTCTACCCATGAGCATGGAATCTTCTTCCATTTGTATCCTCTTTTATTTCATTGAGCAGTGGTTTGTAGTTTTCCTTGAAGAGGTCCTTCACATCCCTTGTAAGTTGGATTCCCAGGTATTTTATTCTCTTTGAAGCAATTGTGAATGGGAGTTCACTCATGATTTGGCTCTCTGTTTGTCTGTTATTGGTATATAAGAATGCTTGTGATTTTCGCACATTGATTTTGTATCCTGAGACTTTGCTGAAGTTGCCTATCAGCTTAAGGCGATTTTGGGCTGAGACGATGGGGTTTTCTAGATATACAATCATGTCATCTGCAAACAGGGACAATTTGACTTCCTCTTTTCCTAATTGAATACCCTTTATTTCCTTCTCCTGCCTGATTGTCCTGGCCAGAACTTCCAACACTATGTTGAATAGGAGTGGTGAGAGAGGGCATCCCTGTCTTGTGCCAGTTTTCAAAGGGAATGCTTCCAGTTTTTGCCCATTCAGTATGATATTGGCTGTGGGTTTGTCATAGATAGCTCTTATTATTTTGAGATATGTCCCATCAATACCTAATTTATTGAGAGCTTTTAGCATGAAGGGTTGTTGAATTTTGTCAAAGGCCTTTTCTGCATGTATTGAGATAATCATGTGGTTTTTGTTGTTGGTTCTGTTTATATGCTGGATTACATTTATTGATTTTTGTATGTTGAACCAGCCTTGCATCCCAAGGATGAAGCCCACTTGATCATGGTGGATAAGCTTTTTGATGTGCTGCTAGATTCAGTTTGCCAGTATTTTACTGAGGATTTTTGCATCAATGTTCATCAAGGATATTGGTCTAAAACTCTCTTTTTTTGTTGTGTCTCTGCCAGGCTTTGGTATCAGGATGATGCTGGCCTCATAAAATGAGTTAGGGAGGATTCCCTCTTTTTGTATTGATTGGAATAGTTTCAGAAGGAATGGTACCAGCTCCTCCTTGTACCTCTGGTAGAATTCGACTGTGAATCTGTCTGGTCCTGGACTTTTTTTGGTTGGTAAGCTATTAATTATTGCCTCAATTTCAGAGCCTGTTATTGGTCTATTCAGAGATTCAACTTCTTCCTGGTTTAGTCTTAGGACAGTGTATGTGTTGAGGAATTTATCCATTTCTTCTAGATTTTCTAGTTTATTTGCATAGAGGTGTTTATAGTATTCTCTGATGGTTGTTTGTATTTCTGTGGGATTGGCAGTGATATGCCCTTTTTCATTTTTCATTGTGTCTATTTGATTCTTCTCTCTTTTCTTCTTTTTTAGTCTTGCTAGCGGTCTATCAATTTTGTTGATCTTTTCAAAGAACCAGCTCCTCGATTCACTGATTTTTTGAAGGGTTTTTTGTGTCTCTTATCTCCTTCAGTTCTGCTCTGATCTTAGTTATTTCTTGCCTTCTGCCAGCTTTTGAATGTGTTTGCTCTTGCTTCCCTAGTTCTTTTAATTGTGATGTTAGGGTGTCAATTTTAGATCTTTCCTGCTTTGTCTTGTGGGCATTCAGTGCTATAAATTTCCCTCTACACACTGCTTTAAATGTGTCCCAGAGATTCTGGTATGTTGTGTCTTTGTTCTCGTTGGTTTCAAAGAACATCTTTATTTTTGCCTTCATTTCGTTATGTACCCAGTAGTCACTCATGAGCAGGTTGTTCAGTTTCCATGTAGTTGAGCGGTTTTGAGTGAGTTTCTTAATCCTGAGTTCTAGTTTGATTGCACTGTGGTCTGAGAGACAGTTTGTTACAATTTCTGTTCTTTTACATTTGCTGAGGAGTGCTTTACTTCCAACTGTGTGTTCTATTTTGGAATAAGTGTGGTGTGGTGCTGAAAAGAATGTATATTCTGTTGATTTGGGATGGAGAGTTCTGTAGATGTCTATTAGGTCTGTTTGGTGCAGAGCTGAGTTCAATTCCTGGATATCCTTGTTAACATTCTGTCTCGTTGATCTGTCTAATGTTGACAGTGGGGTGTTAAAGTCTTCCATTATTATTGTGTGGGTGTCTAAGTCTCTTTATAGGTCTCTAGGGACTTGCTTTATGAATCTGGGTGGTCCTATATTGGGTGCATATGTATTTAGGATAGTTAGCTCTTCTTGTTGAATTGATCCCTTTCCTATTATGTAATGGCCTTCTTTGTCTCTTTTGATCTTTGTTGGTTTAAAGTCTGTTTTGTCAGAGACTAGGATTGCAACCCCTGCCTTTTTTTGTTTTCCGTTTGCTTGGTAGATCTTCCTCCATCCCTTTATTTTGAGCCTATGTGTGTCTCCGCATGTGAGATGGGTCTCCTGAATACAGCACACTGATGGGTCTTGACTCTTTATCCAATTTGCCAGTCTGTGTCTTTTAATTGGGGCATTTAGCCCATTTACATTTAAGGTTAATATTGTTATGTGTGAATTTGATCCTGTCATTATGATGTTAGCTGGTTATTTTGTTCATTAGTTGATGCAGTTTCTTCCTAGCCTCGATGGTCTTTACAATTTGGCATGTTTTTGCAGCAGCTGGTACCAGTTGTTCCTTTCCATGTTTAGTGCTTCCTTCAGGAGCTCTTTTAGGGCAGGCCTGCTGGTGACAAAATCTCTCAGGATTTGCTTGTCTGTAAAGTATTTTATTTCTCCTTCACTTATGAAGCTTAGTTTGGCGGGATATGAAATTCTGGGTTGAAAATTCTTTTCCTTAAGAATGTTGAATATTGTCCCCCACTCTCTTCTGGCTTGTAGAGTTTCTGCTGAGAGATCCGCTGTTAGTCTGATGGGCTTCCCTTTGTGGTTAACCCGACCTTTCTCTCTGGCTGCCCTTAACATTTTTTCCTTCATTTCAACTTTGGTGAATCTGACAGTTATGTGTCTTGGAATTCCTCTTCAGGAGTATCTTTGTGGCATTCTCTGTATTTCCTGAATTTGAATGTTGGCCTGCCTTGCTAGATTGGGGAAGTTCTCCTGGATAATATCCTGCAGAGTGTTTTTCAGCTTGGTTCCATTCCCCCCATCACTTTCAGGTACACCAGTCAGATGTAGATTTGGTGTTTTCACATAGTCCCATATTTCTTGGAGGCTTTTTTCATTTCGTTTTATTCTTTTTTCTCTAAACTTCTCTTTTCACTTCATTTCTTTCATTTGATCTTCCATCACTGATACCCTTTCTTCCAGTTGATCGAATTGGCTACTGAGGCTTGTGCATTCGTCACATAGTTCTTGTGCCATGGTTTTCAGCTCCATCAGGTCCTTTAAGGACTTCTCTGCATTGGTTATTCTAGTTAACCATTCGTCTAATCTTTTTTCAAGCTTTTTAACTTCTTTGCCATGAGTTCGAACTTCCTCCTTTAGCTCAGAGAAGTTTGATCATCTGAAGCCTTGTTCTCTCAGCTCGTCAAAGTCATTCTCCATCCAGCCTTGTTCCATTGCTGATGAGGAGCTGCGTTCCTTTCGAGGAGGAGAGGTGCTCTGATTTTTAGAATTTTCAATTTTTCTGCTCTGTTTTTTTCCCCATCTTTGTAGTTTTGTCTACCTTTGGTCTTTGATAATGGTGATGTACAGATGGGGTTTGGTGTGGATGTCCTTTCTGTTTGTTAGTTTTCCTTCTAACAGTCAGGACCCTCAGCTGCAGGTCTGTTGGTGTTTGCCGGAGGTCTACTCCAGACCCTGTTTGCCTGGGTATCAGCAGTAGAGGCTGCAGAACAGCGAATGTTGCTGAACTGCAAATGTTGCTGCCTGATCGTTCCTCTGGAAGTTTTGTCTCAGAGGAGTACCCGGCCATGTGAGGTATCAGTCTGCCCCTACTGGGGCGTGCCTCCCAGTTAGGCTACTCGGGGGTCAGGGACCCACTTGAGGCATTCTGTCCATTCTCAGATCTCAAGCTGCGTGATGGGAGAACCACTACTGTCTTCCAATCTATCAGACAGGGACATTTAAGTCTGCAGAGGTTTCTGCTGCCTTTTGTTTGGCTATGCCCTTCCCCCAAAGGTGGAGCCTACAGAGGCAGGTAGGCCTCCTTGAGCTGTGGGGGGCTCCACCCAGTCTGAACTTGCCAGCCGCTTTGTTTACCTACTCAAGCCTGGGCAATGGTGGGCTCCCCTCCCCCAGCCTCGCTGCCGCCTTGCAGTTTGATCTCAGACTGCTGTGCTAGCAATGAGCCAGGCTCTGTGGGCGTAGGACCCTCTGAGCCAGGCATGGGATATAATCTCCTGGTGTGCCATTTGCTAAGACCGTCGGAAAAGCGCAGTATTAGGGTGGGAATGACCTGATTTTCCAGGTGCTGTCTGTCACCCCTTTCTTTGGCTAGGAAAGGGAATTCCCTGACTCCTTGCCTTTTCCGGGTGAGGCGATGCCTCGCTCTGCTTCAGCTCATGCTTGGTGCACTGCACCCACTGTCCTGCACCCACTGTCTGAAAGTCCCCAGTGAGATGAACCCGGTACCTCAGTTGGAAATGCAGAAATCATCCGTCTTCTGCATCACTCACACTGGGAGCTGTAGACTGGAGCTGTTCCTATTCGGCCATCTTGGAACCGCTTCTATCTGATAATTGTTTCTTTTGCTGTGCAGAAGCTTTTTAGTTTAATTAGGTCCCATTTATTCATTTTTGTTTTTGTTGCATTTGCTTTTGGGGTCTTAGTCACAAATTGTTTGCCTAGGCCAATGTTCAGAAGAGTTTTTCCTAGGTTTTCTTCTAGATTTTTAATGGTATCAGTTCTTAGATCCATGTTGAGTTAAATTTCGTACATGGTAAGAGATAGGGATCCAGTTTTATTCTTCTACATGTAGCTATCCAATTTTCCCAGCACCATTTGTTGAATAGGATATCTTTTCCCCAATTTATGCTTTTGTATGCTTTGTCAAAGATCAGTTGGTTGTAAGATGTGGCTTTATTCCTGAGACATCTATTCTGTTCCATCAGTTACATGTCTACCTTTTTACCAGTACCATGCTGTTTTGGTTACTATAGCCTTGTAGTATAATTTGAAGTCAGGTAATGTGATGCCTCAAGATTTGTTTTTCTGCTTAGGATTGCTTTGGCTATTTGGACTCTTTTCTGGTTCCATATGAATTTTAGGGGCTTTTTTCTAATTCTGTGAAAAAATGATGTTGGTATTTTGATAGGAATTGCATTGAATCTGTAGGTTGCTTTGAGCAGTATGGTCATTTTCATCATATTGATTCTTCCAGTACATGAGCGTGGGATGTATTTCCATTTGTTTGTGTCATCTACAATTTCTTGCAACTGTGTTTTGTAATACTCCTTAGAGAGATGTTTTACCTCCTTGGTTAGGTATATTCCTGGGTATTTTATTTTTTGCAGCTACTGTAAAAGGAATTGAGTCTTGATTTGGCATTCAGTTTGGTCATTGTTGGTACATAGCAGTACTACTCACTTGTCTATATTGATGTTGTAGCCTGGGACTTTACTGAGTTCATTTATCAGATCTAAAAGTCTTTTGGAGGAGTCTTTAGGGTATTCTAGATATAAGATCATATAATCAGAAAACAGAGATGGTTCGATTTCCTCTTTTCCAATTGGGATGCCCTTTATTTCTTTCTCTTGCCTGATTGCTGTGGCTAGAACTTCGAAATGTAACTTTTATATGCACTCAGCAACCAAAAACATTATGTTGCTCACTTTATTGCAATATTTGCTTTATGGCAGTGGTCTGAAAGCAAATACACAGTATCTTCAAGGTATGATTATTTATGGAGGACATCCTTTGTTGGACAAGTTTGAAGGTGGAGAGACCCATCAAAAGATGATTGACGTAGCACAGGTGAGAGAGATGATGGAGGCTGTGACTGGGTTGTTGCTAATGCAGATGAAGAAAAGTGGATGAATTGGGCATCTATAACAAATGCTGAAACCACAGACCATTTCACTTTTCCAGTTGAGAGGTTACGAGGTCAGATCCAGCACAGTGTATGTAGAAACAGAAAATAAGAGATATCTTAGAGATATAACATTGAAGGAAGTCTCAAAGACTTAATGCCAGGGAGAATTAGAGCATATTGAGGGTGAGGGAGACTGATTTGTGGTCTCAATCATTAGGGAGAGTGAAGGACCAGACAAAGAAATGAGGAGCAAAGGATGGAGACAGGGTGTGGGGAGAAGTGAGGAGGGGGACAGTTTTGGGAAAATTTTAATGTTGAAACGTCAGGGGATATCCAAATGAACATGCCCCATAAGCAATTGGAAATGTAGGTCTGGAGCTCAGGAGCAAGAAAACCCTGCAAACGTAATGGGACAAAAGATGTTTCACATTTGTATTTAGGTAGAGATGTATCCAGAGACCTGTAGACATCTTTGGTATTACTCTTTTTAAAAACAAACGTGTGATCATCCATAGTCTCTAATACTTATCTACAACCCCAAGAGGGTCTTTCATTATTGTTGTTTTATTTTTGTTTTTGTTTTTAGGGAGTTGGGTATGGAGAGATCATGTGGGAAGGAACATATGGACAAGGTAAAAGAATGTGGGATGGGGGAGAAATTGAGAACAAGAGAGGAGAAAAGCACATAAAACATATCAAAAGCTGCTCCCACCACCATCTCTCTAAAGCTATGATTGAGATGCTGGGCCAGGGTGAGTGACTGTGTTAATTCCCCCTTCCTACCCCATTTTCAGTGAAAGTTTCACCTAGCTTCATGAATATCTGTGTCTTGCTCTGTCTCACTTGCTTTGGCCTTGTCTTTGTCTTTCTCTGTCTTTGTCTCTCCTAGTTTCCTTATCGAGCTTTCCCTCGGGGGACTTTTTCATTCTTCACCAGCCCAATATTTCATCCTTGAGTTGGTTCATGTTTCTTCAAAATGCTGACAGCTCCATCAGAGAATGCAAGGATGAGTTGCCACAAATATGTTTCTGAATGGCCACTAGATGGCAGTGTCTGGGAACTTTGTTAACTCGGTCTAGGTATTAATGAGTGCCTGACTGCTGAGTGGTAGGGAGTTTCATTTGATTATTCTGCTTTTAGGCTGTTGCAACCAGTTGCTAACACAAGCGCTAGACTTAGCTGGATCTCTTTCTCCATGATAGAACAAAATTCATGTTTGTAAAACACCCAGGGCTGGAAAAGCCTGTTCTTTAAGAGGGTTAGCCTTTTCCTCTACCTCAATTCTCACACAAGTTCCTAGCCGTTAGATTCGTTAGATTCCCTTTTGTTCCCCCTTCAGCTGTTGTTTGTTGTTTGGTTTCATTTTTTATGCAAATGTATTTCCTCCTTTCCCAGCTTTGTTAGTAAGTTGGATCGATTCTCTTTCCTCTTTTTGAGGATGGGCTTATAGAATCATCTGCTATCAAAGCTTGAAGAACTCTTAGATGTTGTTGAGTCCAACCCAATCATTTACAGATAGGGAAACTGAGGCAAAGACAGGCGCAGAAACTTGTTCAAGGCCATATAAAAATTCAAGGCAGAATCCTATGAGATAATCTCATGACATACTTGTAATAATCAACAAAACAGCCAGAAGATTATTTTTGATCCTTTAATTGTGGATCTAGCACAACAGAGGAAGGGGAGGGAGACAGGAGGTATAGGACATGGTGCCTGTTCTGAAGGTACTTAGAATCTAGGTGGGAATATAGGCTTTTACACAATGAAAAAGAATAAATGCATTGTGTGATAAGGTAGTCTAAGAAAAAATGCTAATGTAGGCAAGTGGTACAGGGATTCAGAGGAACAACAGCTCTAAGAGAAAACAAGGCAATGGGTGGGGGTGGAGGGGTGGAGGTGGAGGCGAAGCTAGGAGATGAGAAATTCAAGGATTATTATTATTCAGGGATCAAGGCCTAATAAGTAGGCCTGACAAGTAGAGGGTAGGGGTCAATAAGAAGTAAAAGATAAGACTCAGTGATAGGCTGGGACTGTACTCTACAGGCTCTTAAATGCCAGGCTAATTCCTGGTAATGCTGAACAAAAACTTTCAAATGCTTTCAATCTATTTTCTATTTACGGTGGTAACTTTCCGCTATGTTTGATTCCCCAAGAAGTAGCCTCTTTGCTCTGCCGTGCTTTTCCCCATTAGTCTCACCTTGCCGACCCCGCAGAAGGGAGATGAAGTAGAGCTGAAAAATCAGTCTGGGGCTTATTTCCACTACAGCTTTTCCCTAGTGATTCAACAAAGAACTACCTGAACATTCTCCAATCCTAAACCCCTTTAATTCACTTTATTTCCATTCTCCACCCACTCATGGGAGTCTGAGCACCTGGCCTCTGCATCCCACAACTTCCTTTGTCACAAGGGCCTTCCAGAAAGTTTGGAGAGCTCTTGACAGCTGAGAAACACCTATAGGAGGTGAGCATGACTTCTTGCAAACGAAAGAGGCCTCCATACAAAACAGCTCTTTAAAAGCAGTCTGAACGTAGGAACAATCCAAGAGCCCTTTAGATTGTCAAGAGCACATGAGTGTCCAAGCATCTTGGCCAGCCACATTTCAAAGCCAAGCAATGCCACCCTCTCCCCTTCTCAACTCTCCCTTTATACTCCCAAATGGCTTGAGGTCTTTCTACCAGGATACAGTGGATACCTCTGCCTCAGCACCTTCCATATGGCTTTCTTCCCGCCATTTGCTGTCTTCTCGTCCCCACAGGATGCTATATCTTTCCTCTTAGCCTCTGCTTAGTATACAACCTGACACAGTAGGTACTCAATACACGGTGTTCTTGTCCTTCACAAGGAACTTAGAGATTATCTAGGCCTGAATATTATGGAGCTACCTAATGGGCCACTGGGGGTAGGGGTCATTGAGAAATAAGGAAATACTCTGACAATTACAGTCTTCATTTCTGCAACTGGTCACATGGTTGTAGTTGAAATTTATAACTACCTTCTTCTACTACCCATTCTGCATCTTCTTTGTCTTCAGCAAACACCTCAGCTGGTTGTGGTTCTTTACCTGGAGGCATGACCCAAACCTTCATTCCTGAAGGGTCTGGGCCATTAGTAGTCTTGCCTGGATTGGTTTGTTGTCTTTTCCATTTACCTTAATCACAGGGCGTGGAAATACTAAGATGCATCTTAAGGGATCCTCTGTATTCCAGACATATTCTTTCTTACCTACATTGTGGAGTTATAGTTCAATTTCTCCTTGGTATTCAGGATCAATCAACTCAGCCATCACAGTAACTCCCTTCCTTGCCTCCTGTTGATTCAGAGGCATGAGGAGCCCAAAGTGTCCAGGCAGCAGCCTTAACTTTCAATTCAATGGAATTGTTGTCGTGTCTTCTGGCAGAAGCATTCCTCCCTTTGGAACTAAGACTTCTTGGCCATTAGACCATAAATTCATGAAAAGAGGCAGTAGAAATTTTGCTAGTGGATCACTAGGGGTGACGGTGAGTGGTACCACTCCCATTGCCACCCCTTAATTGCTGGACCTATGAATCCTGGCTATGGGAGAAACAGCCCCATCTGAAGATGCTGATTCAGAGCATATACAGCCTTCTGGAGAACTTTCCCCTTGCCCTACAAGGTATTGCCAGCTTGCTGGTGCTGTAACAGAGTTTTAAAAAAGCCAGTTTGCAGTGAAGTGAGTTCCTTTATCAGAAGCAATGCTGTGTGGAATACTATAATGGTAAATAGGGCATTCTGTAAGTCCACAGAGGGTAGTTTTGAAAGAATAATTGTGTTCAGGGAAGGCAAATCCTTATCCATAGTAAGTGTCTATTCCAGTACGGACAAAACTTCTACGATGGAAGTGGCCCAATGTAATCAGCCTGCCACTGTATCAGGGATTCAGTGTTGGTCTCTGCTGCTGGCAGATTGGACACCCCGCCACGGCCATAGCCAAGTTGGCCTTATTGAGTAGAAGTTCATGTTGCTGATTCCATGCATAACCTCCATTCCTGCCACCATGGTCACTTTGTTTATTAGCCCATTGAGCAATGACAGAGGTGACTGGGAAAGAGACTAGTATTCCATAAATGGGTGATTCTATCCACTTGATTATTAAAATCCTCTGCTGAAGTCACCTTTTGATGAGCATTCACAAATATCTTCATTTTTTTTACCCATTGATAGAGATCTATCCCATACCTCTTCCCCAAATTTCTTTCTCATCAATGTTCGAATTATGTTCCCTTCAAGTCTCTGACCATCTAGCTAAACTATTGGCCACAGACCATGAATTAGTATATAATAATGTCTAGCCATTTTTTCTTCCAAACAAAGTCAATGACAAGTGCACTTTTTCAAGTTCTGCCTACTGGGAATATTTCCTTTCATCAATGTCCTTTAGGGATGTTTCAGAGAGGGGCTGTAGTCCTGCAGCTGTCCACTTTTGGGTAGTGCCTGTATATCATGCAGAATCATCTATAAAGCAGGTCTGGGTCCTCTCTTCCTCCATGACCTGATCATAGGAAACTCTCCCATGAGGCCATAGCTCAAGCTTACAGACAGAAGATAGTGTAGCAGGAATGAGGATCATGGGCATTTAGGCCACTTCTTCGTGTAACTTATTTGTGCTCTCAGGTCCTGCTCAGACCAATCAAGAATAATATCACTTTCATTTAATGATGAAGTATTTTGGTGCATGCCCAATTTTATGGCTTGGTGGGTCAGATAATGGTCAGTTCAGGTCACATGGTAATGTGGTGGCCTGTGGTTAAGCATTCAGTCTCTACTAAGGCCCAGTAGCAGACAAACAGCTCTTTCTGCAAAGAGTGGTTATTTGCTGAGGGTGGTAAGATTTTGCTCCAAAATCCTAAGAGCCTTGTGTAGCAGTTCACCTATGGGGCCTGACACGGGTTCCAAACTACATTCCTATCTGCCACTGACCCTTCAGCCACCATTGGATCTGCTGGATCATGTAGCCCAATTGGCAGAGCAGCTTATATACCAGCCTGGACCTTGTTCTGGGCCCTACTCAAAACTAGCAGCTTTTTGGGTCACTCAGTAAATGGGCTGGAGTAATACACTCAAATAAGGAATATGTTGAAATCCAAAGAGGCCCACCAGGCGATGTGCCTCCTTTTTGGAGGAGAAAGATGCAACAATCTGTTTTTCACCTTCGCAGGGTTTCCTCCACATGCCCTACTCCGCTTAGCCCCTAAACATTTCACTGAGGTAGAAGCCCCCTGAATTTTTGATAGATTTATTTCCAAACCTCTAGCAAGGTGTTGTTCCACTGTCTTACTATTTGCATAATTTCCAATCTGCTGTCACCTATATATATGTTCTTCTGAACATAACATATCTTTTTATCTGGCTACTTTAAAGAGTTTTTCTTTGTCACTGGTTTTGGACAACTTGACTATGATGTGCCCGATTCTACTATTCTTCATATTTCCTGGGCTTGGGATTAATTGAGCTTCTCGGATCTGTGGGCTTATAGTTTTCATCAAATTTGGAAAATTCTCAGCTATTATTCCTTAAAATATTTTTTCTGCCTCTCCTTCCCCCACCTCAGGGGATCTGATTACATGTGTATTAAGCCACTTGTTGTTTTCCTAAGCTCATTGATGTTCTATTTATTTAGTTTTTTCTTTCTGTTTCACTTGGGATAGTTTCTATTAATATATCTTCATGTTCACTAATCTCTTCTGCAATGTGTACTCTGCCATTCTATCCAGTGTATTTTTCATATTGGACATTGTATTTTTCATCTCTAGAAGTTCAATTTGGTCTTTTAAAAATTTATTTATTTATATATTTAGAGACAGAGTCTTACTCTGTCACCCAGGCTGGAGTGCAGTGGCACGATCTTGGCTCACTGCAACCTCTGCCTCCGGGGTTCAAGCTATTCTCCTGCCTCAGCCTCCTGAGTAGCTGGGATTACAGGTGTGCACCAACACACCTGGCTTATTTTTGTATTTTTAGTAGAGACAGCGTTTCACCATGTTGGCCAGGCTGGTCTCAAACTCCTGACCTCAAGTGATCTGCCTGCCTCGGCCTCCTAAAGTGCTGGGATTACAGGTGTGAACCACTGCACCTGGCCTATTTTATTTTTTAAAATTGTAAAAACACACAACCCCTGGTTTATAATCAATTTGGTCTTTTTTATACCACTCATATCTTCACTCAACTTTTTGAATATATGAAATACAATTACAGTAACTATTGCAACGTCCTTTTCTCTGCTAATTCTAATATAGTTGTTCTCCTCATTATGGGTCATTCTTTCCTTCTTCTTTGCATACTGATAATCTTTTATTGGATGCCAGACATTGTGACTTTTACTTCATTGTATGCTAGATGTTTTTGTATTTCTAATAAATATTATAGACCTTCGTTCTGGGATGCAGTTAAGTTATTCAAAAACATTTTGATCCTTTCAAGGCTAGCTTTTATAATCTATTAGGCAGGCAGGTCTGAAAGAATGTTCAGTCTATGGCTAAATAGTCTTTATAACTGAGGCAAGGCCTTCCTGAGTACTCTATCCAACGCCCTAGAATTATGAGGTTTTCCAATCTGGCTGGTTGGGAACAGGCACTACTCCTAGCCTTGTATGAATGCTAAGCGCAGTTACTTCTGATCCTTTTGGGTGGTTCTTCCCTCAATATCAGGTAGTTTTCTCACATGTGCAGTTTAGTACTCAGCTGAATGCTTGCAAGGAACCCTCTGTAGATTTCTCAAGTTCCCTCTCTACGCAGCCCTCTACTGGTATTCTGTTCTGAGAACTCCAGCCTCCTTAGTCACCCCAGATTATCAGCTCCATCTCTTCAGCTTAAGAAGTCTGTCAGACTCTACCTGGGTTTCCCCTTCCTAGGTTTACTGCATTCGTTTTTCATGCCCCGGGGATTAGTGTTCTTCATTGCCTGATATACACTCATGAAAAGTGTTGTATCATATATTTTTTCTAACTTTTTGGTTATTTCAAGTGGGAGATGAAATCTGGTTCCTGATACTCATCTTAATCAGAAGCAGAGGTCCATCTTCAGGAAAGCTCTTCTAACAACATCTCAGCTTCTTCATTATGCTTCCTCTCGAGTTTGTCCCATATAGTTCATTTAGCTGCAAACCCTCTGCATCCATGGGCTCCACCAAGGACACATACAGAACAGGGGTATTCTCTGTCTCTATCCAGGATCTGTTTTCCCTCTTAGTCTTCTCCCTAATGGCCACTGTCTTTGTCCCTTCATATTGGCAAACTCATGTCTCACTTGACTGGAGGCCCTTGACAGCTTCCCCAGAGTATAGTTTGGTGTCTCCTCCCCAAAGAACTTCATCATAGTAGTTCAGAGTTTGACATTTTCCCCTAGATTTCCCTAATTTCCTTCCTTTTAACAGGACATCCTTAGAAAATTACCAGGGGGTTTCACTGGATCTAAGTAGGTCATAAGGATCCTAAGATTTCCCATGGCTATTCCATCACCACCCAACACTAGGGGAAGTATGATGGAAGGGGAAGTTGAAATGGAAAACTGTAGTCTTAACTAATTCAAGTTAAACTATTTTACTTTTGCAAATTTTAAGAAAACATGACTAGTGCTATAGTAATTCCCAGGGCCTTGGAAAGGTTGCTTGAAAAGGGCCCAGAAGCTTTAAGGTTAATTAGCTATGTGGTAAATCTACCCCGGTGCATGTACCATTTTGATGTTCTACCTTACTCCATATGCTAGAATCTTCCTTTTTGAGTCCATCTCTGTCTCTTTCATAACTCCCAGCTGAGCAACCAATCTCTAGTTTCGAACTTTGTCTTAATAATTGGTTTTGGTCACTCAACGTCCTGCTTTCCAAAATACATAACTTTCCCATTATCTCAATTATCTCATCCTGGCTCATTCTTCACATAGTATGCTAGTATAAACACTAGCACCAGTTCGTGCTCAACCTTCATGCTTCCACATGGGCTAAACTCTGACCAACTTCTCAAATGTATCTAGACAAGCCATTTAGTAAGAGACAAAACTGAATGGGTATAGATTATAGTGACACATGTCATCAAACTTACTAGGAGATATAAAGTCACCTGCCTTTTATAAAGTTTTGAGAAACAATATGTACAAATGTGAGATGACCTAGACAATTTCCAAACAGACAATGATATATGTCTATGAAAATTTTTGTTCCTACCCACCAGTCCTCACAGTGGATGTGATGGACAACTACAGAGCTTGGATCTTTAGGGACTGGTAGGATAAATTCAAACTAAAAGTCTTGGAGTGAATACAAAATTAAGGAACAGGATAGACTAGTTGCAATAGCAGGAGAGGGGTGATAAACAAAGGATACAATCAAGATTCACAGAATAGGATGAAACTGTGTCTCAGTAGAAGCATACCAGGAACAAGCAAATTTTCTTGGACATCAGTGGATGTCCACAGTTCATTTTCATGGACCAATAGATGTGTGGCGCCCTCATCAAGTTAATAAGTATGTTAATTCAAGAATTAGTCCATTCATGTAAACAAACCCCCACATATGCCAAATCTCCCTCTCTCTGTAAAAGGTAAACATTATTATTCTTTGACTGAAGCTTTTAACCACATCTATAGAAAACCTGAGCTCAAAGCAAATTGAAGACAGAAACTGTTGTTTCATCTCCAACTAGCAATGACTGGCACAGAGTAAGAGTTCAGTGAACATATGTTGAACAAATTTGCTACTCTGTATTTTACCAATCTGTGTACCCCTATCTCTGCCATGAAAAAGTGACAATTCTTATGTATTTTCCTACCCTCAGTGTCTAGCACTATGTCTGGGACTTTGTGCATTATTGATAAGTGGTTTCCAGATGAATGGAAAACCTTGGAAGTGTGACGCGTTGCTTTGTGAATCACATCAGGGTGACACTAGTGGCAGCGTTTAACACTTACCCAAGAATCTAAGAAGATTCCCTCCACATCTTGAGAAGGACAGAGTTAGAACTGATTTAAATTATAGGAGGGAGAACGGAATGACCAGAA
This sequence comes from Hylobates moloch, assembly GCF_009828535.3. Classification (NCBI taxonomy): domain Eukaryota; kingdom Metazoa; phylum Chordata; class Mammalia; order Primates; family Hylobatidae; genus Hylobates; species Hylobates moloch. The sequence continues at coordinate 112,826,282 of NW_026652282.1, forward strand.
TCAGAATTCCAGGTGTGCCTTCCCACCATAGCACAGGTGGCCAAAAGGTAATGGAGACCATACCATTCTTAGCTGCTGTCACCTTGAAGTACACGGACCTTTTCTTTTATACCATCTAGTCTGATGTTAAGCCTATTCAGTACATTTTCACTTTAGGCATTGTACTTTGCAACTCTAAACACTCAATTATTTTTAGTTTAAAATGACTTTTTTTTTATCTTTCAGAAGGTGTTGATTATTTATTATATGATAGGAGTTGATAACTTATTGGTTTTCAAACCTTAAATCAGTTACTTATTGAGCATAGTAAATACAACATGCTTTTTTTAATCAATATTTTATACTGTAAATCTGCAGTATTTTACCATTTACTTTAAAATCAGCAAAGCAAGCAAAATACTCCTGTAATAGTTTATGTAGTCAGTATTAGACTTCCAAACTGATCAAAAGTTGGATATGTCATTCTACTTGAGATTAAGTAAAATGTACATAAACCAAAGATATTTGTTATAGAGTTTCTTTTCTCCTTTAGATTTATTTTTTAAATTTATTTTTATTTTACTGTGGCAATAACACTTAACATGAGATCTACTTTCTTAAATTTTGAAGTGTAGAAACATTTTCGTTGACTTATAGGCACAACATTAAAGGTATAGCAGATCTCTAGAGCTTGTTCATCTTGCTCAACTGAAGCTTTATGCCAATTGATTAGTAACTCCCAGTTTTTCACTTCCCCATCCCCTCACAACCATTATTCTGTTCTTTGATTCTATTAAACTATTTTAGGTACCACATATATGTGGAATCATGCGATATTTGTCTTTCTGTGACTGACTTATTTCACTTACCATAATGCCATCAAGTTTTATCAACTCTGTTCCATATCATAATTTCCTTCTAAAAGGGGATTTTTAAGGCCAAATAATATTCACGGGTGTGTGTGTGTGTATGCATGCATATATTTACCACATTTTCTCTATTCATTCATTTATGAACGGACATTTAGATTGTTTCCACATCTTGGTTATTGTGAATAATGCTGCAATGAACATAGGAGTGCTGAGATCCTGATTTCAATAGATAAATACCCAGAAGTGGGATTGCTGGATCATATGGTAGTTCTATTTTTAATTTTTTTAAGGAACTTCCATACCACTTTCCATAGTGGATACACCATTTTCATTCCCATCAGTGGTGTATTTTTTGGGTAATAGCCATCCTAACAGGTGTGAGGTAATATGGTTTTGATTTACATTTCCCTGATGATTAGTGATGATGACCATTTTTTTTTCATATACCTGTTGGTCATTTGTATGCCTCCTTTGGATAAATGTCTATTCAGGTGCTTTGCCCATTTTTAAGTCAAGTTATTAGTTTTTTGTTTGTTTGTTTTCTCTTTTTTGCTATTGAGTTGTAAGAGTTTCTTGGATATTTTGGAGATTAACCCCTTATCAGATGGATGGTTTGCAAGTATTTTCTCCCATTCCATAGGTTGCTTTTCACTCTAATGATTGTTTCCCTTGCTGTTTGGAAACTTTTTGGTTTGCTATAGTACTATTTGTCTATTTTTGCTTTGGTTACCTGTGCTTTTAGTGTCATATCCATGAAATCACTGCAAAGATCTATGTCATGAAGATCTTCTCCTGTTTTTTTTTTCTAAGAGTTTTACAGTTTTTGGTCTTACATTTAAGTATTTAACCATTTTGAATTGATTATTTTGTATGGTATAAGTTAAGGGTCTAATTTCATCATTTTGCATGTGGATATCCAGTTTCCCCCCAAAGTTCGCCTGCTTCAGCCTCCTGAGTAGCCAGGATTACAGGCACTTGCCACCACGCCCCGCTAATTTTTGTATTTGTAGTAGAGACAAGGTTTCACCATGTTGACCAGGCTGGTCTTGAACTCCTGACCTTAAGTGATCTGCCTGTCTCGGCCTCCCATACTGCTGGGAATACAGGCGTGAGCCACCCAGCCTGGCCCTGATCTTTTCCTTTGATCTAGTCTGCTGTTGAACTTCATGAGTGAATTTTTCAGTTCAGTTATTGTGTTCTTTAGCTCTATGATTTTGGTTTGGTAGCTCTAATATTTTCTATCTGTTTGTTGAAATTCTCACTTTGTTCATATATTGTTCTTTTGGCCTCAAGAGCATCTTTATGATAATGTTTTGAATTCTTGGTCAGGTAAATTATATAACTCTGCAGTTTCTGAAAAGTTATCTTGTTCCTTTGTTTGGAACTTCTTTGCCTAATTCTTTATTTTCCATGACTCTCTGTGTTGTGTCTGCATATTATGCAAAGCAGCCACCGCTCTTAGTCTTCACAGACTAGCCTTATACAAAAGAAGACCTCCACCAATCAGTATTGCCAGAGATTCTGTGGGTCCCTCAAACCTTCGCGCTAGTCCAACCTGCTTTTTGTGCTTTGTAGTCCCCAAGCATGTAGGGTATGTTGAATCCTATCAGTGTAGTGCAACAAGTGTAAATGCAGTTGGTTCCTTGGAAAGCTCCCAGAAAGCTGGATTGTTGGATGCTCCATTCAATTCTGTTTTCCAGTCCATTCAACTCTTTTTCTTCTCAGGGGAAAGCTGAGACCTGTTTTTTTAAAATTCCCTTGCTCTGTGCTGATAGAGGGAAAGGAGCTATGGCATCTACCAGCCCAAGCCACCATCTCTGTTCTCCCACAGGTGACAGATTAGGCTGGGCCTGTCAGAGCTCTAAGACTGGCAAGTAGGAAAACAGTTCTCTAGTGAGCCCCCTCAGAAAAGTTGTGGTACTTGACATGCAGACCAACTCTTTAACCTCCCTTGGGAGAAGCTGGAATTTTGAAGGTCTCTTCCCTCTCATGTGTTGCTGTGCCAGAGGTAGAGATTTCAATGAGAGGGTGTCCTGAATCTCTCTACTGGCTTCCGTGAGTCTGGTTTCACATTTGCCCAGGTTGCAAGATACTGTCATTAAATTTCTGGATTTTTCATAAAGGTAATTTTCTGTGAATTATTGCTGAATCAATGTGTCTGTAAGGGGAAGAAGGGTCCAGGGATTCCTATTCTGACATCTTGCTGTTATCACTCTTTGTTTTATATGTTTTTCCTCATATCTTCCATTTCTCTTCTCTTTATGCTCATCTTTTCCTTCCAATATTTCAATAGTTATATTTATAATAGCTTTCTAAAAGTATTTGTCTGCTAATTCTATCATTCCTGTAATTTATGAGTGTGTTTATATGGATTGAATTTTCTCCTGGCTCTGGATCACATTTTCCTGCCTTCTTCATGTTAGTAATTGAGTGCTAGACATCATGAATATTACATTGTTCAGAGTCTAGATTTTGCTATGTTTCTGCAAAGAAGGTTGAAGTTTGTTCTGACAGGAAGCTAAGTTACTTGTGGATCACTTTGATTCTTTCAAGTCTTATTTTTAAGTTTCGTTCAGGTGGGTCTAGTATAACCTCTGGATAAGCGCAGATTTAACCCACTATGAATGCATGACCCTTCCGTTATTTACTGAATGTTCCAGTGTTCACTGTGGCTTCTTCACTTTGGCACGTCAGAATTCACATGCCTCCTGGTAAATGTCAGTTTAGGAATTATTCCAATTACAGTTCCCTAGTAGTTGTTCCTTGCCTGGCCTTGTGGAGTTTCACCATATGCATATGCAGCTTAATATTCAGCAAAGGACTCAAGGGGACCCCAAGAAGTTTTCTTGGGCTTTGCCTCTGCATAGCACCCTTTCCTCAGGTACTCTGCCTCACGAATTCCAGCTTTGTCAGCCTCAATGAACCCTAATTTTTGCCTTCTTAACTCATCAAGAGTGCCTTTTTCTGCTTGTGTTTACCCTCCCTGTGCAAATGGTGTGGGAAGTACATTCAGTCAGAAGGCTGAGGTAATCACAAGACCTACCTTATTTATTTTCCCTCTCTAAGGGATCAAATTTCTCCACTTTTTGTTGCCCAATGTTTGACAAGAGTTGTTTTATATATTTTGTCTACTTTTATAGTTATTTATGCAGAAGGTCAAATTGGCTGCCATTTACTCTATCATGGTCAGAAGGACTGCTGTCACCTTCAGAATTCATTGACTCATAAATTTTTATTCAATGTCTTCTATATTCCTAGTGTGTACTCAATCTCAGATGATATACAGAAGAGAAATAACACAGAACCTCTGACCCTAAGGGGCATACAAACAGCTAATGGGAAAGATAAATAGGTACTAACTCACTGTTCCCTTTAATTGGAATATTCTCTCCAGTTTGCCTTTCTGCTTAGCCAAAAATTGCTCATCTAGCTCAGACTACTTTGTGTATGAGGGCATAATTTGAATTGAACTAACTATGCTCTCCTTTGAACATAACAATATCCTGCACATATTTCTGTCAGTGCTCACTAAACATCTTCCTGTGTTTCTCTGTTTATATATTACTCTTCCTCACTAAACAGTGAGCTTCTGTAAGACAAATGTCATGACTTTTTTCCCAGTACCCAGCACAATCACTAGCACAGAGAAGATATCCGAGGCAATAAATACTAGTAAAATGAAGGAATGGATGAGTAAGTATACAGATATTAGCTAATTAAAGAATAACAGGTGCTAAAGGGAGTGGTACCCACTCTTATGCAATAATTTTTTTCAAATAAAGAGATTATGGAGCTTTGGGACAATCAGGAAAGGCAGTGATATTGATTTGGTGTGATAGGCAGAATAATGCCCCCCCCCCCCAAAAAAAAATGTCCATGTCCTAATGCCTAGAATCAGTAAACGTGTTACCTTGGAGGCAAAAGGGACTTTGCAAATGTGATTAAGTTAATGACCTTAAGATGGGGAGATAATTTGGATTGTCAGGGGGTGCACAATATAATCACAAGAGTTCTTTAATGGTATTTCTTTTTTTTGTTTATTATACTTTAAGTTTTAGGGTACATGTGCACAACATGCAGGTTAGTTACATATATATACGTGTGCCATGTTGGTGTGCTGCACCCAGTAGCTCGTCATTTAACATTACGTATATCTCCTAATGCTATTCCTCCCCCCTCCCTCCACCCCACAACAGGCCCCGGTGTGTGATGTTCCCCTTCCTGTGTCCATGTGTTCTCATTGTTCAATTTCCACCTATGAGTGAGAACATGCGGTGTTTGGTTTTTTGTCCTTGCGATAGTTTGCTGAGAATGATGGTTTCCAGCTTCATCCATGTCCCTACAAAGGACATGAGCTCATCATTTTTTATGGCTGCACAGTATTCCATGGTGTATATGTGCCACATTTTCTTAATCTAGTCTATCATTGTTGGACATCTGGGTTGGTTCTAAGTCTTTGCTATTGTGAATAGTGCTGCAATAAACATACGTGTGCATGTGTCTTTATAGCAGCATGATTTATAATTCTTTGGGTATATACCCAGTAATGGGATGGCTGGGTCAAATGGTATTTCTAGTTCTAGATCCCTGAGGAATCGCCACACTGACTTCCACAATGGTTGAACTAGTTTACAGTCCCACCAACAGTGTAAAAGTGTTCTTATTTCTCCACATCCTCTCCAGCACCTGTTGTTTCCTGACTTTTTAATCATTGCCATTCTAACTGGTGTGAGATGGTATCTCATTATGGTTTTGATTTGCATTTCTCTGATGGCCAGTGATGATGAACATTTTTTCATGTGTCTTTTGGCTGCATAAATGTCTTCTTTTGAGAAGTGTCCGTTCATATCCTTCACCCACTTTTTGATGGGGTTGTTTGTTTTTTTCTTGTAAATTTGTTTGAGTTCATTGTAGATTCTGGATAGTAGCCCTTTGTCAGATGAGTAGATTGCAAAAATTTTCTCCCATTCTGTAGGTTGCCTGTTCACTCTGATGGTGGTTTCTTTTGCTGTGCAGAAGCTCTTTAATTTAATTAGATCCCATTTGTCAATTTTGGCTTTTGTTGCCATTGCTTTTGGTGTTTTAGACATGAAGTCCTTGCCCATGCTTGTGTCCTGAATGGTATTGCCTAGGTTTTCTTTTAGGGATTTTATGGTTTTAGGTCTAACATTTAAGTCTTTAATCCATCTTGAATTAATTTTTGTATAAGGTGTAAGAAAGGGATCCAGTTTCAGCTTTCTACATATGGCTAGCCAGTTTTCCCAGCACCATTTATGAAATAGGGAATCCTTTCCCCATTTCTTGTTTTTGTCAGGTTTGTCAAAGATCAGATGGTTGTAGATATGTGGCATTATTTCTGAGGGCTCTGTTCTGTTCCATTGGTCTATATCTCTGTTTTGGTACCAGTACCATGCTGTTTTGGTTACTGTAGCCTTGTAGTATAGTTTGAAGTCAGGTAGCGTGATGCCTCCAGCTTTATTTTTTTGGCTTAGGATTGACTTGGCAATGCAGGCTCTTTTTTGGTTCCATATGAACTTCAAAGTAGTTTTTTCCAATTCTGTGAAGAAGGTCATTGGTAGCTTGATGGGGATGGCATTGAATCTATAAATTACCTAGGGCAGTATGGCCATTTCCATGATATTGATTCTTCCAACCCATGAGCATGGAATGTTCTTCCATTTGTTTGTATCCTCTTTGATTTCATTGAGCAGTGGTTTGTAGTTCTCCTTGAAGAGGTCCTTCACATCCCTTGTAAGTTGGATTCCTAGGTATTTTATTCTCTTTGAAGCAATTGTGAATGGGAGTTCACTCATGATTTGGCTCTCTGTTTGTCTGTGATTGGTGTACAAGAATGCTTGTGATTTTTGCACATTGATTTTGTATCCTGAGACTTTGTTGAAATTGCCTATCAGCTTAAGGAGATTTTGGGCTGAGACGATGGGGTTTTCTAGATATACAATCATGTCATCTGCAAACAGGGACAATTTGACTTCCTCTTTTCCTAATTGAATACCCTTTATTTCCTTCTCCTGCCTGATTGTCCTGGCCAAAACTTCCAACACTATGTTGAATAGGAGTGGTGAGAGAGGGCATCCCTGTCTTGTGCCAGTTTTCAAAGGGAATGCTTCCAGTTTTTGCCCATTCAGTATGATATTGGCTGTGGGTTTGTCATAGATAGCTCTTATTATTTTGAGATATGTCCCATCAATACCTAATTTATTGAGAGTTTTTAGCATGAAGGGTTGTTGAATTTTGTCAAAGGCCTTTTCTGCATCTATTGAGTCCCAGTTACTCCGGAGGCTGAGGCAGGAGAATGGCGTGAACCCGGGAGGTGGAGCTTGCAGTGAGCCGAGATCGTGCCACTGCACTCCAGCCTGGGCGACAGATCGAGACTCCGTCTTAAAAAAAAAAAAAAAAGTCATGCAGAAGTCAGATATGGGCTTGGATGGACTTAAAATGCAGGCCCTGAAAAACCACGATTTCCATATCCAAAGATTTCATGGAGGGCAAACCTTAACTCCATTCTATGTTTGAGGGAAATCTTCTCAACCCATTTGCACAAATGAATTTCCTTATAGGCAGCCTTAACAAAGAAGGGGGCTCATGGAATATTCATTCATTTACTTATTTGTTCTCTGCCCAAATATTGTTGAGCTACTAATGCTCTCACTACTGTATACATGATCCTTGCCCTCTAGGAACCTATGTATGTAGGTAATATAGTTTGGATATTTGTTCCTATCCAAATCTCATGTTGAAATATAATCTCCAATGTTGGAGGTGGGACCTTGTGGGAGGTGTTTGGATTATGGGGGCGGATCCCTCACAAATGGCTTGGGCCTTCTCCTTGGTGATAAGTGAGCTCTCGCTCTGAGTTCACATGACATGGGGTCATTTAAAAGTGTGTGGCACCTACTCCCCTGACCCTACTGCTTTCTCTTTCTCTCTTGCTCCTGCTTTCACCATGTGAAATGCCTGCTCCTATTATACCTTTTGCCATGATTGAACACTCCCTTAGGCCTCATCAAAAGCTGAGCAGATAACAGGACCATGCTTCCTGTAAAGCCTGCAGAATCATAAGCCAATTAAACCTTTTTTCTTTATAAATTGCCCAGTCTCATGTATTTCTTTATAGCAATGCATGAATGGCCTAATACAGCAGGAAAGACGAATAACTTTAATATAAGTATAGCAGGATAGGATTCTTCATTCCTTTAACTCTTTTCATTTCTTCTTATTTCTGGGGCAGGGGGGTGGGGGGGTGTCAAGATTTTTTGTTTGTTTGTTTTTTTGAGACAGGGTCTTGCTTTGTTTTCCATTATGTTTTTCACATAATGACATCAAAGTTTTACTGTTAATGATGTTTAATATAAACAAGAAGAAAGTCATATGGTTTCTCTATGCTAAAAGAGACTGTAAGAAGCCATTGGATGGAAAGATCCATCATCATCACCTCCCATCTGCCAGAATGGAGAATCTCCGGCCTTTATCACAATCAAGATTCCAGACCATTTGGGAAACCTACAGGAAGGGGCTGGAACATGGTAGAAGGGAGAGGAGGGAGACTAGGGGCTGTCAACAGACATGAGTTTTGATTGGACTGAAAGGAAAACCAATAGGTAAAGTGAATAACACTTTTGTACTACCCTCTGAAATCTGAGTGTGTTTATGACGGACTACTGGTTAGAAATGGGCTATTCTTGCATATCATTTCAAGGTGTTTTGCAAAATAATCGTGGTGTTACCTAAATCAAAATGTACTGTGTTATAAGAGTGACGAAGTGACATGGGTGTTCCACACTGGTATGATCAGAGAAGTATCAAGCATGATTTCCAGCCCCCTAAATATCTCTCCATAAAGAGCTTAGAACCTGAAATGTTATCATTGATGCCTAACACATTTGTCTTAAACATTACTCTCTTTCCACATTATTTGAGCGAGCGAGCCACCTTAGTCTTAAAGAGTTGGTGGGATGAGGGGTGGGACTGGCTGTAAGGTGGAAGATGTACCTCTTCATTCTCATTTGCAAAGGCTCTGTTTTTAATCATTTTTAGGGATCTCACTAATACTGCTAATCTGGTCTTTGTTCCTCAGAACTCCCTGAATATGAAGCAGAATGCACATGAAAATGGAGTGCAACTGAATTGCTCTGTGCTAGATTCTAGACAAGGGAGAGATTGCTGCTCAGGCTTTGGCTCTGTTGGAAGTAAATCTTATTCTTTGGGTGATAGGCCCTGCCTTTTTAAGTGGTGCAAGATTTTCATTTTGTGTACCTAAAGAAACAGATCTCAAAATAAAACCAGCTACTCAGAAACAATGTGGCCGTGACATGCACAAAATGGATACATGGCCAGGAGTAGTGTTCAGTATCAGCCAAGAATAGTGGGCTAGATGCTATCAGTGGGGGCTGCTTTTGATGCTTCCAGAATAAGCTCTATTCAGATATCCCCATCAGACTTCCCTAGAATGTTAATGTTTATCTAGTCCCACATATGCGGTTCTGTTTTCCTCCTTCTCTTCCTGGTGGCTTCCCTGATATGTTCAATGCCTAAATGCCTCTCTGCTATCTATGGGCAGAGGAAACATAGCAGGGAGTGTAGGGAGTAGCTCAAAAGTTGTAATAAAATGGCCATGTATTCATTTTGTGCATGTTGTGGCCACACTGTTCTTGGGTAGCCAGTTTTATTCTGAGATCTGTTCCTTTAAGTACACAAAATGAAAATCTTGCACCACTTGAAAAAGTAGGGCCTATCACCCAAAGAATCAGAGAGCAGCAAGTGACTCTTGGGTACCTTCCCCTCACACCCTATATACCCCAAGCCTCTTCCTCCTTCCATTCTCAATCTCCTGATGTATGCTTGTCAATATAAGGGACGCAGAGTTGAGTTACATCATTATAACAGACCATCATTGGCCAGGCACAGTGGCTCATGCCTGTAATCCCAGCACTTTGGGAGGCTGAAGCAGGAGGATTATTTGAGGCCAGGAGTTCAAAACCAGCCTGGCCAACAGAATAAGACCCTGTATCTACAATATTTTTTTAAAAATTAGCCAGGCATGGTGGTGCTGGCCTGTAGACCCAACCAGTTATGAGGCTGAGGTAGGAGGATCACTTGGGCCCAGGAGGTCAAGGCTGCAATGAGCTATGATCACGCCACTGCACTCCAACCTGGGTGACAGAACAAGGCTTTGTCTCCAAAACAATTTAACAAAATATAGAGGAAAGAATGAGTTCCTGGGGTTTAGGAGGCCTAGTTGAGGCATTATTTAGTTATGTGACCTTGGACAAATCTCTTTCGATTCCTGGGCCTCAGTAAATGAGAAGAAAGGTAGGCTGCATTGCTAAGGATCTTGAAAGTTCTGATATTCAAAAAGTAAAAAGAAGGCAGGAGAATGGCGTGAACCCGGGAGGCGGAGCTTGCAGTGAGCCGAGATGGTGCCACTGCACCCCAGCCTGGGTAACAGAGCGAGACTCCGTCTCAAAAAAAAAAAAAAAAAAAAAAAAAAAAGTAAAAAGAGAGCATACACCTTGGTTCTGTGTTTGTATCCGACCGTAGACAAATCACTTGCCCTCTATGTATCTAAGTTCCTCTATCTAGAATACGGGAGGCTGAATTACATTGTTACTAATAGTCCTGCCAATCCTGACATTCTATGCAACATTTCCTGAAACCAGACCAGGTGCTGACTACCTATGACAAAGAAAATCATGAAGCATTTTGGGAGAAGAAAGTTGTCTCTTGCTTCCTGGTGCATGTGCTTGAGTGTCTGGCATAACTCATGGGGTGGGTCCAATTTGCCAACAGTTGCATTTTTTTTTTGCTTGATTTCTTGTCAAGACAAGTGTGCAATCCATTCGGTGAATATAATTAAAGCAGCTGAGAAGAGCACCCTTCACTTCTCAAGAGTTAGAGATTCTAGTTCTCTCCAAAGGAGGAAATACATTTGCATTGGGAGCTAGGTCCCAGAGGATGCCTACCAGGAGCTGGTGAGTGCCTAATGTGAGGATCAGCATTGTGAGGAGGTGATGACCTACATGGTGTGCATTGAGGAATAATAGGGAGACCATCACTGTAAAGCATGCTTCTTCCAGTGCTCATCATTATGCCTCTAATTTTCCCATTTAAAAGGCATTCATTGCAATATTGCAGATTTCAGTCAGAGGTTGCAAACTAGTGGCCCAGGGGCTAACCAGTGCCTGTCCACAGAGCTTACTTGGGCAGCACAGTTTTAAAGATTTGGATTTGAATACTTTTAGACAGAGCAGTGTCTCCTGTGAGCCATAGTAATCACTATTCCTTTTTGTATTATAGCTTCCTTTTTTATTGTGCCCCAGGATACTTGAATGCCAGTGATTTATGTGGAGTCAGGTTTTGGCTCACTACTTTGTAGCTCCTCCTCAGTTGGAAGTTAGATACTCTGGAAGCTGATCTTCTTCCAGCCTCGGAAGCGGGCACTAGGTGGTAGCTTGAGGTTTAAGGAGATTTGATGTGTTCTAATACCTGCCTGAATTCCAACGAGGATTTTAAATCCCGAGATAACCTGGTTACCTTACCCATCCAAAGGGTTCTAATCTGTACCCTCTGGGGTCCAAATGTGGAGTTCCCCAGTGTGGGTGACTGCTAGCTCTGGCACAGAGGCTCAAACAGTTTCTCCCAAACCTAGTCATTGCTGGGGATGAGAACAACAGCTAACAATGGACCCTGGTCTCAGAAGCACTTCCTACAACTGGACTTTGGCTTGAGAGAGAAGAAGATGAAAAAGAACACTGCGGCCAGGCATGGTGGCCTGTAATCCCAGCACTTTGGGAGGCCGAGGCAGACAGATCACTTGAGGTCAGGAGTTCGAGACCAGCCTGGGCAACATGGTGAGACCCCATCTCTACTAAAAATACAAAAATTAGTCGGGCATGGTAGCGCACACCTGTAATCCCAGCTACTTAGGGGGCTGAGGCATGAGAATCACTTTAGCTTGGGAGGCAGAGGTTGCAGTGAGCCAAGATTGCACCACTGCACTTTAGCCTGGGTGACAGAGCGAGACTCTGTCCCTCTCCACATAAAAAAGAACACTGAATAATTGTTTTATGTTTTATATTATTTAAAATTCTCTTTAATTTTCCAGGGCTTGAAAAAAGCCTCTGGGAATGGCTTTCAGACCCAAAGGTAAAGCTTTTCCTGGAGTAAGGTAAAGTTTTCCCTGAAGTGAGGAGAACTCTTTCAGGTGATGTGCAAAATGTTTTCCTTGAGTTCACCAAGTATTTAACTGCTGACTTGTTTTTCCAACTCTCAGCCTCAAACTTCCCTCTAAGTCAGCCTGAAGAGACTTAATAGGAGATAAACAGTAAGTTATTCAGGCTTGTCTTGCTTCCCAAGTAACATTGTGGGCTCACCTTCTGCTCTGAAAATGGAGGTCCAGAGGGAACAGACACATGAAAGTGAGGCTGGGGCTTGTTGTAGGGAAGTCGTTAATGGCAGAGGAGTTCTGAGAGCAAAACAAAATCCTGTCACCATCCAAACCTCAACCTTCAGGACCATCTGGACAACCTCCCCCCACCACCCCACCCCATTTTATTGACATTTTGTTATCTTTTTCTTCAAGAAGGATAAGAAAAGCAATACTATTCCCCAGCAGAGGAGGCCTACAGCTACACCCGAAAGTCAAGAAATTTAGTGTCCAGTGGTCAGTAGCCACTTCTGCCTTCTAGCCCTGCTACCCTCTCTCCAAATTTTCATTTTTAGTTCCTTCACTCATCCAGAAAAAGTTCAGTGATGTTTAAAGAAGACAGACAACTGCATAATTCATCTAAGAAATCCTCATTAGGTTCATTTCAATTAAAAAAGAAAAGTTTGGGGTCTTAAGAAGCATGCCTCAATTCCCCAGGTAACCTTCCATCTTAATCCTTGAATATATGTTCACCAAGATTTTACCTCTGGCCACCATTTCTTCTCCTGCTTTGTACTTCAAGTACCATCTTTCCATGATTTTAGGAAATCATGTATTTTAAGACATTAATTTAATAATAGCTTTATAAAAGTTCACTGCATTTTATTTTAGAAATTGCTTAATATCAAGGAAGTATGCTACCATCTTACTGCTGACATTCCTGAACTTTTGTCTTCACCTCTGACCCTTCTCCTGAAGTTATGTAACTAACTGTCCACTGGAAGTCTTCATTTACCAGTTATTTACTGAGGACTTACTATGAGTCCAGACACTGTTCAAATCCATGTGGGTGCAGCAAAAATAACACACATAAAGTCACTACTCTTGTGGATTTTATATTCTAATTGGGAAATACAGATAATAAATAAGTACATGGTACAACCAATAATAGTAATCATAATAAATTATATGAAGAGAATGAGACCTGCTACTATAAAGGACAGTGACTGAAAAGGGAGGATGTTATAGCTAGGGTGCTTACTGAAGACCTTCCCAATGAGGAAACATTTGAGCAGAGGTCTGAATCATAAAAAGGATCCAGCTATATGCAGGTCTTGGGAAGAACATTCCAGACAGAGTAAACAACAAATATAAAGGTCCTGAGGTGAGAACAAAAAGAAAGTCAATGTGACTGAAGGGCAGTGAGCAACTGTGATCATAGGAGAAGAGGTAGGATAATTAAGCAGTAACCAGGATTGGGCCTGAAGTCCAGGGCATAAAGTTTGTATTTTATTTTAGGTACTATTCATATCAGCATTATTAATAATAGCCAAATGGTGGAAATGACTGAAATGTCCATCAACAATTGAATGGATAAAATGTGGTATATCTATACAATGGAATATTATACAGCTATAAAAAGGAACAAAGTACTGATAGATGCTACGACATGAATAAACCTTGAAAACATACTAAGTGAAAGAAGCCAGGCACATACTATACAATTCACACATTTAAAATGTGTAATTCAGTGGTTTTTAGTATATTCACAGAGTTTGGTAACCATCACCACAATCAATTTTAGAACACACTTTCATCACTTCAGAAATAAACTGTGTATATGGTATATTTTGTTTAACAATAAAATTGTTAAAATAAAGGACTGGGTTTGGGACGTGTTAAGTTTGAGGAACAAGTAGGTCCTTAAATATTGGGTAGGTCATTGTATACATGAGTCTAAGAATTCAGAGGGGAGATCCAGGCTGGGGAAATAAATATAGGAGGGTGTTTTTCATCTCTTTAAACTCTATTTCTTCTCCCTCATTCCTAGTGAAGATGGAGCTTTTAGTGTAATGATGTGCCAATAACTTGCTATTAAGAACTCAGTATTGGCAAGAAGAAAGGTCTTAAGAGTAATTCATGATGAAGGCTCCAAAAGACATCAAGGAGGCCTCTAAAGAGCCATTGAATGGAAGGATCTACCATAACTCTACAAGAATGATGATTTCTCAGCCCTGACATTTACTAATTGTTTCCTAGGATTCTATTCATAAGTTCCATTATGGGCCTGTTTCATATACCTCTTTGTTTTTATTTTAGGGATTGCTGTAAGATTTACCATCTGCATCTTTAACTTATTAGATTTTCTTTTCAAGTAATGCTGTATCAGTTCACATAAAAGAACCTTAGAGCAATATATTTTCCACTTCTCTGCCCTTTGCAATATTGTTGACATAAATTTTACATCTACATGTTTCTGAACTACACCATACACATTATTATTATTTTTGCTTTAGTTACTTTTTTTTTTTTTTTTTGAGATGGAATTTCACTCTTTCCCCCAGGCTGGAGTACAGTGGCATGATCTTAGCTCACTGCAACCTCTGCCTTCTGGTTTCAAGCCATTATCCTGCCTCAGCCTCCCAAGTAGGTGGGATTACAGGTGCCCACCACCACGCCCAGCTGATTTTTGTATTTTTAGTAGACACAAGGTTTCACCATGTTGGCCAGGCTGGTCTCCAACGCCTGACCTTGTGATCCGCCTGCCTTGGCCTCCCAAAGTTCTGGGATTACAGGCATGAGCCACTAAAGTTAATTATCTTTTAGAGAAATTTAAAATGAGAAAACAGTTTAAAAATATCTGCCCACAGAAGCTCTTTAGTTTAATCCATTATCCTTAGCAAACTAACACAGGAAAAGAAAATACTACACGTTCATGCTTATAAGTGTGTGCTAAATGATGAGAACACATGGCCACATAGACGGGAACAACACACATTGGCCCCTTTCAGAGGATAGAGGGTGGGAGGAGGGAGAGGATCAGGAAAAATAACTAATAAGTACTATGCTTAATATCTGGGTGATGAAATCATCTGTACAACAGAAACCCATGGCACAAGTTTACCTATGTAACAAACCTACACTTGTACCCCTGAACTTAGCTAAAAAAAGTCTGCCCACATATTTTCCATTCTGGAGCACTTTATTCCTTTGTTTAGGTCCCAATTTCTATCTGGCATAACTTACCTTTAGGCTGAAGAACTTCCTTTAATATCCCTGTATTACAGGTCTGTTGGCATGGGGTCTCTTAGCTTTTGCTTGTTAAGAAATAGTATTCATCGGCCGGGCGCGGTGGCTCACGCTTGTAATCCCAGCACTTTGGGAGGCCGAGGCGGGCGAATCACGAGGTCAGGAGATCGAGATCACGGTGAAACCCCGTCTCTACTAAAAAATATAAAAAAAATTAGCCGGGCGTGGTGGCGGGCGCCTGTAGTCCCAGCTACTCAGAGAGGCTGAGGCAGGAGAATGGCGTGAACCCGGGAGGCGGAACTTGCAGTGAGCCGAGATTGCGCCACTGCACTCCAGCCTGGGCGACAGAGCGAGACTCTGTCTCAAAAAAAAAAAAAAAAAAAAAAAAAAAAAAAAAAAAAAAAAAATAGTATTCATCAGGGATATTGGTCTAAAATTCTCTTTTTTTGTTGTGTCTCTGCCAGACTTTGGTATCAGGATGATGCTGGCCTCATAAAATGAGTTAGGGAGGATTCCCTCTTTTTGTATTGATTGGAATAGTTTCAGAAGGAATGGTACCAGTTCCTCCTTGTACCTCTGGTAGAATTAGGTTGTGAATCCATCTGCTCCTGGACTTTTTTTGGTTGGTAAGCTATTAATTATTGCCTTAATTTCAGAGCCTGTTATTGGTCTATTCAGAGATTCAACTTCTTCCTGGTTTAGTCTAGGGAGGGTGTATGTTGTGTCGAGGAATTTATCCATTTCTTCCAGTATTCTAGTTTATTTGCATAGAGGTGTTTATAGTATTCTCTGATGGTAGTTTGTATTTCTGTGAGATCGGTGGTGATATCCCCTTCATCAGTTTTTATTGTGTCTATTTGATTCTTCTCTCTTTTCTTCTTTATTAGTCTTGCTAGCGATCTATCAATTTTGTTGATCCTTTCAAAAAACCAGCTCCTGGATTCATTGATTTTTTGGAGGGTTTTTTGTGTCTCTATTTCCTTCAGTTCTGCTCTGATCTTAGTTATTTCTTGCCTTCTGCTAGCTTTTGAATGTGTTTGCTCTTGCTTCTCTAGTTCTTTTAATTGTGATGTTAGAGTGTCAATTTTAGATGTTTCCTGCTTTCTCTTGTGGGCATTTAGTGCTATAAATTTCCCTCTACACACTGCTTTAAATGTGTCCCAGAGATTCTGGTATGTTGTGTCTTTGTTCTCGTTGGTTTCAAAGAACATCTTTATTTCTGCCTTCATTTCGTTATGTACCCAGTAGTCATTCAGGAGCAGGTTGTTCAGTTTCCATGTAGTTGAGCGGTTTTGAGTGAGTTTCTTAATCCTGAGTTCTAGTTTGATTGCACTGTGGTCTGAGAGACAGCTTGTTATAATTTCTGTTCTTTTACATTTGCTGGGGAGTGTGTTACTTCCAACTATGTGGTCAATTTTGGAATAAGTGTGGTGTGGTGCTGAAAAGAATGTATATTCTGTTGATTTGGGGTGGAGAGTTCTGTAGATGTCTATTAGGTCTGCTT
>NW_026652282.1:112843449-112886104 GCF_009828535.3 Hylobates moloch
AAAAAATGATGAGCTCATGTCCTTTGTAGGGACATGGATGAAGCTGGAAACTATCATTCTCAGCAAACTATCGCAAGGACAAAAAACCAAACACCGCATGTTCTCACTCATAGGTGGGAATTGAACAATGAGAACACATGGACACAGAAAGGGGAACATGACACACCGGGGCCTGTTGTGGAGTGGGGGGAGGGGGGGATAGCATTAGGAGATATTCCTAATGTTAAATGATGAGTTAATGGGTGCAGCACACCAACATGGCACATGTATATATATGTAACTAACCTGCACATTGTGCACATGTACCCTAAAACTTAAAGTATAATTAAAAAAAAGAAAAAAAAAGAAATAGTATTCGTTTTGCTTTTATTCTTGAAGAACATATTATTGAAGTATATTTGAAACTTAAAGATTAGATTCTATCTGCCTTGCATTGTTTGTGCTGAGAAGTCTGTAGTCATTCTTATGTTTTCTCTGGTATCTTATGTGTCTTTTTTTCCTCTGGCTACTATTGAGATATTTTCCTTAATCATGACTTTTTGGCAATTTTATTATGATGTGTCTTTGTGTTGTTTGCTTGGTGTTTATCCTTCATGAGTTCACTGGGATTCTTGGATCTGTGGGTTTATGCTTTTCATGAAATTTAGAAAAAATGTGCTGTTATTTCATCAAATACATTTTCCACCTTCTCCTGTTGCTTCTTTTCGGGACTTCAGTTACACGTAGATTAGATTGCTTAATATTGTGCCACAAATCTCTATTCTTAGTTGTTCCTGTTTGGCACTTTTTTTCTTTCTATGTTTCATTGTAGTTAGATTCTCTTGCTATGTCATCAAGGCACTGGTATTTTCTTCTGAAGTGTCTAATTTGCTGTTAAAGTACAAACCTTTCAACAGTACACTTCAATTTATGATTGCTTTTCATATTACATATTGTATTTTTCAGATTTAGAAGTTGCATTTGTTTCTTTTTTATATCTTCTCTCATTATGTTTATAAGTTTTCCTTTATTTTTTTGAGCATTCTTAAAATAACCATTTTAATGTTATTGTCTACCTATTTCATCAGCTCTCTCATTTTTTTTGTTTTATTTCTATTGACTGACTTCTCTCCTAGTCGTGGGTAACATTTTCCTTTTTCTTGTGTGTCTAATAATTTTTAATTGAGAATAGTATGCTGCTGAGTGTCTGCACTTGGTTGTCTTCCTTAAGAAAATGTTGGACTTTGCCTAGTAGGCAGTTATGTTATTGTAGCCAGTTCATTATGATACTTTTGAGTCTCATTTTGAAGTTTTGTTATAGTAGATCTATTGCATACTTTACCCACTGCTTGCTTATCCCTAATAAAAAAACATGTTCCTTCATAAGCCTCTACCCGATTCCCTGGGTATTCAACAAGTTCTCTCTCCTTTTTCTGGCTGGAACTTAAATGTCTCCTATTCTTGTGTAAACTCTGTAAATTTGTCAGCTCACAGCATCCTGGTAGTTGCCTTTGTCTTGAAACATGGCATTTCGCCATATGTATTTATGTGGATGATTCATAAGCAGAACTCAGGGTTATGCCTATAGAGATTTCTGAAGGTCTTTTCCTGCATATCGTCTTCCTCTCCTGTGCTCTTGTCAAGAAATTCCACTCACCTCAGCTTCTGTAAACTCTAGTCTCTGTCTCCTGAATTCAGTGTCTGCTGTGCTCTGCTCAAGTTTCCTCTTCCTGCAGTATGGACAAGGAAGTAGGGCTCACCTCAACTGTTATATTCCATGATGGATCACATTCTGTGCCTGAAAATAGTTGTTTCACATATTTTGTCCAGTTTTCTAAATGTGTATAATAGGGCAACAAGTTTGGTACTAAGTACTCCACCATGATAGAATCCAAAGCCTCTCAAAGCATTACTTTAAAAAAAATTTTAAGGCACATTTCTGACCTGGCTCTTTCTGGTCTCTGTGCCTTTGCTCATGTCCAAATCATATTCACTCTTCAAGACCCAGCGTATGCTGTCTCCTTGATGCAATGTTTAATATACCCCTGCCAGAAACAATCTCTCTTTCCTTTGCTCTCCAGGGCACATTTATGAATTCCTTCATTCACTCATTTAGGAATTAAACAATCATATAATGAGCACTTTCCATGTTCCGGGCACTGTGCTAGGCCCTGAGGATACAGAAATACAAAGTCCCTTTTCTTTAAAACTCATATTTTGTTGAGGGTGGAGACTATACATTGTGATATTAATACTATTGTGGCAGAAGGATGCTGACTGGACCATGTAAGCACACACAGTGGAAGGACAAGAAGTCTGCTGGAGAAATCCAGATACAGAAGTTTTATTAGTAGAAGTGATAATTGCTAGGAGAGACGGGAGGGAAGAGTGTTCCAGATGAAAGGACTAACATGTACTCTCTTAATGTCTGTGTAAATCCAAATCACACTATTACTCTCAGTCCCCCCACTGCTTTGTAACCTCCTGGAGTATAGAGATTGTGTTTTGTTTATCATCCTCCCCATGCCAACACCCCCCCCCCCCCCCCGCGCCCACTGCAGACTTCCAATATAAGCACCATTTATAACACACTGCAACACGTAGTAAGTATTTAGTAAGTATTTGGGAGTATAAAATTAGAATAGCTTATTTTTCTACAATAGAGTTATGATCAGAAAATTACTTGGAAATGCCTAATCCTCTCAAACTGGGTACACTCGCTAGACTGAGAAGTGTTCCCCTAAGCTTCATTGATCTCTGAGACATAGCGACATCCCCTATTTGAGCATTATAGAAGGAAGAGTCTCCTATATATAGCTAGGAAATGATATCTATACGTGGCTACTGCAGATTTTTGCAATAGCTTCAGGGCTTCCATGTAGACATCATAAATAATGTCTGTAGAGAAGTTCTCATGCTGGTATATTATCTTAGGTCAAAATGAATCAGTTTGATGATAATCTGGCTAATTCAGCTCAAATCTTGTGTTTCTGTCTTTATTACCTAGGTGACTGCCTGAATCCTTTGATTGGGTTTTGACATGACTTAATTGCATGTGTATTATTCATGTCTGTCAGCCTCACACTGAAAACCAACATTCTGATTTCATGTTGCACTAGAAAGGGGTCTATATAGCTGGATTCTGCTTTCAGCTCTGCAAGTCTCATCATGTCTCTGAGACTCTCTCATAGAGATGATAATAATACTTAGAATATCATTAGTATTGTCATGCTTCATATTTGAAGTGAAAGTATTTTTAAATCATATAAAGTGCTTCAAGATGTCTGAAGAATCATTCTACACATGCATTCATGTATCACGTAATGACAGGGATATGTTCCTGTCATTAACTTTGTCAGACAATTTTCTCACTGTGCAAAAGACGTAGAGTGTGCTTATACAAACCTAGATGGTATAGCCTACTACAAACCTAGGCTGTATGGTAGAGTCTCTTGCTCCTAGGCTACAAACCTGTACAACGTGATACTGCACTGAATACTGTAGGTAATTGCAACACAATGGTAGGTATTTCTGTATCTAAACATATAAAAGGTACAGCAAAAGTACCTTACTAGACAAGGAAGGGCATTACATAATGGTAAAGAGATCAATACAGCAAGAAGAGCTAACTATCCTAAATACATATGCACCCAATACAGGAGCACCCAGATTCATAAAGTAAGTTCTTAGAGAACTACAAAGAGACTTAGACTCCCACACAATAATAGCGGGAGACTTTACCACCCCGCTGTCAATATTAGATCAACGAGACAGAAAATTCACAAGGATATTCAGGACTTGAACTCAGCTCTGGACCAAGCAGACCTAATAGACATCTATAGAACTCTCCACGCCAAATCAACAGAATATACAAGTTCTTCTCAGCACCTCATCACACTTATTCTAAAATTGACCACATAATTGGAAGTAAAACACTCCTCAGCAAATGAAGATTAATGGAAATCATAACAAACAGTCTCTCAGAGCACAGTGCAATCAGATGAAAACTCAGGATTAAGAAACTCACTCAAAACCTCTCAACTACATGGAAACTGAACAACCTTCTCCTGAATGACTACTGGGTAAATAACGAAATTAAGGCAGACATAAATAAGTTCTTTGAAACCAATGAGAATGAAGACAAAATGTACCAGAATTTCTGGGACACGTTTAAACCAGTGTGTAGAGGGAAATTTATAGCACTAAATGCCCACAAGAGAAAGCAGGAAAGATCTAAAATTGACACCCTAACATCAAAATTAGAAGAACTAGAGAAGCAACAGCAAACACATTCAAAATCTAGCCAAAGACAAGAAATAACTAAGATCAGAGCAGAACTGAAGGAGCTAGAGGCACGAAAAACCCTTCAAAAAATCAATGAATCCAGGAGCTGGTTTTTTGAAAAGATCAACAAAATAGATAGACAACTATCCACACTAATAAAGAAGAAAAGAGAGATGAATCAAATAGATGCAATAAAAAATGATATAGGGGATATTACCACTGATCCCACAGAAATACAAACTACCATCAGAGAATACTGTAAACTCCTCTATGCAAATAAACTAGAAAATCTAGAAGAAATGGATAAATTCCTCGACACATACACCCTCCCAAGTCTAAACCAGAAAGAAGTCAAATCCCTAAATAAACCAATGACAAATTCTGAAATCGAGTCATTAATTAATAGCCTACCAACCAAGAAAAGCCCAGGACCAGATGGATTCACAGCCGAATTCTACCAGAGGTACAAAGAGGAGCTGGTACCATTCCTTCTGAAACTATTCCAAACAATACAAAAAGAGGGAATCCTCCCTAACTCATTTTATGAGGCCAGCATTATCCTGATACCAAAACCTGGCAGAGACACAACAGAAAAAGAAATTTGCAGCCCAATATCCCTGATGAACATCGATGCAAAAATTCTCAATAAAATACTGGCAAACCGAATCCAGCAGCACATCAAAAAGCTTATCCACCATGATCAAGCTGGCTTCATTCCTGGGATGCAAGGCTGGTTCAACATATGTAAATCAATAAATGCAATCCATCATATAAACAGAACCAATGACAAAAACCACATGATTATCTCAATAGACATAGAAAAGGCCTTTGACAAAATTTGACACCCCTTCATGCTAAAAACTCTCAATCAACTAGGTATCAATGGAATGTATCTCAAAATAATAAGAGTTATTTATGACAAACCCAAAGCCAATATCATACTGAGTGGGCAAAAACTGGAAGCATTCCCTTTGAAAACCAGCACAAGACAAGGATACCCTCTCTCACCACTCCTATTCAACATAGTATTGGAAGTTCTGGCCAGGGCAATCAGGCAAGAGAAAGTTAGGAAGAAAATAGGAAGAGAGGAAGTCAAACTGTCTCTGTTTGCAGATGACATGAGTGTATATTTAGAAAACCCCATCGTCTCAGCCCAAAATCTCCTTAAGCTGATAAGCAACTTCAGCAAAGTCTCAGGATACAAAATCAATGTGCAAAATTCACAAGCATTCCTATACACCAATAACAGATAAACAGAGAGCCAAATCATGAGTGAACTCCCATTCACAATTGCTACAAAGAGAATAAAATACCTAGGAATTCAACTTACAAGGGATGTGAAGGACCTCTTCAAGGAGAACTACAAACCACTGCTCAATGAAATAAAAGAGGATACAAACAAATGGAAGAACATTCCATGCTCATGGGTAGGAAGAATCAATGTCGTGAAACTGGCCATACTGCCCAAGGTAATTTATAGAGTCAATGCCATCCCCATCAAGCTACCAATGACTTTCTTCACAGAATTGGAAAAAACTACTTTGAAGTTCATATGGAACCAAAAAAGAGCCCGCATTGGCAAGTCAATCCTAAGCCAAAAGAACAAAGCTGGAGGCATCGCACTACCTGACTTCAAACTATACTACAAGGCTACAGTAACCAAAACAGCATGGTACTGGCACCAGAACAGATATATAGACCAATAGAACAGAACAGAGGCCTCAGGAATAACACTACACATCTACAACCATCTGACCTTTGACAGACCTGACAAAAACAAGCAATGGGGAAAGGATTCCCTATTTAATAAATGGTGCTTGGAAAACTGGCTAGCCATATGCAGAAAACTGAAACTGGACCTCTTCCTTAGACCTTATACAAAAATCAACTCATGGTGGATCAAAGACTTAAATGTAAGACCTAGTACCATAAAAATCCTAGAAGAAAACCTGGGCAATACCATTCAGGACATAGGCATGGGCAAAGACTTCATATCTAAAACACCAAAAGCAATGGCAACAAGAGCCAAAATTGACAAATGAGATCTAATTAAACTAAAGAGCTCCTACACAGCCAAAGAAACTATCATCAGACTGAACAGGCAACCTACAGTATGGGGGAAAATTTTTGCAATCTATCCATCTGACAATTGACTAATATCTAGAATCTACAAAGAACTTAAACAAATGTACAAGAAAAAAACAATCCCATCAAAAAGTGGGCAAAGGATAAGAACAAACACTTCTGAAAAGAAGACATTTATGCAGCCAACAGACATACGAAAAAATGCTCATCATCACTGGTCATTAGATAAATGAAAATGAAAACCACAATGAGATACCATGTCACGCCAGTTAGAATGGTGATCATTAAAAAGTCAGGAAACAACAGATGCTGGAGAGGATGTGAAGAACTAGGAATGCTTTTACACTGTTGGTAGGAGTATCAATTAGTTCAACCATTGTGGAAGACAATGTGGTGATTCCTCAAGGATCTAGAACTAGAAATACCATTTGACCCAGCAATCCCATTACTGGGCATATAAGCAAAAGATTATTAATCATTCTACTATATAGACCCATGCACACATATGTTTATTGTGGCACTATTCACAATGGCAAAGACTTGGAACCAACCCAAATATCCATCAATAATAGACTGTATAAAGAAGATGTGGCACATATACACCATGGAATACTATGCAGCCATAAAAAAGGATGAGTTCATGTCCTTCGCAGGGACGTGGATGAATCTGGAAACCATCATTCTCAGCAAACTATCAAAAGATCAGAAAACCAAACACCACATGTTCTCACTCATAAGTGGGAGTTGAACAATGAGAACACATGGACATAGGGAGGGGATCATCACACACTGGGGCCTATCAGGGGGTGGGGGGCTAGGGGAGGGATAATATTAGGAGAAATACCTAACGTAGGTGACGGGTTGATGGGTGCAGCAAACCACCATGGCACGTGTATACCTGTGTAACAAAACTGCATGTTCTGCACATGTACACCAGAACTTAAAGTATAATTTTTTTAAAAAGTACCTTACTATAATCTTATGGGACCACCATCATATATGTGCTCCATCATTGTCCAAAAGTTCGTGACACAAAACATGACTTTATTTTGTATATGTATTTTGGCATTAGTAGAGTCACAGTGGTATGGTAGTAAAATTAGTGGCCTTCAGGTGTGACTCTGTAGAAATTAGCTTTTGTCCTTGAGCAAGTCATTTTCCTCTTTGTAGCCTTAGTTTCTTCATCTCTCCTTTTGGAGATATCATTCTGGGTATCTTAACTGAAATTCTTTTCATCCTTTGAAATACATAGTGCTATTAGGATGCCATCTTAGTCTGTTTGTGCCGCTATAAAAAAAATCTGAGACTGAGTAATTTATAAACAATAGAAATTTATTTCTCACAGTTCTGAAGGCTGGGAAGTCCAAGACCAACTGGCGCTGGCCAGTTCAATATCTGGTAAGGGTTTGCTCTCTGCTTCCAAGGTGACCCCTTCCCACTGCATCCACACATGAAGGAAGTGAGAAGGTACAAACACTATGTCCTCACGTGGTAGAAGGGGCAGAAGAGCAAAAGTGATAAATACGTTCCACTGAGCTCTTATTATAAGAGCATTATTGCCACCCATGAGTGTGGAGCCCTTATAGCCTAATCGCCTTCTAAATGCACCTACATCTTTATAGAGTTGCACTGGGAATTAAGTTTCAACATGAATTTTGGAGGAACATAAATATTCAATCCACAGCATTCCACTCCTGCCCTTCCCCCCTCAAACTTATGTTAAAATATACAAATATTCCTTCCCAATAGGCCTAGAAATTTTAACTCATTACAGCATCAACTTTAAAGTCTAAGTCCAAAATCTCGTCTGAATATTGTCTAAATCAGATATGGGTGAGAGACCCAAAGTATGATTCATCCCAAAGCAAATTCCCCCTCTAGCTGTAAGCTTGTGAAATCAAACAAGTCACATGCTTCCAAAATAGAATGGTGGGGCAGGTGCAGGTTAAACATTTTCATTCCAAAAGGAAGAAAGAAGAAAGGGATAATAGGTCCTGAGTAAGTCCAACCCCCAACAGAGCAAACAATATTCAATCTTAAGGCTGGAGAGTAATCTTCCTTTATTCCATGTCCTGCCCTCTGGACACACTGGGGTAGGAGTTGGGTTCTCAAGGCTCCAGGCAACCTTGCTCCCATGGCTTTGCTGGCACAGCCATACTGAAGCTCTCCCAAGTACAGTCTTGTGCCTGTGGCTCTCCCAGTCTACAGTTGCATGCTGGTGGCCCTAGCTCTAGAGTTCTGGGTTCTTGGGGTCACCTCTGCTCCCATGGATCCAATGGACACTGCCCTAGTGGGGACTCTCTGTATTGGCCCACTAGGCACCACTAAGCATTGCTTTAGTGGAAACTCTCTGGTGCCTCTGCCCCTGTGGCATTTCTCTGCCTTGGCCCTTAAGCTTTCCAGGGAATCCTTTGAAATCTAGGTGAACGTAGCCATGCCCCCACAGCTCTCGGACTCTGTGTGCCTGCAGAGTTAGCACCATGTAGATGCTATGAAAGTTTACCCCATGCGCCTCCTGGAGAGGTAGCTCAAGCTGCAGCTGGGCTCACTTGAGCCACATCTGGAGAGACTGAAGAGTGCTGCATCGGAATACATGGAGCAGAAACTTGACACTCCCCTGGGCAGTGAGACTTGAGAACCCAGGTTGATACCTTCTCATTGTATTCTCACTTGATGGAAAGGTGGAAGAGATAAACTGTGTCTTCACATGGCAGAAGAGATGGAAGAGATGAATGCTGGGTGCTCATATGGTGGAAGAGGCAGAAAAGCAAAAGGGATAAACTCACTCTTTCAAGCCTTTTCATAAGGGCACTAATCTCATCTATGAAGGTGGAGCCCTCATGGCCTAATTACCTCCTAAAGGCCCCACCTTTTAATACTGTTGCATTGGAGAGTAAGTTTCAACAGGAATTTTGAAGGGACGCAAACAGGCAAGCCCTAGGAGATTTTCAAGTGCCTTAGTTGAAGTCCAATATTTTTAAAGGTCCAGGTCCAACATTTAGATGTTGACATCAACATTTTAGCCTTTAGATGATAACAAAGACTCCAAAAAGGAGGAGGGGAAACGGGAGGTTGATATGCACAGAACTAAATCTATTGACCCACAACCCAAAGATCCAGCTGAGAATCTTAAGACAGGAATGTCTATGGAGAAGAAAGGAGTGTGATTCTGAAAATTTCGTTTGGAAGCTGAATTTTATTTCTCTGGGAAAGTAGGGCACAATATCCAAGATGGAGGAAAGGGATACTTATGTCCAACATTGCCCCATATAAACATAAGCTTTACATTAGGGCATCACAAAAATAATGGGCAAATTATTGCTGGAGGCTTTCCCACACATACATTAATAACCTAGTGCCATCATTTTGAGGAACACCAAGAGGGTCAGCTAGAGTCAGTCCATATGACAGCATCCCTGGAAATACTTCTCAGAGGGAATGGCCATTTGGAATTTTCATGGTGGTAGCATCATTGGAAGGCTCAGTGGCAGTTTGTATTAGCAGTAGCAATGGAAAATATAACAGTCCATAAACATTGCACAGTAATGGGTAGACTCCTTAAAAAACAGAGTTTCTCAACCTTGGCCCTGTTAATGTTTGGAGCTGAATCATTCCTTGTTGTGGGGAGCTGTCCTGTGCATTGTAGAATGCTGAGTGCAAACCTGACCTCTATCCACTAGATGCCAATAGAATTCCCCTAGTTGTGACAACTGAAAATGTGTTCAGACATGACCACATATCCCCTTGGAGGCAAAATTCCTGATAGAGAAGCAGTGCTCTGGGGAATGACAGAATACTAAGGGTAGATTGAATCTCAGGCCATCAGGGTGAACCATGGATTCCTTGCAGCACCTGTTTTAGCACCTCTCACCTAGATATGTTAAGAACAATCTGAGATTCAATAGCTGAATGCAAAGTGGAGGAGAAAGTAGTGAGTAAGGCAGTCTGGGCTTCTACTCCCCCTGTAAGCCAGAAGGAGGAGAGATTTCCATTGTTGAGTGCAAAGAACCAGGCTTTAGCTTCAGACAGACTTGTTTCTATAATACTCTGTCACTTTCTAGTTGTTGAGTCCTGGTGAAGTGGCACCACCTCCCTGAATCTCAGTTTCCTCAACTGTATCTACACAAATTTGATTTTTATTTTGTTATTTATAATCACAACCTCCTTCGGAGGAGGGTGCATCTCTCCAAGTGACATTTTAGAACACATATTAAAATGGGGGAAAAATACCCGACAAAGTTGTATGAGAATGAGAGATAATAAATAATAATGAAAGTAAATAGAGCACCTGAAACTAGGCCTGGCACATGTGCTGGTTCTATAACGGATGACTATTAAGCTGAATATTTCTGAAATATAATTGGTGGAGGCTTAGTCAGATATACTATTTTGCCTTTTTTTTTTTTTTTTTTGGTAGTTCTATTTGACATCACCCACCTATTACATTAAGAATCCTCCTTTCTTTAATCTCCATCTCCACCTGCCAACTATATCTAGAGAGGGTTATCAGTCTGTGACCTTTTGCTACTTTCAGAGTAACCATGGGGGCTCAGGGCCTCTCTTCTTGTAATCCCATTTCCCTTGTTTACCTCGGTGTTTCTTTGATGTGAACCTTCCTGCTGACTGTACCTGTAAGAGATTATCCATTGTGCTTTTGCCTCTTCTCTAAGCCCCCAGACATTTGGAGGTATCATTGCTTAATCTTTGTGTTTCACCATCAGTTAAAGTCAGAAGCCTTTGATCCATCCTGTTTACTAGACCCTACATTTTAACACATAAAACTGCTGACAGCAATATTTTTATTAAATTTGTTTTCCTGGGTTTTAGTCATAGCACTAAAATTCAATACCAATATACCACTACGTTAAAAAAAAATCTATCATCAGTGTGTGTTTACAGTTACCATAGCAGTAAAATTTGTACTCAACAGCATTATTACAATTTTCTCCTATTTACAAGGTATATTTGATTCATGTTTTAAAACCAACAAAGGAAAAACGTAAATAGAATTATTGCTATCAACACTACTGCAATTTTTTCTACCCTTAACACTCACCATCAGTGATAGATATAACAACAGATTGCCTGTAAACACATCAAAGCCCTTCTCAGAAAAAAATGGGCTTTTTGTATCCATCATGGTGAAATCTGGGTCCTTTGATAGGATGACTGATGACAGAGAAGATAAGAAAAGGTGATAAGGCCTACCTTTCTGCACTCTACACCAGCACCCTGTGGACACATTAGGATGAACAGTGGCCTGACTCCTCTTAGTTTCCCAAGATCAAGTGACCCATACTACAATTTGCTATTGATAGATGGGGCAGCCCTGGGCTCTAGCAGGAGCAAGTAGATGATGAAATCTTGCCCACTCCTAATTATTTTTCCACTCTACAAAGTGATCCTCTAGGCAGGAAGTTTAATGGGATACTGTATAGGCCCAACAGTTTTCATGCCTGCTACATTTACTTGCTAGCCTCAGTTCCTGTGGCTCCTGAGCAGCTGGCTGTCTGAACCCCACCCCTTTCTCCTTACTGTACACCTACAGAAAAGGAGAGTTGGTGGAGGCTCTCCTGTAGGTGTACAGTAAGGAGGCTCAGCTATATGGAGGTGGATACTTTTGGGAGTTGGTTTCTGGAGGACCCAAGTTAGAATGGGGGTATCCTATCTGAAGCAATATGGGGAGGATCAAATAATAAGATAAAGTCAATACTGATGGAAAAATCCAAAAGGCCAGTAGCAACATGAGGTTTGTGAGTTTGTATCAGTGTGAGATGGGATTAGGGTGACAGCCAGTAAAAAATAAGTCAGTGGGTCCTGTTGGGTCTTTGCTCATAGCCTTGCAGGTAGTACATGCATGGTGTGTGTGTAGATTGGGATGGCTGCAGTCCCTGAGCACCTAAATGCTTTATTGCTTCAATTCCGTATATGTACTACCTAGCAAGTGTCTACTCGCCAAACTTAACAATAATATTCCTTCAAGAAGGAAACAAAGAAGGTCATTGTAAATTGAGTTCCTTTCATTTTCTTCCAAGAGTGAAGCCTACAAAACAATACATTGGTTCTGAAATGTCCTGATCCTCCCCTTGTCCTCAACCTTGTTTTAGCTTCAACATCTTAAAGCAGTAACGTTTTGTGGGCTTGGCGCAAGTGGCTAATGCCTGTAATCCCAGTGCTTTGGGAGGATAAGGTGGGAGGATTGCTTGAGGCCAGGAGTTCAAGACCAACCTGGGCAACATAGCAAGACCCTATCTCTACCAAAATTTTTTTAACTTAGCCAGGTGTGGTGGTGCATGCCTGTAGTCCCAGTTACTTGGGAAGCTGAGGTAAGAGGATCGTTTGTGCTCAAGAGGTCGAGGCTACAGTGAGTTGTGATCATGCCACCACACTCCAGCCTGGGTGGCAGAGCAAGACCCATCTCAAAAAAACAAAAACTTATTTGTGGAATAGCCTTTTGTTTTGAGAGGATTTATTACATTGAAGCTCTTAAGGGCTTAACAATTTCTATTTCATATTCTTCTCAGAGCAAAAGTGGATCCAAAAGAGCTAAGCAGTCATAAAGTAAGGAAGAATGAAAACCCCATTTTCCTTCTATCTTGTTGGAGGCCCTTGAGAAATAGATTTTGGAAGATTTGTCACAGGGCTTCCATAGAATTGACTCCATAAAAAGTTTTCATTAAGCCTGGCACACAAATACTGAAATCCAAATGAGAAAATGGATTAAAGTGATAAAAAATGTTCAAATGTTGTATGTATAGATGTTTTTGTGTGGATGATGTGTGATGTATCCTTTTGAGTATAAAGGTAAATAATCGACAAATACAGACTGCCTGTCTAGATTCAGGAATAGTCAAAGACTTTAAGACAAACTCAGTGATGTTTGGCTCTGAGCCTCACACATTTTGGTTACTAAAACTACAACCTCTTCTCTCAACCTAGGCATCTCATTTGCCCTTATACCCCAAGAGACTCTTTCTGTCATGAATCGTCGCTCTCTGTAGTTTTTGCTCTTGCCCTCATGCTTTGGTTTCATTTTCAGTGTTCTACTTTATCACTTTCAAAGTTGGAGAACAATTACCATACTACAGTGATTTCAGATTTCCTGGCCAAATACAGATTATCTAGCATTCAAGAGACCACAGTTCTTAAACTCTTGCTCTCCACCCCCATCCCCAAGAGAATCTTGGATTTTGAGTAATGTAGGACAATTTCATCATTAACTGTTTGAAGGGACATTTTAGTGGCACATCTTCATGCTATTCTGGGAATACTATTTCCAACCTTTCTTCCCTGGAACCACAGTACAGAATGTTTTGACTTTTTGACTCCGCAGTCTGCCATTCCTTCCTCTTTCCAGAGGTCTTGTTGAATATTTTTTTCTGTGAATTGCTCTTTGATCTCTAATCCCCTTCCATATTTCTGCCAGATGGCCCCTTACAAAAATAGGAGTAACTTTGGCTGTCCCTGCTGTCCTCTAGTTTCTAATGTAGGTTTTTAATTCAGGCCCCTACAAAGACCTTGCTGTAGTCTCTCCCCATAACATTTTTATCATTCCTGTAAAGTTCTCACTTTTACCCAAGATCTCCCCCTTGTAAATGATGACTTTGAGAGCATTCCTTCAATAGTTATTAACTTCAATAGCTACCCTGCATCCAGCTTCATGATATAGAGTAACAACTCAAATATTTGCTGAATGAACCAATTAATGAAAAAAATGATGGAAGGAATGATTGAATCAGATTTCTAAAGTGCCAGACTGAATAGGCAGTAGAAGTCAACCAAGACAAAGTTTCACTTGGGGCTCATCCATCCCTATATTTCCATTTTTGTTTGTTTGTATTTTAAACCATGGTAGAGGTAGCCCTGATAGGACTCCTAGTTTAGAGGTATGCTCTACGCTGCTCAAATGGCAGGAGCTGGATCAAAATGGACAGTGTTTTTCATAAACTAATTTTTTTCCTGGTCCAATTCATTAACAACTCCCTCAGTCTTGAATTTTGACTCACAGTCATTCCCTGAATTCATGATAGCCACAGAGTGTGGTTCCCATAATCTACTCCTGCTTTATAGTGCTGAGCCTAAGGGACCAACATCCTGGGCTAAAATATGGCAAAGGACAATATCGGCAAAGTCCGTTTCACTGTATGAGTTGATCTCATACTGATTATTTTGCCATCTCTTCATAAAGGCCGTCAAGTCCAAGCTGAAGAGAAACAAAGGGATATTTATGGTCTCAGCCTACTTTTTTGAGGGCCAGGGAGATGTGGACCTCATGCTTTTCTGTTGTTTTGACCTCCCCCAGATACATCATAGCTTCCGAAACTCCAGGGGTAAATTCTGGTTTCAGATGCATCCAGCCTATAGAGAACAAACATTATCATAAGAACAATATAACAGCGGGCTTGCCCCAGAATTACTTGCCCTGTATACTTGGCTCATGACTTCTCTATATCCATTTCCCCCTTTTTTCTTAACAGAATTCTTTATTCAGGACAGTCTCCCCTGTGGCTTAGGGGTGACCATGTTTCAGGGTTCTGGCTAGTTAAACGTAAGTAGAAGTCTAATAGATAAGACTACAGGGAAAACTGTTTTCTAAGAAGGTGGAGACTCACGTATCATATGGATTTTGCCTTTGCTCTTCACCCCTTTTCCCTGCCTCGAACATGGATGCAGTTTCTGGAGCTATGATTACTCTCAAACCCATAGGGAAAAAAGCCAAATAGTAAGAAAGGCAGAAAAGGAAGACTGGAGTGAGGACTGACCTTGAGTAATTAAACCAAATCTGAGCTGCCCACCTCCAAACTTGTTGTAAGAGGAGAAGGAGAAGCCCCTGCCAGGGTGTACCTCTTTCATGCAAGTTTCTGCTCTTCTTTCACCACAAAGGCCCTTTCGAGACTTTCTATGGCTGTCTCTGCTACTTTGGTTGTCCCTCTTTTCATTTCTCTTCTTCCTTAAGTAGTTTTGCTTTTAGTTGGAAGAGGTTGGGAGGCAGACACTTTCATTTTGCAGGTATATGGAGCTTACACTGAGTTTGGGTGGAACCCAGTCTCAACCTAATATGAGGGGTCTTCAGAAAGTTCATAATAATGCGTATTATGAAAAAAACTGTGCAAGGATTTCAATTTCTTTTTGTGCCAAAATAAGCTCATATTAACATGTTACAACATGTCTGAACAGGATCTAGTTTGAGGTGCTACGAAGTATAAGTCATCAGTTTGAAAAGAGCCCCTCTCAAAGCAACATGAATCCTGCTAAAATTAAAGCAAGAACAAACATCAAATTTATGGTGAAGCTTGGGTGGAAGAATGGATAAATCACTAATGCTTTACAAAAATTTATGGGGACAAGCCCCCCCCACCTCAAAAAAACTGGCAGTTTGCAAATGGATCACTCATTTTAAGAAGGGAGAAGACAATGTTGAAGATGAAGCCCACAGTGGCAAACCATTCCATCAATTTGTGTGGAAAAAAATGTATTTGTTCTTGCCTTAATTGAAAAGGACCAATGATTAATA
Source organism: Hylobates moloch (assembly GCF_009828535.3). NCBI lineage: Eukaryota > Metazoa > Chordata > Mammalia > Primates > Hylobatidae > Hylobates > Hylobates moloch. Next base: position 112,859,312 of record NW_026652282.1, read on the forward strand.
CCAGAAACAATAGCCAACACCATAGACATCTCAAATGGTTCAGCTTACACAATTCTGATGGAAAAATTAAAGTTGAGCAAACTTTCTACTTGATGGGTGCCAAAACCACTGCACCTATATCAGCTGCAAACAAGAGCAGAGCTTTAGGTATAAATTTTAAACAAGTGGGTTCAAGATCCTAAAGCATTTCTCCAAACCAACTGTAACAGGAGATGAAACATGGCTTTACCATGTCTTGTGATCTTGAAAACAAAGCACAATCAAAGTAATGGTTACCAAGAGGTGGAACTGGTCCAGTTGAAACAAAAGCAGATCGATCAAGAGCAAAGGTCATGACAATAATTTTTTGGGATGCTCAAGGCATTTTGCTTTTGCTTGCTGACTTTCTGGAGGACCAAAGAACAATAATATCTGCTTATTATAAACGTGTTTTGAGAAAGTTAGCGAAAGCTCTAGCACAAAAATGACCAGGAAAGGTTCACTAGAGAGTCCTTCTCCACCATGACAATGCTCCTGTTCATACCTCTCATCAAACAAGGACAATTTTGGGAAAATTTCAATGGGAAATCATTAGGCATCCACCTTACAGTCCTGATTTGGCTCCTTCTGAGTTCTTTTTGTTTCCTAATCTTAAAAAGTCTTTAAAGGGCACCCATTTTTCTTCATATAATAATGTAAACAAGACCACATTGACATGATTAAATTCCCAGGATCTTCAGTTCTTTAGGGATGGACTAAATGACTCGGATCATCCCTTACAAAACTGCTTGAACTTGATAAAGTTTATGTTAAGAAATACAATTAATAATTTTTTTCTATCATTTACTTCTACTGTCCATGAACTTTGAAGAATGCCCTCATATACAGACTCCCATTATCTACAGCAAAAGTAAAAAAAAAAAAATGGTGGTTCAAAGGGGGAAGATATAGCCTTCTCAGTGTTTTAAAAGATTTGAATCCATTGTCAGCATTGTAAAATAATAATATTTTTCATAAACTCTAGATTTTCAGCATCTCTAACAACACTGGGCCCTCATTAGCTCATGACAATAATTGACTAAAGTAGCAAATTCTCCATTTAGAAGGGAGCAGGCACGCTCCAGATTGCCACAGTTTTCAGCCTTCTTGCAAGTGATAACACTTCATTTCTTTTTAATACCTGTCTTGCCCTATAGGTATTTGAGTTTTCAATAACTTATTTATGGATTCTTTGAAGGATATTTAGTAATACTTTTTCTATTTCAAACCCCTAGGCAGAAACCTTTGCCTCCTCTAATAACTATCAAGGAAAATATGACCAGCCTGCAACTGCATCTCTCCATACTCCTAAACATCTTAGCCAGTGTCCCCAAGAAATTTGTCTCTGTTACAAATGCACTGGAAATGTATTTGTAACAGGATGTTACCTCGAGCATGGGGCCCAAAGGCAATTAGATTCTTCTTTTCTACATCTGACACCTGCCGTTCTTGAGGCATAATTTTGGTGTCTTCCTCAAAAGCATCTTTCCCTACAAATGAGTAAGCACTACCTAATAATAACCTCAGTTTGGAAGGTTGGCAGGTATTAATAATTATAAGAATTATTAGTTCCAGTAGTTCTTCTCTAAATCTACTTCTTTAGAGCACTTGGAATTGGAGAACATTTCATATCTACGCCATAACTGATTTTAATTTCTGTTTCTTCTCTAGGATAAATCACAGTAATTTGTAGCTTCAATGTTTCTATTGCTATAAATGGATACAAACTCTTTGGGAGGCAATCTGAGAAAACTTACTAAAATTTTAAATGTGGACATCCTTTGATTCAGCATTGCCTCGGCTAAGAAACTTTCCTTAAAAAATACTTTCACAAGTATAATACACACACATGCACACACACACACACGTGTATGTATGTATGTATGAAGTATTTTTTTCTAGCCATACATTGAGAGCAATGAAAATGTCCAGTAATAGGGAACTCAGTAAGTAAATAATAGTAATCCAATAATATGGCATCTAGAGGCTCTGAGCGACCCCATTGTTTCAGAACAACTTTTTAGTTAATTTCTGGTCTAAGAAGAGTAGTGGGGAAAGGATGATCTTTTTAAGAACTGAGGAAAACGTTGAAACTCAATCTTTACCTCTCACTACATGCAAATATTTACTTGAAATGGATGATGGACAAACACATAAAAGCTAAAAGAAATTTTTAGAGGAAAACTTTGGAATCTTTGTGACATTGGCGTAGGCAAAAATGTCTTAGGTTATTCGAGTTGCTTGTAGATGCTGAATATTAGCCCTCCATCGAATGAATAGTTTGCAAATATTTTTTCCCATTCTGTAGGTGGTCCGTTTACTCTGTTGATTGTTTCCTTGCTGTGCACAAGCTTTTTAGGTTAACTAAGTCCAATTTGTCTATTTTTGGTTTTGTTGAGTTTGCTTTTGAGGACTTGATCATAAATTATTTGCCGAGGCCAATGTCCAGAGAGTGTTTTCTAGGATTTTTTTTTATTATACTTTAAGTTCTAGGGTACATGTGCACAACGTGCAGGTTTGTTACATATGTATACATGTGCCATGTTGGTGTGCTGTACCCATTAACTAGTCATTTACATTAGGTATATCTCCTAATGCTTTCCCTCCCCGACCCCACCCCACAACAGGCCCCAGTGTGTGATGTTCCCTTTCCTGTGTCCAAGTGTTCTCATTGTTCAGTTCCCACCTATGGGCGTTTGGTTTTTTGTCCTTGCGATAGTTTGCTGAGAATGATGGTTTCCAGCTTCATCCATGTCCCTGCAAAGGACATGAACTCATCCTTTTTTATGGCTGCATAGTATTCCATGGTGTATATGTGCCACATTTTCTTAATCCAGTCTATCGTTGTTGGACATTTGGGTTGGTTCCAAGTCTTTGCTATTGTGAATAGTGCTGCAATAAACATATGTGTGCATGTGCCTTTATAGCAGCATGATTTATAATCCTTTGGGTGTATACCCAGTAATGGGATGGCTGGGTCAAATGGTATTTCTAGTTCTAGATCCTTGAGGAATTGTCACACTGTCTTCCACAATGCTTGAACTAGTTTACAGTCCCACCAACAGTGTAAAAGTGTTCTTATTTCTCCACATCCTCTCCAGCACCTGTTGTTTCCTGACTTTTTAATCATTGCGATTCTAACTGGTGTGAGATGATATCTCATTGTGGTTTTGATTTGCATTTCTCTGATGACCAGTGATGATGAGCATTTTTTCATGTGTCTTTTGGCTGCATAAATGTCTTCTTTTGAGAAGTGTCTGTTCATATCCTTCGCCCACTATAGTTTCAGGTCTCGCATTTAGGTCTTTAATTCATCTTGAATTAGTTTTGTATATGGTAAGAGGTAAGGGTCCAGTTTCATTCTTCTGCATATGACTAGCCTATTTTCCTAGCACCATTTATTGAATAGGGTATCCTTTTCCCAGTGTATATTTTGTTGACTTTGTCAAAGATTAGTTGGTTATAGGTATTCTGAGTTGTTTATTCTGTCCCATTGAGGTATATGTCTATTTTGATATCAATATCATGCTATAGCCTTGTAGTATAACTTGAAGTGAGGATATGTGATGCCTCCAGATTTTTTTTCTTTTTTGCTTAACATTGCTTTGGCTATTTGGGCTTTTATTGGTTCCATATGAATTTTGGAATTGCTTTTTCTAATTCCATGAGAAAGGACATCAGTAATTTGATAGGGATTGCACTAAATCTGCAGATTGCTTTGGGCAGAATGGCCATTTTAACAATATTAATTATTTCCATCCATAAGCATGGGCTGTTTTTCCGTTTGTATCATCTACGATTTCTTTCATCAGTTTTATAGCTCTGCTTAGAGAGATATTTCACCTTCTTGGTTAAATATATTCCTAGATATTTTATGTTTTGTATGTATTTTATGATTTGGTCCTTGGCTGGATCATTATTGGTGTACAGAAATGTTACTGATTTCTGTAGTTAATTTTGTATCCTGAAACTTTACTGAATTCATTTACCAAAACGAAGAGTTTTTTGGGGGAGTCTCTAGTGTTTTCAAGATATCAGATCATATCATTGGTGAACAAGGATAATTTGACTTCATCTTTTCCAATGTAGATGTCTTTTTTTTCCTCTTGTTGATTGCTCTGACAAGGACTTCTAGTACTATGTTGAATAACAGTGGTGAAAATGAGCATCCTTATCTTGCTTCAGTTCTTAGAGGGAATGCTTTCAACTTTTTCTGGTTAAGTATGATGTTGGCTTTGCCGTTTGTCAAATATTGCCTATGTTATGTTGAGGTATATTTCTTTAATACCAGTTTGCTGAGGATTTTTATCATAAAGTGATGCTGAATTTTATTGAATGCTTTTTCTGCATCTATTAAGATGATTATATAGTTTTTGTCTTTAACTCTTTTTATGTGATTATCACATTTATTGATTTGCATATACTGAACTATCCTTGCATCTCTGGGAGAAATCCCGTCTGATCAACACAAATAGCCCCATTGAAAAGGGTACAAAGGATATCAACAGATATTTTTCAAAAGAAGACATTCAAGTGGCCAATGGACATATGAAAAAAATGCTCAACATCACTAATCATCAGAGAAATGCAAATTAAAATCACAATGAGAAATCTGATGGCAGTCAGAATGTCTATTATTAAAAAGTCAAAAAATGACAGATGTTAGTGAGGATGTGGATAAAGGGGAATTCTTATACACTGTTGGTGGGAATGTAAATTAGTACAACCTTTATGGAAAAGAGTATAGAAATTTCTCAAAGAACTAAAAACAGAACCATCATTCAATTCAGCAATCCCACTACTGGGTACCTATCCAAAGGGAAAGAAATCATTATATCACAAAGATACCTGCATTAGTATGTTTTTCGCAGCACTATTCACAATAGCAAAGACATTGAATCAACCTAAGTCTATCAATGGATGATTAGATAAAGAAAATATTATGTGTACACACACACACACACACACACACACACACTATGGAATACTACTCAGCCATAAAAAGAATGAAGTCATGTCTTTTGCAGCAACATGGATGAAACTAGAGGCCATTATGCTAACTGAAATAATTCAGAAAGTCAAATACTACATGTCCTCACTTATAAGTGGGAGCTAAACAATGGGTACACATGGACATGCAGAGTGGAATAATAGAACACTGGAGGCTACAAGAGGTGGGAGGATGGGACCAGGGTGAGAGTTGAAAAATTACCTATTGGACACAGTGTTCATTATTCAGGTGATGGGTACACTGAAATCCAGACTTCACCACTACATAATACATGCATGTAAAAAATCTGTACTTGTACCCTCTAAATATATATAAAATTTAAAAACTTAGAATTCAATTAAAAATGTAACTGGCAGGGCCGGGTGCGGTGGCTCACGCTTGTAATCCCAGCACTTTGGGAGGCCGAGGCGGGCGGATCACGAGGTCAGGAGATCGAGACCACGGTGAAACCCCGTCTCTACTAAAAATACAGAAAATTAAGCGGGCGTGGTGGCGGGTGCCTGTAGTCCCAGCTACTCAGAGAGGCTGAGGCAGGAGAATGGCGTGAACCCGGGAGGCGGAGCTTGCAGTGAGCCGAGATTGCACCACTGCACTCCAGCCTGGGCGACAGAGCAAGACTCCGTCTAAAAAAAAAAAAAAAAAAAAAAAAAAGTAACTGGCTCTACACACACACACACACGCACATACACACAGAGCATGTGTGTATATATATGTACATAGTTTATTATAAATTTTACTGATATAAAAGATACACAATTTACCAAAAATAAATAATATACAGTATTCTTTATCATAAGTTCCATATAGCCAATTGAATCATACAGAATGCTTTGATTTTTGCTGAACTGTTATATCCATATGCAACCTCTAATTGCAATTCAACCATTATTTGACAAATGAAGTTGAATTACAATTTGGTAACTCTTTCTTCAATATATGTACTGTGATTGAATCTGAATCACAATACACTCTTGTAAAAAACTTATTAGGACCCAAAAAATGTGAACCATGTAAAAACGTACAATGAATTGCCTCAAAACTAAACTTTTTGCTCTTTAAATATACACTTAAAAATGTCAAGGAAAGTTAGAAATGACAATATTCACACTGCATATATCTAATGAAGGAATTATATCCAGAATATATGAAGACTGTTAAAATTTGATTACAAGAAGATAAACAATCTACTTAAAATGGATAAAAATATTCAAACATTTTGCAAAAAAAGTTGTATAAATGGTCAATAAGCAAATGAAAGATATTCAAAATCACTGGGCATCAAGGAAATGCAAATTAAAACAGCAGAGTCATAGCACTACACACTCATTAAGATAGGTAAAATTGAAAAATACTGACAGTACTTGGTGTTGGTGAAGATGTGGAGCAACTAGATTGCAAATACATTGCTTGTCAGATTGGAGAAGGGTACAACCACTTTGAAAATAGTCACTAAGGCCAGGAGCAGTGACTCATGCCTGTAATCCCAGAACTTTGGGAGGCCAAGGAGGGCAGATCGCATGGGTCAGGAGTTTGAGACCAGCCTTGCCAACATGGCAAAACCCCTTCTCTACTAAAAATACAAAAATTAGCCAGGCGTGGTGGTGCACGCCTGTAATCCCAGCTACTTGGGAGTCTGAGGCAGGAGAATCACATGAATCCGGGAGGCAGAGGTTGCAGTGCACCACTGCACTCCAGCCTGGGCGACAAAGCAAGACTCTGTCTCAAAGAAGAGAAAAGAAAAGAATAGAAAAGAATCGCTATTAAGTGATTTACTCAAGAGAAAGGAAAGCATATGTCCATTAAAAACTTGAACTTAAACATTTATAGCAGTTTTATTGAACTATCAGCAAACTAAGTGTCCATCAAAGGGTGAGTAAATAAAACAAGTTATAGTATATACATACAATGGAATATTGTTTAGCACTAAAAAAGAAATTAACTTACAACACACATAGTGACATGGGTGAATCTTTGGAAGTTTATGGTGATCAAGATAGCCAGACACAAAATTATACATATTTTATGAATCCATTTATATATAGCTCCAGGAAATGCAAATTTAATCTATAGTGATAGCAATCATCCAGAGCTGGTATGGGTAGAAGGGAAGGGTACTGACTGGGAAGGGGAATGAAATAGTTTTCTGTTGTGTTGGAAATTGTCTGTTGGTTATGATACTCATTACATAACTGTTACATGTTAAGTTTTTCAGAAGAAGATGCTGAATTGGGGGCATAAGTTGTTTATTAGGGATCAATACCTGTGAAGGAAGAGAGAGAAAGCCATATTAGGGAGTGGAAGTTGTTGAACTATGACATAGAAACAGTAAAATCTCTGTCAATCTGAAGTATTGCCAATAAGAGTGTCCCACATCAGGCAGAAATACCTGAGCCTTTATATTCTGGCTTTGCTAGGTCACTGGGTATGGCCTGCCTTAGGAATTTTGTGACCTGGAACATGGTGGTTCTCTGTATCTGAGAAAGAACATGAAGAAGCTGACAGTGGATGTAATCTGCTGACTGCATTCCCCACAGTTGGTGGTGGGGATTGATGTGTTGGTGGGGGGATGTGCACATGGCTGTGTTTTCAGCAATGTGTGTATATATTTATCAAAAATAATTAAACTATATGCTTAATATGTGTGCATTTTTTTGTTTTCTTTTGTTTTTTTGAGATGGAGTCTCACTCTGTCGCCCAGGCTGGAATGCAGTGGCGCGATCTTGGCTCACTGCAACCTCCGCCTCCTGGGCTCAAGCGATTCTCCTGCCTCAGCTTCCAGAGTAGCTGGGATTACAGACACTCACCACCATGCCTGGCTAAATTTTGTATTCTTAGTAGAGACGGGGTTTCACCATGTTGGCCAGGCTGATCTCAAACTCCTGACCTCAGCTGATCTATTGTTTTTAAATTGTAGTTTTTAAAGCTGATTTTGCAAAAGAATGTTAAACAGATTAGATAGTAAACATATATAACAGTCTCAGTACACATTTTATGTACAAAATGTTAATTATGTCTAATCTATCAGCTTAAAAAAATTGACAAAAATAAAATATTGGACCAAAATGGCATGTAAGTTGTCATTGTTGTTGGCAAAAATGGAAATATGGTTGATAAGAATTAAAATGTATTAAGGTCCATGTACTGTTTGGGAGGGAGAGTAAGGTACTATTTTTAACTTTAGGTTGTGTTATGAAACAACATTTTAATGATACCCACCTAAAAATCTTATTTGGTGTAAAAATTCCAAACTCTTACAGGAAAAAAATGCTGGCATGTGAAAAAAGCAATAATTGTACTATAATTTAATCAGGGGAGAGAGACAATGGGAGAGGAGTATTAAAAAGTTCAAATAGAAATAAAGCAGTGAGATGATAGAGACAATTATAAACATATAACAAATCTCATAAAGTAAATCCTTCCCAGAAGAATTGAAATAATGGGCTGTCAAAAGATATACCAGGAAAAAAATATGTATCAGACAAAATAGTAGACAAAACGGAAGCTATGATAGCAATATTACTAGGAAAACTTTAAAATGAATTGTTAGAGATAAACAGGGTCACCACAGAATAAAAGATTAAAATTGCTAGAAATATGTAGCAATTCTAAACTTCTTTGCATATATACATAGCCTCAAAAAGGCAGTAATAGAAAAAGAGAAACAAAATGTTGTAAGTCGTATAGAAAACAAGTAGCAAAATGGCAGACACGAATCTTACCTTATTAGTAATTATGTTAAGTGCAAAAAAGACTACTCCAAACAACATATAGAAATTCACAGACTGATAAATAAAACATGATCTGACAATATGCTATCTACAAGAAATACTTTAAATTCAAAGACACAAATATGTCAAAAGTAGAAGTGTAGATTGATGACTTAAATGTAAGAGCTAAAATTATAAAACTCATTGATGAAAACACAGAAGTAAACCATTGTGACCTGCGTTAGGCAATAGTTTCTTAGATGCAGCACCAAAAGCACAATGTCAAAAGAAAGAAAGTTAAATTGGACTTCATCAAAATTAAAAACTTATTGCTTCAAATAATACCGTCAATAAAGTAAAGGCAAACACAGAATGAGAGAAAATATTTACAAATCATATATCTGATAAGACGTGTGTTCAGATTATGTAAACATTTCTTATAACTAAACATTAAAAGGAAATAAATCAGCTTAAAAATGGACCAAGGAACTGAACAGACATTTCTTCAAAGAAAATATTCAAACAACCAATAAGTACGTGAAAAGATTCTCAACATCTCTAATAATTAGAGAAATACAAGTCAAAACCACAATGAGAGCCAACCTAATACCCAATAGAATGGCAATGTTAATAATAATAACAAAAGACAATAACAAGTGTTAGCAAGGATGTGGAGAAATTGGAATCCTCTTAAATTGCTGGTGAGAATGTAAAATGATGCAGCTTCTTTGGAACACACCCTGGAAACTCCTCAAATGGTTAAATGTAGAGTTAGCATATGATCCAGCAATGTCACTTCTAATTATATACACAAGAGAAATGAAGTCATCTGCTCACACAAATATTTTTACACAAATGTTTCATAGCAGCATTATTCATAATAGCCATAAAATGGAAACAACCAAAATATCCATGAATTGATGAGTTGATAAACATAATGTTGTATATCCACCCAATGGAATATTATATAGGCATCAAAAGGAATGGAGAACTGAACTGATATATGCTGCAACACGGGTAAACTTGAAAAAAATTATAAAAAGTTAAAGAAGCCAGTCATGAAAGACTACATATTGTATCGTGCCATTTATATGTGATGTTAAGAATAACCAAATTCATACAGAACAAAGCTAAATTAGCATTTGCTAGGGACTGGGAAATGGATCCAATGGGCAATGACTGCTAATGGGTACAGAGTTGCTTTTTGGAATAATAAGAATGTTCTAAACTTGGGTAGTGGCAATAGTTGCACAACTCAGTAAATATTCTATAAACCATTGAATTAATAGAGGGAATTATATATTTTCTGATTTATATCTCAAAAGGAGTTATGTTAAAAAGGATTTGAAGAAACTTTCCATAAATTTTTTTTAAAAAAATTAAGCACCCTTTTGTGACACAGAATTTCAGCAATCTAGGAATAGAAGGGAACTTCCGAAAGTTATTTGAGGTCCCTAGCAAAAATCTACAGCAAACATTTCTTTTTTTATGGGAGAGAAAGTTAGAAAAATTCAGATTAAAATAAGAAACAAGGTAAGGCTGACTATTATCACCACCCCTGGTCACCTTTGTATTCCAGTTTCTAGCCTATGCAGTAAGATAAGAAATTATAGTTAAAGACAGATGGATGAAGAAAATGGAAACAAAAGTATTCTTGTTAGCAATTGATATAATATTCTACACAGAAAACCTAAAGGAACGCACAAATTATTACATATATAAATAGTGTTTGCAATATGGCTAACTATACGAGCAATGTACATAACCTTATTTCATTTGTATCTACCAGCAATAAACATTTTGAAAATATAAGTTGAACAAAATATACCACTTACCATATCAAGAATATTATCAAGTTCCTAGGCGTAAATATATTAAAAATGTGCAAAACACCTATGGAGAAAGTTGTAAATGTTTTTCTGAAGACATTAAAGAAATAACGGAGAATTAATGGAGAGATATTTTCTCTTCATGTATATGAAGGCTTAACATTTTACATATGTCAGTTATCTCCAAAAATGTTTATAGATTCTATGCAATTCTGATAAAAACTCCCAAAACCATATTCTAATAAGCCAATTCAAAGTTTATATGTAAGAGCAATAGGCCCAAAACAGACAAGACACTTGTGAAAAAGAAAGTCAAAGGAATCTGCCCTACTTGCTTCGAAATTTGTTTTAAATCTAGACCAATTAAGCCAGCATCTTTTATTAAATGAAGGGACAAATAAAATAATCAATGTAAAGTAATAGAGAACCCAGAAACAGAAATGTGTATATAGAATCTTAGTATATAACAGAAGCATTGAAATCTCTGTGTAAGGAAGATTTAGTTGTTCAATAAATGGAACTGGAACAATTGGTTATGTATATGGAAAGTGAAATAAAACCATCACTTCACACCCCACAGCTAAATAAAACCAAATGGATTAAGGACTAAAGTGTGAAGCTACCCAAATTGAATCAAGAACACAATCTCATTTATAATAGCCACCCCCCCAAAAAAAAAAACCCTAGGAATACATCTAACCAAGAGGTGAAAGATCTCTACAAGGAGAACCACAAAACACTGATGAAAAAAATCATAGAGGACAAAAACAAATGGAAAATCATTCCATGCTCATGGACTGAAAGAATCAATATAGTTAAAATGGCCATACCGCCCAAAGCGATATACAGACTGAACACCATTCCTATCAGACTACAAATTTTTCCCAGAAATAGAAAAAACTATTCTAACATTTATAGGGAACCAAAAAAGAGCCCAAATAGCCAAAGCAGTCCTAAGCAAAAAGAGCAAAGCCAAAGGCATCACACTACCTGACTTCAAACTATGCTACAAGGCTACAATAACCAGAACAACATGGTACTGGTACAAAAATAGACACAATAGACCAATGGAACAAGATGGCGAACCCAGAAATAACACTGAACACCTACAACCATCTGATTTTCAAAGGTCAACAAACACAAGCAATCAGGAAATGACTCTCTGTTCAATACATGGTGCTGGGATAACTGGCTAGCCGTATGCAGAAGAATGTAACTAGGCCACTAACTTTCACCATATACAAAAATTAACTCAGATGGATTAAAGGCTTAAATGGAAGACCTAAAACTAGAAAAATTCTAGAAGAAAACATAAGAAACATCATTCTGTCCATTGGCATTGGCAAAGAATTTGTGACTAATTCCTCAAAAGCAATTGCAACAAAACCAAAAATTGATAAGTGGGACCTAACTAAACTGAAGAGTTTCCGCACAGCAAAAGAAACTATTAACAGAGTAAACAGACAACCTACAGAATGGGAGAAAATATTCACAAACTATACACCTGACAAAGGTCTAATATGCAGAATCTGTAAGGAATTTAAACAAATCAGCAAGCAAAAAACAACTCCATTAAAAAGAAGGCAAAGGACATGAAAACTCAAAGAAAGGTATACGTGCAAGTAACAAACATATGAAAAAAATGCTCAACATCACTAATCATTAGAGAACTGCAAATCAAAACCACAATGGGATACTATCTGTCACTAGTCAGAATGGCTATAATTAATAAGAAACAAAAGATATTGGTGAAGTTGTGGAGAAAACTGAACACTTATACACTGTTAGTGGAAATATAAATTACTTCAGCCACTGTGGAAAGCAGTTTGGAGATTTCTCAAAGAACTTAAAACAGAACTACCATCCAACCTAGCAATCCCATTACTGGATACATAACAAAGGAAAACAAATTCTTCTACCCAAAAGACTTACGCATTTGTATGTTCATCACAGCACTATTCACAATAGCAAAGACACAGAATCAACCTAGACGCCCATCAATGGTGGACTGGATAAAGAAAGTGTGGTATCTGTACACCATGGGATACTATACAGCCATAAAAAAGAATGAAATCATGTCCTTTGCAGTAACATGGATGCAGCTGGAGGTGATTTTCCTAACAAATTAATGCAGGAGCAGAAAACCAAATACAGCATTTTCTGACTTATAAGTGGGAGCTAAACATTGAGTACACAAGGATATAAAGATGGCAACAACAGACACTGAAGACTACTAGAGAGAGAAAGGAAGGATGGGGTGACAGTTAAAAAACTAGTTGGTGCTGTGCTTACTATCTGGCTGAAGGGATTATTCATACCCCAAACCTGAGCATCACACAATTTATTCATGTAACAAACTTGCACGTGTACAACCGACCTTAAAGTAAAAGTTGAAATTTTTAAAAAGGATAAAATTAAATGGTCTTTATTTGCAAGTCATATTATTTCTTACACAGAAAACAAAAAAGAATCTATGTAAAATTATTACAAATTATAATATAGTTTATCAATATGGCTCACAATATGATCCACATAAAAATGTAATTGCATTTACATATTCTAGCAACACACAAAAAGCATAAGTTTTTGTTAAAAGATAACATTTATTATAGCTAGAAAACTATTAAGGTACTTGAGAATGAATATAATAAAACATGTGCAAAACATCCATGGAGAAATTTATGAACCTTCATTAAAGACATTAAAGAAGGCCTAAATAAATGAAAATATATTACATGTCTATGAATTTCATATTCATCTTCTAACACTTTTAGAAGGAACTATAAGAGAATGTCTTTGTGACCTTGGGCTAGCTTAGACTCAAGACAAAAAAAGCATAAATCATAAAAAACAAAGTTTGATAAATTTGACTACATTTAAAATTAAGAACTGTTGTTTATAAAAATGTAGCAAAAAGAAAGTGACAATGCAAACCATAAACAGAGAAAGGATATTTGAAATACATAGAGCAGACAAAGTTTTAGTGTCTTAAATATCATATATATTTCCACAAATCAATATGAAAATCAAAATGATCTAGTGGGAAGGAGAGAGAGAAGAAAGACAAAACAGGCATTTCATGCAGAAACATGAATGCCAATTTAAAAATACAAAAATTTTCTCAATCTCATTAATAATCCAGAAGATGAAAATTGAGAACACAATGAGGTACCATTTTACACTCATTTGATTGACAGTGATTAAATTGTATGACAATACTAAGTATTGGAGAGAATGTGGATCAATAGGAATTCTTGCACAGTAATATTGATCATATCAATCAGCACAGCACAATCTCTTTGAAGATGAATTTGGCTTTATCGTTAGAGTGAAGATTGGCATAATCTACCCAGAAATTCTATTCCTAGGTTTATACCCTAGAGCAGCCAATTCCAATAGGAATGTGGTATGATCCCTACATGCAGGCCTAATATGTAATTTTGAACATTCTTGAAGTAATATAAAGTACAAAGGAAAAAGGTGATATTCATTTTTATATTTAATTTAACCAATATATCCAATACATTATGATTTCAACATGTAATCAATATCAAAATTACCATGAGATATTTTGCATTACCTTTTCATGGTAAGTCTTTAAAATCCAGTGTGTATTTTACATTTATAGCACATCTCAGTTCTTACCTGCCCATTTCAAATGCTCAATAGTGACATGTAGCTACTGCCTACCATATTGGACAGTGTGCCCCAGAGAAATTCTTGTTCATGTGCATCAAGAAACATGTGCAAAATTGTTTACGTTAGCACTGATTGTAGTAACCAAAATAAGAAATAATCTATATGTCCATCAATAATGGTATAAATAATAAATGCAATAGGATACTATGCAGCAGTAAAAACACATGGACTAAGGTTATACAATAACATGGATAAATATTAGAAATCATGAGTGAAAATGCAATTCTAAGAATATATGTAGAATGATAGCATTTTAATAAAGTTCAATATAAGCAATTCCAGGCAATATAATCTTTAGGGAAACAAACATATGTGACAAAACTATTTTTTGAAACGAAAGCAAGTTTAAAAAACAAGGATGGCTGCCTTATTTTGAATCTCTCCCATACCTACCTTTCAGAAACTCTTAAAATCACCAAGAAATATATATATATATATAAGCATATATGATGCATGCATTCAGCATTTCTAAGAAACAGCAAACACTCCAACCTTAAAGTGACCCTCAAGGATGAAAAGAGAACTAATTCCAACACACCTCTTGCTGTCCACTTGCTGTTGCAAGTTTGTGGATGCAGAAAATGGGAGTGGGGAGGTTTAAGAGGCACCTTCAAAAAGTGTTGATGTGATCAGAGGACTTAGATGAGGTACAAATAAAAGTCACCCCTAGAATGTGAGCATTCAACATTGACAAAATATTGAACACAGGTTGGGATTTGGCAGTTCAAAGCATCGATTGCAAGAAAAGGACTTGAATGTGTGTGGGACCAGAAGGGGCAGCCTCATATGCTCCTGTGGGAGAACTAGATATATAGAGAAGTGTCAGTACCCTTTAGAGATGAGGCTGTGTAGGGAAAGAGGGAAATAAGAAGAAAATGAGGGTAAAAAGACACAGCAACACCTCCCTCACTCCCTTGCACCAACACCACCATTGATAAAAGAAACTTCATAGTAGAGGGAAGAACTGACAGAAGAGCATTCTTTAACTAGGAATCCTGTCCATAAATTTAATAGAAATAGAAAAAAGACTGATCATGTCCATAAAAAACTACTGTAAGAAACAAGAATATATTAATCAAAGGATTTCTGATGGTAAAAATTATTCCCCAAAAAACATGAAGTGAATTAAAATTGAAAATACTTTGAAGTAGATTATATGTCTATGTTTCTTTCTCTTCAAAAAAGCTTTTAGAGATATGAAAAAACACCTTCATTGAGAAATACAAAACCAAAGAACATAAATGGACCAAAAAAACCTAGCAAGAAATGAAATGAGTTCAGCTCAGGAAAAATGATGACAAAATAATAATCATACAATAATAAAGACTAAATTACAGAGTCCTTAATGAAATATCAGTCCAAATGAAAGTGGAATAAAAGTCCCATAAAAGCATATAACAAAGAAATATTAAGTAGAACAGGAAGTAGTAGAATGGGACAGGTAACTGGCACTTACTCTGATGTGTGAAAGTTGGGAAGGAGTTAGACAAAAGAGTAGCAGGTATCATTAAGGATCATCACAAGCCCTATTGTAGGATGGAGCACATCTTTGTGAATAAACTCTGATAATAAGATGAGGAATAGTAAGACATGAGCCTGGAGAGTATGGTAAAGCCAAACTGTAAAAGTGTGGAAACCACATTATAGACTTAAATCTTTATGTTAGGAGCAATGTAAAGTCACTGAAGTATTTTTTTTTAAAGAAATGGGCAATACAATCAGATTTGTTTTTGAAAAGACTCTGGCTGCAGTTCAGAGCCTGTATTACAGGGGAATCAGAGAAGATTCAGGGCAACAGATAGGGGGATTTGTCTAGTACTTTAAGTAAGATCAGTCTAGGGTGATAGCAGAAGACATGAAGACAATTCGATAGATTTTAGTGATATTGAAATAGTGAAATTAACTGAAATTTGTAATATATTCAATATAGGGGAGTTGAAAGACAAGGAAGAGTCAAGAATGATACTTAGGATTTTTGGCTTGAGGAATTGAGTAGATGGGGTACCATTCAATAACAATGGACACTGAAAGAGGATTAGATGTGTGGAGGTGAGAAGTTAAAGGGTCTTCAAGATATCAAATTGGGGCAGGCACAGTGGCTCATGCCTGTAATCGCAGCACTTTGGGAAGCTGAGGTGGGAGGATTGCTTGAGGCTAGGAGTTCAAGCCACGGCTGGACAATATAGCGAGACCTCATCTCTTACTACTACTACTACTACTACTACTACTACTACTACTACTACTACTACTAATAATAATAATCATAATAAGGAAGATACCAAATTTGATATATCAAGCATATCTTACAGGTGATGTGTAGGCTAGAGATTTCATTGGGAAGTCATTGACATTTAGATGTAATGGAAGCTATGAATGTGAATTAGATCACTTAGGGAGTGAGTATGGGACGTATAGGAGGAGTTATATTAGGGCAGAACCTTGAGGAACTCCAAGATTGAAGCCCAGAAAGAAGAGAATGGATCTGCAAAAACTTTGAAGCATGGACCAGAGAGATAGAAGGAAAAACAGTAGAATGTGGTTTTACAAAAGTCAAGGGAGTTTTCTAGATGGAGGAAAGATTAACAGGGTCAAGTGCTGCTGAGAAGTCAAATAGGATAAGGATCATAAAGTGTCCTCTTGAGTTGGTAACAAGGAGGTCATTGATGACTTTCATAAAGCTATTTTGTTGGAGGAGTAGAGGACAGATTGGAGTTGGTTGAGGAATAACAAAATGGATAGAAAAAATAGACAAATTTTTAAAGAAGTATATCTATAAATGGGAGAAGAGAGACAAGAGGGTAACTGGAAAGGGTGGTGGGGTCTAGGGAAGGGTTTTTAAATAAAGAAGGGACTTCATGAGGCACACATATTGTTGAGACAGTTCATGGTGAAAAAAAGAGGTCGATGGTACCAGAGATGGAATGGATGGTTGATAGTATAAGGTTCCCTAGAAGGCAGGAAGGTGGAGGATGTAAAGGTAGAAATAGTGATTGCCTCACATGGGAGCAGTGACATAATCTCTACTGTTGTAAAAAGAGGGGAGAATTGCAGATTAAAAAGTAGGCTTCAAAATAGTATGTATGGTACTATCCTGTGATTACTTAAGGAACAAAAGGAGCATGCATCAGTACAAGACAAAAAATACGGAGAAATATATGTCAGTATGATAACAGTTTGGTGGGCTGAAGTTGGGATCAGATGAAAATAGTGATGACTTGGACATTCTATATTATGAATCATTTTATTTAACATTTATTAAATGTTTATTACATGCTTTTATTTTTACATGCATATTTGGTATATGCCTTTATTATAAGAAGATGGTGCTCTTAGCGCTTTCATGCATTACCACATTTCATTCTTATAAATAGCATATGAAGTCAGTATTACTGTTTTGCCCTATTTACAAATGAGAAAACTAAGGATGAGAAAAGTGAAGTATCTTACCCACAATTACAAAATTAAAATGTCTTTCAAGCCCAGATTTATCTGATTTCCGAGACATGCTTTTCACCAAAATGCTAGACTGCATTCCTGCAAATTTTGAATTTTTTACAGTGAACGTGTATTATTTTGCAAGCAGAAAAACATATAAGGGTCAAAGTCTATAGTAAACATGATACCTCTTTGATTACCCAATAGCACCTTGTTTTAGGAACTATCCCTCTGTCATTACCTTATATAGGTTTTGTTTTTTCTCTAACAAATGATACATTTCTCCCATGGACATAGGGATGGACATCTTGCCGAGACTAGACTGATCTTTGTTCTGCATCCCCCGTAGTCACAGTGATTTGTACAGAGAATAGCTCATGAACCAAGCAGAGCCAATCAGAGTTCTTTCCTGAGATTTTCTATAAGTATTCTGGGGGAAAAAATATCCATCTACCTTTTGAATTTTTAGTTACACAAATATAGACTGGGAACTACCAGCAACCATCTTTCCTGCCAATGTGGAGAACCTAAGAAATAAGCAGCACATAGAGACGAAGAGAGCTAAGAAATGAAAAGAGAACTCAGATGACATTGTTGAGCCCCTGGGTCCAACTCTGCCAGATCTGCCCTTGGACTTTCCAGTTGTGTGGGCCAATGTATCCCTTTGCCGCTAAAGCTATTTCAACATGGGTTGTTGTTGCCTGCATCTGAAAGAGTCCTGGCTAAAGCAAAATTGGAAACAAAACTGATGTCTAGAAAGTGGCAGACCTAGGCTGGGTGCAGTGGCTCACACCTGTAATCCCAACACTTTGGAAGGCCAAGGCGGGCGGATCACCTGAGGTCAGGAGTTTGAGACTAGCCTGGCCAACATGGTGAAACCCTCTCCCTACTAAAAATACAGAAGTTAGCTGGGCGTGGTGGTGTACATCTGTAGTCCCAGTTACTTGGGAGGCTGGGGCAGGAGAATTGCTTGAACCTGGGAGGTGGAGGTTGCTGTGAGCCAAGATTATGCCACTGCACTAGAGCCTGGGCGACAGAGTGAGACTCCATCTCAAAAAGAAAAAAAAATAGTGGTAGACCTAAATACAAAATTTGCTTCACTGAAATCGGCTACAGGGCAAGAGGATCCCCTCATCTCCAACTAGGAAGCTGGCACTCTTTATTATGAACTTGCATACCATCTGGTTAAAGTGTTTTTACTGAAACTTGTACCTATTGGTTAGATTAATATTATGTACCTATTGATCTGGAGCTAGAAAATGTTCAAGATTATGATGTGATTGCTACTTTTTGTACCCTCTAGTTAGTATCTGCATGGATACAAACTTTGGTCAAAGCTGGCCCATATGTAAGCAGAAAGGAAAGGGCACAAAACTTTCTTAAACAAGGCTATATCTTGCTGCACTTAAGAATTTAAGATGGCTGAGAGTTACTGTAAATATTCAATGTCTATTTCTCCTGTTAAAGTTAGAGAAAGTAGGAAACACTGGTAAATCAGACTGGGACCAGGGGAGGTGCAAATTGGGGAATGTGATTCCTTAGCTCCATCCCAAACACTTCTTACTGACCTATATTCCTTTCCTTAATAAATTTAATAATTATTAGCTTATTAAATTCTTTATTCTCTATTACAAAGGGCTGTCCATTAGAATACAGGCCAGGAACAAGGAGCAAATTACCCCTGTATCATTACCCAAGCTGATTTGTCAGAGATGGAGACTCTTCAAAAGAGACAGAAATTCTTAAATGAGGGTCTAAATTTAAGAACCATGACTGAGCAGTCTCTGGCCAGTTGATACAAATTACACATTCTCCAGCAGCTGTCTAAATAGATACATACACATGTACATGCATACATAAATGCTATGTTATTAGGTACATACATAGAACTATATCTTCTTGTTGAATTGAGCCTTTTAGAGTTATGAAATGTTTCCCGTATCTTTCCTTAAAGTATAGTTTGTCTAATATTAATACAGTCACACAAGCTTTCTTTTGGTTAGTGTTTACATGGTGTATCTTTTTCTATATTTTTACTTTCAACCTATTTCTGTTTTAACATTTAAAGTGTTTCTTGCTCCTTGTAGACATAATTGGGGTCTATTTTTAAAATCAAGTCTGTCAATTCAGTTATTTTCATTGTTTCATTATTTTTGGTGTTTAGTCTATTTATATTTAATGCAATTACCAGTATAGTTTGTCTTAAGTCTACAATTTTGCTATTTATTTTCTATTTGTCCCATCTATTCTTCATTTCTTTATTCCTCTTTTTCTACTTTCTTTGTTTTAATAAGGCATTTATTATTCCATTTATCTTCTCTATTAGTTTTTATGTTATGCTTTTTTATTGTTCCTTTAGAAGTCATCCTAAAAATTTCAAAATACATGTGTAGCTTAATGAAGTTCACCTTAAAGTAATACTTTTTCTCCATTCGGAACCATGCAAGAACCTTACAGGAGTTTAACCCTAGTCACCCTTCACACCCTTTCAGTTATCACAATATATATTTTACATTTGACCCCACAAAACTTTATTATTGCTTTTGTTTTAAATAGTCAATAATTTTTGATAATGACCAAATTATTTAGCCTTCCCTGTGCTATTCATTCTTTCTTGAAGTTCCAAGGAATAATTTTCTTTCAGCTTTCAAGAACTTCCTTTAGTATTTTTTTCTAATACTAGCAAAAATTTATTTCTGCTTTTGTCTGAGAATGTCTTTTTTCAGTGATTTTTGAAATATTGGGTGTAGAATTCTAGGTTGGACATGTTTTTGTTTTTTTTCTTTTGCTCTTTTTGGCACTTTAAAGATGTCATTTTATGGTCATCTGCTTTCCATAGTTTCTGTGGATAAGTCAGCTATCTTCTTATATTGTTCTTCTCAGGACAATGTGTTTTATTCCTTTGGGCACTTTTGGGATTTTCACTTTAACTTTGATTTGAGCAGCTTGACTATGATGTACATAAATTGTTTTTCTTCATATTTATTCTGCTTGACGTTCACTGAGCTTTTTGAATCTGTGAGTCGATGTTTTTCATCACATTTAGAAAATTTCCATTCATTATTTCTTCCATTCCATTCTCCTTTTTCTCTTCTTCTGGGACTCTAATTACATATATGCTAGACCTTTGTCTGTATCCCACATTTCTCTTATGTGCTGTTTTGATTTTTACATTCATTTTTCTCTTGAGGTTCAGTTTCAATTTTCTATTGACCTGTCAATAGGCCTATCTTCCAGTTGACTGATACTATCTTCTGCTATTAAATCTATCCAATGGGCTGGGTACGGTGGCTCATGCCTGTAATTCCAGCACTTTGGGAGGCCGAGGCAGGTGGATCACCTAATGTCGGGAGATTGAGACCAGCCTGGCGAAACCCCATCTCTACATAAAATACAAAAATTAGCCAGGCATGGTGGCATATGTCTGTAATCCCAGCTACTACAGAGGCTGAGGCAGGAGAATCACTTGAACCCGGGAGGCAGAGGTTACAGTGAGCCAAGATCGTGCCACTGCACTTCAGCCTGGGCAACAGAGCAAGACTCCATCTCAAAAAAAAAACTATCCAATGAATTCTTAATTTCAGATATTGCATCTTGCAGTTGTAAAATAACCATTTAATGTTTAAATAATTATTTGTTGAAATACTTCATCATTTTACTCATTCAGTTATATTATTGGCACCCCAAACTTCATTCCCCTCTACTTTTGGTCTGGGAGTCTCATTTTCATTTACCAGATCCATTGATTCCTTTATTCCTTTGTTTGGGAATAAAGGCCTAGCCTTTTTTTATGATTCTAATCTTAGTTTTCCAGGAACCTGACCATTAGTTTCAAGCTCTCCTTCATAAGTTTTCTAAGGAAAGCTCCTTCAGTTACTGAAGCCTGCTGTTCTAATAATTCAGAGCTCCCAAACTGGGACTAGTCCCT
Organism: Hylobates moloch; assembly: GCF_009828535.3. Classification (NCBI taxonomy): domain Eukaryota; kingdom Metazoa; phylum Chordata; class Mammalia; order Primates; family Hylobatidae; genus Hylobates; species Hylobates moloch. The sequence continues at coordinate 112,880,939 of NW_026652282.1, forward strand.
CCCCTTTTCCACTTGATTCCGTGCAAGCATGTGTGTGTGTTTGTGTGTGTGTGTGTCTGTGTGTGTGTGTGTCTGTGTGTGTGTGTGTGTGTTCATAAAGCCTAGGCATATTTTTTCAGGGTTCAAATGGGCTTAATTTTCATGCAATCAAGGCAGCTAATGAACATATGGGTATCTGGTGATATGTGAAAAATTATGTCTATTAATTTGTAAATTTTGATACACACAGATGATAATTATAGGCATTCCTGAGCATTTATTTTCCCAATCATTTTCTGCAATTAAGCTTAGAATTTCTACAATACGTAATCTTAAGTACTTTAATTTCAAATCAAATACATTATATAACATGGTTTCTAAGAAATTTTATCCATTAATGAGTATTTATCTACTTAAGCATTTAATAAAAGGTTTAATGTTTGTATTTCCGTTTTCATAGCAGCATTATTCATAAAAGCCAAAAGGTAGAGGCAACCCACATGTCCCATCAGTGGATGAATGGATAAACAAAATGTGGATATACATGCAATAGAATATTATTCGGCCTTAAAAAGAAGAAAATTCTGGCACATGATACAATGTGAATGAACCCTGAGGACATTAAAGTTAAATAAGCCAATCGCAAAAAGACAAATATTGTATAATTTTATTTATATGCATTATTAAGAGTAGTCAAATTCACAGAAAAAGAAAACAGAATGGTGCTTACCAGGGACTGGGGGGAGTTGGTAAATCAGGAGTTAATGAGGATGGTTTTAGTTTTACAAGATGAAAAAGTGCTGGAGATTGGTTGCACAAAATATGTGAATATACTTAGTGAATTGTACATTTAAAATGGTCATGATGGTAAATTTTATGTTTGTGTGTTCTATTATGTTTACAACTTAAAAATGAGTTCAGTGTTTTTAGAACTTCAACATGACTGATTTGTGTGATAGAACTGTGACCATATAAAAAATACTGATGTGAGGCCAGGCACAGTGGCTCACACCTGTAATCCCAGCACTTTGGGAGACCGAGGTGGGCAGATTTCTTGAGGCCAGGAGTTTGAGACCAGCCTGGCCAACATGGCAAAACCCCATCTCTACTAAAAACACAAAAAATTAGCCAGCTACTCGGGAGGCTGAGGCAGGAGAATCGCTGGAACCCAGGAGGTAGAGGTTGTAGTTAGCTGAGGTCATGCCACCGCACTCCAGCCTGGGCGACAGAGCATGACTCTGTCTTGAAAACAACAACAACAAGCCATCCAATTACTGGGTATATACCCAAAGGATTATAAATCATGCTGCTATAAAGACACATGCACACATGTGTTTATTGCGGCACTATTCACAATAGCAAAGACTTGGAACCAACCCAAATGTCCAAAAACGATAGAGTGGATTAAGAAAATGTGGCACATATACACCATGGAATACTATGCAGCCATAAAAAATGATGAGTTCATGTCCTTTGTAGGGACATGGATGAAACTGGAAAACATCATTCTCAGTAAACTATCGCAAGGACAAAAAACCAAACACCGCATGTTCTCACTCATAGGTGGGAATTGAACAATGAGAACTCATGGACACAGGAAGGGGAACATCACACTCCGGGGACTGTTGTGGGGTGTGGGGAGGGGGGAGGGATAGCATTAGGAGATATACCTAATGCTAAATGACGAGTTAATGGGTGCAGCACACCAATATGGCACATGTATACATATGTAACAAACCTGCACATTGTGCACATGTACCCTAAAACTTAAATTATAATAATAATAAAACAACAACAACAACAACAACAACAAAAACCTGATATGAGGGGAAATAAACTACAAAATGAAAATGAAGCAATGATGATGAAAATGAATGAAGAAAAGGTAAAAGAAAAGGAAGACTTAGATATAAGACTAAGAATTTGAAAAATAGGACAATAAAATAGAGATGTTATGTATGAACAATAAGCAATAATGAACTCATAAGGGCATAATGTGGACAATATATGTTCAACTATGAGCCATAAAATACAAGGTATTGGGGACAAAAGTTAAATATAATGCATATACACATATACACACTAAATGATGTCCCTATGGAAAGATGTCTAATATCTACTCCAAGAATACAGGATACATGAAAAACAAAAAGTAAAATAAAGAATATACACAGGAGTACAGTTCAGCAACAGCATTTACATCAGTAGGTACAAAGATAAAAATTAATTTGTGTTTACTCACAAAAATATGTTTTCCTCTCAAGACGTCACTGTACTCAGTAAATGTTGCATCTACCAAAAAATTAAGACTAATAATTGTGTTTACAATAAAATGAGCAAATAGATCCATAAACATTTCACTATAATTATGAATAATTATTAAGGTCTACCAGATTAGTGTATTCTATACTGTGTAATATTAAAATTTCAAATGTCTGTTGCGAATCAGATCTGTACATAGCTCTTAGGCTGATTCAATCAATTTGTTGAGTTACTAGCAATGTGAGGATTAACAAAGGGTAAAACATTATCTCTGGCCTCAAAGTATTTACAGACTGACTGGGACCACATCAATGCACTGGAAAAGCTATGAATGTGTTGGTTATGCTTCTTCATGTTTTCAGGCAAAACTCTGTTCCTAATCTTGCACTTCTGTCACAAGATGAGAAAAGGGCACTGAAGGCCAGGACTAGTCAGCTACTCTCAAAACCGTGTCCCATGCATTATATTTTTTCTAAGTAATTTTGAGGAAAATTTTGGGTCCTATTGATCTCTCCCAGGCATCAGTAACAGTTGATCATCTAGGTGGTTGGAGTGTGTACAAGCCCAAAAAAGACAAGAGAACCTACCACACTTCTATACATTTCCCTCTAACCCAAGGTGGCAGCCTTCCATCACTTTTGAAAGCTTCTCACTCACTAACTCAGAGTGGGGAGAGTCAGTGTTAGATGAGCATCCTACGGATGGTGGAAAACAAACTGAAGAAAGTACAGAGGAGTGGAATCACATACCTCCAAAAGAGGTCCGAGTATGCATTTGGTGTCCACACATGCCTCTGGATCTGTAGTATAAACTTCTAACTTCACTTACCTGTCTCCATCTTTAGCAAGCATTTCTTGTCAAGTGTTGGGTACTGAGGATGAGAGAAAATGACACAGACATAGTCCTGCCCTCATGAAGCTTAGATTGTAGCAGAGGAGTAAAATATGAAAGAAGTAATTGTGGATTCACGGTTATGATAAAAGCAATATGGAAGTAGATAGCAAGTGTACCTAACCTAGTTTAGGAAATCAAAGAAGGCCTCCTAAGAGAGTAAAACTTACATTGAGACTTGAAGGCTAAGATCTAGCTAAGTCTGAGAGGGATGAGGTAGAGAAAAGTATTACAGGAAGAAAGAACTGTATGGGCAAAGACCCAAAGTCATAGTGCTTTCTATGAATTGAAGGAAATCCAGAGTGCTTAGAATGATGTTAGAATACAGAAAAAGGGAAGGTGTTGAAACTGGATTGTATAATAACTGCTTGGACTAGAGTAAGGATTAACATAAATTTAAGAGGTAGGATTGGATGTGGGAAGTGAAGAAAAGGGGAACACCAAGTATGACTCCCAGTTTTCTGCCTTAAACAAATAAGTGGATAATGGTATCATTTATTAAGATAGAGAAGATTGGGATAGAAGCATGGCTAAAGGTGAAGACATAATTCGAAGTTCTGTTTTAGACATGTGGGGTTTGACATGCTTATAAGACATTGAAGTGTATCAGAAGGTCTGAAGGTCAGAAGTGTCTTGGCTAGAGATGTGTATCGTGGAAATGGATGAGATTGTCTCTGAATATAGTGTAGAATTTATATCATATATATCATATATATATATATATATATATATATATAGTAGCCTTGGGCTAAACCCTGAAGATCTTCATATATTCTCTGAATAGAGGAGGATAAGTGATAAAAGTAAGGAGAAAAATGAGAAATGTTGTCACAAAAGCCAAAGGAAGAAGTTTTTATTGATTTAGTTGGGTTTATGTATAATACATTTTATTCTTTGTGGTGTATTGTTCTATGTGTTTTGGCAAATGCATAGTCATATAACCACAAACACCAGATTTAAGAAATAGAACAGTTTTATCACCCCCCAAAATTCCCTCGTGTTGCCCCTTTTTGGTCAGCCCCTGCACCTACCCATGACAACCACTGATCTGACTTCTGCTGCGTGGTTTTCGTTTTTCCAGAATGATGTATAAATGGAATCATACCATATGCAGCCTTTTGAGTCTGGCTGCTTTCATTTCGCATAATGCTTCTGAGATTCATCCACGTTGTTATGTATATCAGTAATTTGTTCCTCTTCGCTGATGAATAGTGTTGCATTCTATGACTGTGCCACCATTTTTCCATTCACCAGTTGAAAGGCATTTGTGTTGTTTCCAGTTTGTAGACATTGTGCATAAAATTACCATAAACATTCATCTACAGATTTTTGTGTGAACGTAACTTTTCATTTCTCTGGGATAAATACCTAAGAGTAGAAAGGCTGGGTGGTATAAGTGTTATGTTTAACTTTATAAGAAACTGACAGACTATTTTCCAAAGTGTTGATACCTTTTTATATTCACACAAGTAATGTATGAAAGTTCCATTTGCTTCATATTCTTACCAGCATTTGGTATTGTCGTTTTCTTACGCCATTCTAATAGGCACGTGTGGTTGTATCTCACTGTGGCTTTAATTTGCATTTTCATAATGGCTAATGATTTTGAACATGTTTTCTTATGTTTATTTGCCATCTATATGTCTTCTTTGGTGAAGTATGTTTATATATTTTGCCCATTTTAAAATCTGGCTGTTAGCTAGGTGCGGTGGCTCACGCCTGTAATCCTAGCACTTTGGGAGGCTGAGGCGGGTAGATCACCTGAGGTCAGGAGTTCAAGACCAATCTGGCCAACATGGTGAAATCCTGTCTCTACTAAAAATACAAAAAAATTAGCCGGGCATGGTGGCAAGTGCCTATAATCCCAGCTACTCGGGGCGCTGAGGCAGGAGAATCACTTGAACCCAGGAGGCGAATGTTGCAGTGAGCCGAGATTATGCCACTTCACTCCAGCCTGGGCGAAAGAAGGAAACTCCGTCTCGAAAATAAATAAATAAATAAATAAATAAATAAATAAATAAATAAATAAATAAA
>NW_026652282.1:112911104-112911608 GCF_009828535.3 Hylobates moloch
AAGTGAGGAGCGCCTCTGCCTGGCCGCCCCGTCTGGGAAATGAGGAGCGTCTCTGCCTGGCCGCCCAGTCTGGGAAGTGAGGAGCACCTCTGCCCCGCCGCCCGGTCTGGGAAGTGAGGAGCGCCTCTGCCTGGCCGCTGTGCAACCTTCCAAGTGTGAAGTGACAGCCTTCGTTGTAGAATGAATGAAGACACTGGCACTGATTATATAACACCTTGGCAGCTATCTCAAGTCGTTGATGGTGGAGGTATTGGAATTATAGAAGAAAGCAAACACACAAATTTGACTAAAGGCGATTTTGTGACTTCTTTCTATTGGCCCTGGCAAACCAAGGTTATTCTGGATGGAAATAGCCTTGAAAAGGTGATATATATATGAACGTATCTGATTTTTTTCCCCATATAATTCTTACTTTGTGCATTTGATATTCAGTTGTGTTTGTAATCACGGAAAAATAAAAGCATATATTTTCTTTAAAAAAAAAAAAAAAAAAAAAGAGAGACC
>NW_026652282.1:112911621-112940475 GCF_009828535.3 Hylobates moloch
AAGCAGCCGGCCTTGGTGTAGGCTTATGTGTAGCGTGAGTATCAAAGCACCGAGAGGAATGATTAGCGTCAAAATCAGATCGACGCCGAGGAGGAACCAGAGCAGGGTGGGGTTCAACCATTATGTAATTTTTAAATGTTAATATTCTAAAGCAAATATGGCAAAATGAAAAAAGAAAAAAAAGAAAATCAGAGAATGTGTGTCCATCTGTTAAAGTTTAACAAATATAGGCTTTAAATTACTCCAGAATTATAATCATACCTCAGGCCTGTCACTGTATCATGTCCTCTACAGATGATGACCATGGGACTGGATTCTGGTCAGTGGAATTTTAGAAGTTTCACTATCTAGTCACTATTTTAGGTTCACTATCATATCTGAACTTTCCTGATAATAACAAAATTATGAGAGTCTTCATTTTTTGGCCTTCCTGAGGTGGTGAATGACTGCATTCCTTATAGGAATTCCATCTCTGTGCCTAAACACTGAGATTCAATGCCTACAAGTTTGCTTAAGTAAAACATATTTCCCTTATCTATGCATGTAGGTGTCTGATATTTGCCCATTGGAAAGTCATGCCTTTTTAAATGTGAACACTTCCAGGACAGGCAGCACATTAAATACGGCCATTCTTGAATACCATAGGCTAATTTGTCTCTTAGATCTCAACTATGAGCAGTTCTCCATAGTCTGAGAAGCCCAACAGGAAAGCACTTAAGGGGAAAAGTCCAGATCTATCAGAGGAAGCAGGCCTGACAAGTTGCTATCATGAGGATTTTCCAGGGCCAGAGGCCACCATGAGGGATGAGAAAAGGATGCTGTGAAAAGAATTTGAAAAGTACCCGAGACAAACTTGGTTTACATCTGGTTTTGCCTGTGGGTCAACTTTCTTCTGGCCAATAGAAACTCCAAGTCTCCAATTTGATGATGGTCAGGAATGCTTGCCCTGAATTCTTACCTAACATTCAGCACCCTCAAAGAGAAAGACATTAACTGAATTCTGAAGAGGCCTAAGACCTCTTGTAAATGTCTATATACTGAACTGTTTTTAGTGCTGGTATTATCAGACTCACAGAAACACCTACAAAACATTAAATGGCTCAAAGTGGGCTTATCAAGAAATGCCATCATGGGAACCACCTTAGTAAAACAGGGCACAAGGGGCAAGAGAACTATGTATAGGGCAGCTGACACTTGACAAGGACCCAACCTCCTCCCTGATCCTCTTCACTGTTAAGAGACACATCAGTAATACTTTGCTCTGCCACAGCCTCTGATCTAAACTCTCTTCACTGCAGTTTTCTATCGGCCCAACTCCAGAACAGTGGTCAATGCAGAGAAGTTCCAGATTCGCATTTTTGAAGCATTTTGAAATACGGCAGAATAAAGTATTACCAAATTACATTTACTTTCTTAAAGAACAAAAATGATCATCCTTTTATTACTGTGCCATTTGTTGAATATAACCAATTTTAAGTGAGAGAAAACATTTTAATGGAAAAATTCATGCATCTCATTGTTATGAAATGATTGATGCCCATCTGGAAAGTATGAAATAAACAACACTGGTTTCATATGTTACACTAGGGATGCAGGATAGACATGAATAACTGGGAAAGAGAAACTTCTAATAATGTATCTTAGAATATGCCTCAGGATTTCTGAGGCACAAGAGAAACTAGTAAGCATTCTCTCAAAATTTTAAGTTTTCTTTTATTAAAATAGAAGTGTTTTTCTTGTGTTAGTAACTTCAATCTTATAGGAGTAATAGGTGTAACACAATGGATATATTATCTACATAATTCAAAATACTGATGGTATATTTGGAAATAAATTTACTCTATGAAATATAACATTGAGCCAAATCAGAAATTTAAATATCATTTTAGAATTACTAAATATTAGGATTAATATACTAGAGCATGAATAGCCTTCAAGTGAACTCCTGTGTGAATATGGATTCATAAAAAAAGACATAACCAAGAAGTTTATGCATTTTATTAGAAGAACAAAAAATAAACATAGAAGTAGCATACTAAAATGAGCTGCATAATGTGCACTTTTAAACATAAACAAGCACTACAGCACTATAACTTGAAAAAAATCAAAGCGTCTGCAGTTGAGGGAATGAGCTATTGCATTTTGGAGGAAAAATACTATGGGAAGAGTTGGTACTCATGAAATATTCTGGTCATTATTTAAATATGTTACACATGGCTAATAACTTTCTTATATATATTTTTAATCACCATTTTCCACCCAAATTATGTGCCTCCATTTTTCACATTATTCCAAATTGTTGTTATATGAATGCACAAAGTTAGCCCTTTAAAAAAGAATATATTTAGGAAAATCCTTCAAAAGTTTTTTAATTTAAATCATTGTAATTTGGGAGCATGGGGACAAATGGCTCATTTTCTGTTAAAGCAGCAACAATAATATTAAAAAGAAACATTTTGAAAAGGGCATTCATTCCCATAATCCAGTGATATGATGGTCATATCATTCTCTCAACCGCTAGACACAAAAGACATAGCAACAAAATAATTTGTTTCCATCACTAACAAATAGCATCTCTACACAGAAATAAAGCTCTGGAACCATGCAGTTTTATGACATAAATCTTTAGGTTGTGTGTTTTCGGAGAAAAAAAGCATTGCTTAATAGTTGGGTTACTTTTAGGTCTTGTTACAGAGGTATTTTTTTAAAAAACTAATATGATGTAGATGCCTAGCAAGGATTTTGCAATATCTGCAAAGAGCTGCGACTTATTTCATAGTGATACATTTTTTTTACATATACCATAATTGTGGATGGATTCTATTTAAAGATAAAATTTCTCTTCAATAATCCAGCTTTTGAGTATTAGTGATTCTCTTACAGGCAAGAACAAGTAGAAGGGCTGGAAACTGCACAAATTAGTCAAACTAAATACTTTCTTGAGGTTAGTAATAGAGGGCTTTTTTTGGGGGGGGGGCCTCATTTACATCCATTTGTTATACTTAATTCCCTAATTTGTCTTACTTATTGAAACACAGCCTCTATGTTGAAACTCCACAGTATGACCCCGTGGCTGTCAGCATGTACACCATGTCACGTATTCATGGGGTATCTTTTGTGATGCTTCTACGATTATTCCTACTAATTTATAGGTGATTTTTCCTGACTTAAAATGTCATATCTCTATTGACCTTAGAAAAATACATTCTTGAATCTGGCATATTCACAAAGAAATGTCCATATCAGTACACAGGTTAAATTGGGAAATTATGTTGGAGATAAGGCTGAAGTTGGAGTTCCTAACTACAGAATGAAGGAATGCTTACATTTTATATCAATGGAAATGCTGGTCAGATTGTCAGGCTGTTTGTTGTATGGCTAACTCTAAGTGATTATGGGCTGAGGGAAAAGAAAATTCTAGCCAACTGGCCCTGAGGTATTGGACAACTGTAAGGCTTGGATTGCTTTCTGGCTTTGGCTTATTTTTCTTTCTCTGTAAATGAGAACTATCAAAACGAGTAGCAATACCAACTCCACCAACCCCAGGATGGGCTCCTTTTCTAGGTACTAAAAGTACCTGTGGTGATCAAATGCTTAACCTTTCTAACCTTGACCTCTTCTAGGCCTCATTTCCTGGGGGCAAAAAGAAAGTTAACTGGCTATCTGTAGGTGGTGTGGGAGCTAAAATTGGCAGAGACGGTCAGATTGAAACATTGTCTTCCAGCTCCTGTGTTACGTAAGATTTTGGCTGGTTCTCTTCTGTTTAGTTAAAACAAAACAGTAGGAGGCTGAAGTGGCACAGTTAACTACTTTGTAATCTGGTAAAGGTAGGTCAGAAAACAGCTTCCACTGAACAGGTATAATGTAAATAAAGCCAGTTATAAAGTTGTGCTAGGAGCATTTTTTTTTCCTTTGTTGAAGGGAATGAACTGCCCTATGCTGGCCATCCTTAACTGTTAAGTATCATCTTTCAATGGTTACTGATTTGGTTTTGGTTACTGGATCTTAAAGGAGGAACAGTGGTCAACATTAACAATTTGTCACTTAAAACATTTTAACTGACACATATATCAGCTGATCGCTTTCTGTGAAAGATGAAATCTGATTCTATCATAACGGTAATATCTATCTTGTAATACATGAGGTATTTCACTGCTTGCAACCACTGAAAAAGGAAAACTTGTTCTAGAAACTGCCTGGTTGTGTGTGTGTGTGTGTGTGTGTGTGTGTGTGCACATGTGCGTGTGTTTATAGTGGGGATTAATTTAAAAAGCAAACAATCTTTGCTAATGATCTTGTTAAAAGATGAAGTTATTCTACTCTCGTTCAGTGCTGTTAGCTGAGGCTGACCTGCTACCTGTTACTAGCCTTCTCTTTTGGTGACCTGTAGCAAACTAGAAAGCCTCCATAACAGCAAAGCAACATTATGCTTTAGTTAAGTCTTAGAGCAAAAACACCCTCCTTTTCAAAGCCTTAGAAATAACTCTCTCTTACTAACTTTTCCACTATTATCACAGACTTCTTACATTTAAAAAAAGCTCCAAGGATTGCTTTCATGGACTATATACATAAGTGCAAAAAAGGTGTGTCTCACACATCCGCACCCTAACTGAGACAGTCAATTAACTGCAGCATGTGTTTCTTAAACACTGTTAAGGGGTCATTCCACAGTATCTTCATGTATAGTTTTAAAAATATGAATTAATTTCAAAAGAGGCTTTAGTCATGCATTAATCCTCATATAGCTATATTTGCTTATGTAATTCCAGAAAACAGAATTTTTGCAGCTACAGCTATGCCACTTGAATAGGGTAATTTTGAATTGTTATAAAAAAGTTAGATAATGTATTAAAAATGCAATGATTGTGTTTTGAAGTCTAAATACTGTGGAATCACCCTATCCACACAACAAATTCTATAAACTATAAAGCCTGATTCTAGAATCCATGTGTTATAAACTTTTTCACAAAAAGTCACACAAGGACACAAATTCAGCTTTTATATATAGGCCTTTGGGATTAAAAAAGAACTCAACCATGTCTGTTTTCATAGTTTTGAGCTGTATTTTCTACATGCTCATACTGTCACAAATCACCTATAGTTTACAAGTAAAATGTTCACATACACAAATGTCTAAAGGTAGCCATGTTGTAATTTTGTTGCCAAAGCAACAACTAAATATAATTAGATAACAATTATTATTTGTATATAAAGTTAAATTTGTTCTTAAATTGTGAACTATAAAGGATAGTTTTGGACTATAATCTGTATCTTGTCATACTTCAGTGTCAGTTTAGAACCTAGCTAGGCGGGCAGAATCCATGCAGTAAAAGCTTAAACTTTCTTTAACTTTCCTTCGAAATTAAATTGATTAGTTACTTAGAGCTACAGAAAAGCAATAAAGTGAAACCTTAAAGATGAACAATAAGAAAAATGAAAATATGGTACCAATTAGTGAGTTATATTTACAGTTTGATTAGGCTAGCAATTAAATTTACAAAAAAAGTTGTTATACTCTTGGACATGCTATGTATTCTAGTGCCTTCTACAGGCACTGGTTAAACAAGGCTACTGTCTTAGTATATCTAGTCATCAGAATTGGGAAATCAGATTTCCCTCATAAATTTTGCCTATTTCTGTTTCAATGTATGTGAAATGTATTTGAGAGAAAAATAATGAGGATTTCAGTTTCTAATCATTCTGTACCTCATAGCCTACCCTACAGACTAAAGGAACTCGGAAAACTTGTGGCTGCATTTTACCTAAGAGCATCCTTATCTATACTCTGCAAAGAGGGGGACAAAGAACGAAATAACATTTCAAGTAGCACATTAACTTTCTCTCTTATTTAATAAAATGTAATGTAAATGTCATTCCTTATTCAGACATCACTATGCTTATTGGTAATGCTACTTAAAACAGATTCAAGTTGCAAAGATTAATTTCATTCTGTTTCTGCTGATGGTAGGGAGGAGGTACTTGCTTTTTCCCAAATTGGAGAGCAGGTGAGCTGAGGCCCTCCCATTAGTGAACACCGCCTAGTGGTATAGGACAACACTTATGGCAAGATCAAAGTGCTTCAGCATGTTCAAAAATGCATGAAAAAAATTGATGGAGTAGAGAGAAGATGACTTTCCACATCATGATTAACTACAAATTAAAGCCTCTGATCTAGAAAAGTGAAATGAAATGCCACAGCTGGTTGTGGAATCATGCTCCAATTACAAAAGTAAATACCGTATTTAAATAGCAATTTTATGAATCCATTTATTTTATCTTAATCCCTCTTTAAAATATACGTATGTTATGGTCACATAGTACTTTTTAAAAAAAGTTGACACTACTAAAACCCTCTTAAAGATAACTTTTAGATTATTTTCTCTGTATACATGACCCGTTTTATCCAAGTTTCAGCACTTTCGCATATTTTTTGCAAAAGGCTGAGAAAAATGGACAAAAACAATAAATTTGGATAAATAAAAAGAGGCCCCTCTAAAATACAAAGCTTATAAAATGTTAACTAAGAATCATAAGTGATTAGAATTTTATATATACAATTCATCCAGTAAATTTTTGTTTAGAGTCACTGATTAGTTTTGTGACTTGTCTTTTTAAATGGAAATTTATAGTCTAATGACTTATCTTTCTTCTTTTCTTTTCTTGAATAAAGATAATTTGAATAAGTCATTGCACATCTAAAGAGTGCTATCTTAAAATTGTATTTTTTCCCCAAAACTCTATTGAATTTGATCAAAACTTTAGGGCTTTGAGCTTTCTTTAAGTTCATTTAGAAAACAACTTTTAAAATGCCAACAATGTAGAAAATTGTGGCACCAGAAATACAATGGCCCTAAATACCCCTCACTGAACCTTTTACTTTAAAGTAAGTCATTGTTAATGTCTTCCAGTGCTTAACGCAACATGAAAACAGCTGTACTCTAGGTCTATTATCTATGGTTTATGTATACCTTTGCCCAAAGTCGAAAAAGTTAAGTGAGATAGTTCACTGCATGCAGATGTCAAACTACACAAAAGTTCATTTTGCACAAAAAAGTTCTTGTCTCCTTTAAGGAATGTATCCAGACTAGCTCAGGTGCATCCCTCCTGGATTCATGTAATCAGATCTGCCCTTCTGGAGAGGCACCGGTACAGACCATACAAAACTCAGTTCCATACATGATGAATTTCAAAAAGGCATACACTACTTTCTTCTATAGCAATGTTAAGATTTCAGAAACAGAAATTAACTGGTTCAAAGAGTCCATAGGTAGAGGTCAGGACAACTCTTGATCTCTAATTCCACGCAACATTGTCAACAGCTGACAATGGCTCAATACAAGCAAGGCTGTTTAGAAAGCACTGTTGATCAGGATTTGGATGGATAATCAAGATCAACAGAGTATCAAGTCCCAGAAAGCTAATTTTGCTCTCTCGTATTCTGAGCCAAATGGGTCTGCTTTGGAAGAGAGCATCAAATGTTCTGAAGCACAAACAATGTGAAAAGGAGGAACAATGGGAAGCAGGAGATATTTCTGGGTCCCACAATGGCTAAGGTAGCCTTGGGCAAGTCATATGCCCCTGGATTCAGTTCCATCAACTATGAAAAGGATTTTGCTAATTCCATTGTTCTGTGATTCAAACACTTCTAGCCAGCTTAAGGTATCCTCAATCAGATTTGCTTTTTACTTGTCATTTTCATGAAGGAGAAAAACAATTATTATATATATCTATATAGATATAGATATATATATGATGGTTTTATACTTTCTGGTGGAAGAACACCTATTTACTAGAAGATATTAAATCTATTACTTAATGTAAAATGTCATATGTTTCCACCACTGTATAATAACATTAATAAATGAGTAGAGTGGATGAGATATGTCACACACCACAGGAATTATTTGGTTGTAAAATTCTTTCATAAGTATTAGTAATGTGAATTCAGCTGAGCTCTGTGGAGTATAGCTACTCTGTCTCATTCAAAGGGTGCTAAAACCCGCTCTATTGTCATTTTCAAACATATATAAAGGCAAACGAATCCAAACAAGCAAAAAGGAGGCTTGGTTATGATGTGAGAGGTTCTGACGTTAAAGTTTGGGCAGGGGGACACTTGCCATATATCACAGGTGCTTTCTCCTTCACTGAACTGTTTAACAAAACGAAACTCAGTTGAACCGAAGCTAAAGACAACTACAACCATCTTTCCCAGTTCTTTTGAATAAATCAAGGAATAATTGTAAGTGCTTCCCTGTTCCCTGTCCTAGCCATTTCTCCAAGCCTGTACTCAGGCTCCCTCTGTGATCAACAGAGAAGACTGTCCATTTGGGGAGGAAAGTCCTCATTTGTAACCAATTCTCTTTCACGCTGACTGACTTTTGCTAGATTGCATCTTACTTGTTATTCAAAGACTAGTCTAAAGAGCATGAGCCATTTGCATTTGGAAAATGGCATTTGTGTAAAAGGTGACATTGCCATGGTTTTACACACTTTCCTCCAGTATGTAAAAACTATCTCCATGCCCCCATCTCTGTTTGATTTATAACTTGTAATTAGCATATTTTTAAACTCCCAAGTACCAGTTTCTCAGCTGAAGATGACAAATGGCTCAGTTTTAGACACTCAACTTAGGAGACAGGATTCTCAAGCCACACACACAAAAAATCTAATGGGCACTTTACATAATTTTTAGTATAAATGCTGAGAAATTCATTTAAAGGTAAAGTCTTATTTGCCAAGCTATTTAAGAAGAGTGAATTAGGGGTTAATGTTTTATGAAGTTCTCTGCTTTGTGCAGGTAATTATTTCTCTCTTTAAAAAATCTAGCAATTTGATTGTATTATGCAACATCAGATCTGCAGGTACAAATTATACACATGCATGTTAATGAGCAGGTTTTGTGCACATTCAAAAGTGAGGCGTTTTAAATGTCAGTCCCAAGAAACCTACAGAAATATTCTAAAGAAAGAGAGCATATTTGCATGAACCTGTCATGTTTTTAAGCACACGTACTTCTGTTCCCCACTAATAACACTTTAGTTGAAATCAAACACCACACATATACAGCAAAACACTACAGTATGTAAAAACCTAACACAGCACAACACAATACGACACAAGAAATGGTACTGAATATATTTGTTACATCCTGAATCAACCCAATAGACTATCTTGTAAACAAAATAGTAAGGTAACACTTCAAAAACAGATGAACAATTTATCCACCAAGAATGTATATAGTAAGCCAAAAGCTCACTGTGGAACTACACTTAGCATGGTTATTAGAAAATCACAAAGAGTAATGTAACAAGTTACCAAATTTTATGGTCATGTTCTGCTTGATAATTCAAATAGGATGGATGGTAGTTATTAGTTTTCTATTCATGTTGTTTTAACATCTCCATTGATTTTTAATGCTTTATTTTTTATTTGAATTTGCTGGCTGGCAGGTTTGCTTTGCTTAATACATTGGCTGCAACACGCTTATTGTTGTGTTGGTAGAATAAGACATACAAGAATATATATAGAAAGGCCATATGGAGGTTTCCATGGAAAGATTCTGATACTCCATAACTCTGCTGTTCAGAATTTCAGCTGAAATGGAAAAAAAAGAAAGAAAGAAAGAGTGAGAAATATTGAAAGGTTATTGAACGAAGAGTCAGGAGAGTGTGGTGGGTCTTGTTCCAGTTC
The DNA here is from genome assembly GCF_009828535.3 of Hylobates moloch. Classification (NCBI taxonomy): domain Eukaryota; kingdom Metazoa; phylum Chordata; class Mammalia; order Primates; family Hylobatidae; genus Hylobates; species Hylobates moloch. The sequence continues at coordinate 112,921,312 of NW_026652282.1, forward strand.
TGTCTGTTAACACTGCCAAAATATCCCCAATCTGAATTTCAGATTGAAATGGGGCTTTTGAGAATGATCATGAAAGAACCATGTATCTATGATAGTCTATGATACCCTTTGACTGATGTGGAGAACTGTCCTAACAGAGATGCACTCCAATGTTTAAGGCATTATCTATCTACTCAATGCCAATACTTTTTGTTGAACATACACCCGTGTGTCCACCTTTCAACTGGCATGTACTGAGAAAACATGTTTGATACCGAACATTTTGAAATATGCAAGTATCAAATACACTTTCAACTTTTTCTCTGAATGTTTTAGAGCCATGCAGAAATAGCCTACCTGTGAAATCTGGGTATTGTATTGTACAAAATTACATTTTTGAACTTTAGAGAAATTTTTAGCACCTATTACATATTGAAGTGATTATGTTCTGCCAAATATCTCTACATTTCTAACAAAATCAAGCAAGAAGGAGTCACTCTTCCCAAACATGCTCTGTTGGAAAGTTAATTTGACAACTTGTGGTTACCTTGATGTAAAGCAGCCCATGAAAGTTGGGCAAGTGTTGGCAAAACCTACATTATCATGTTTAGTGCTATTCCCAAGTTGCCACTATCCCAAATGACACCCCCGGAAACAATTACAATTTATAGCTCCCTCAGTTATCCCGTGTGCTCAAAGGTGCCTTTTAAAATCCTTCCTTATGATTGAGGAGACCTATTTATTTAATGTCCAGTCGGCTATCTGCTCTGTCCAGAACACTTAGTGTTCTAAGCCCGTGTGTCCTCAGCAGGAAAGAAGGGCTAGCTGGGGTCTGGGGAACTAGTTCACTAGGGAACAGAACTGCTGCCTCCTTCAACCAAATGACACACTCCAGGTGTGAGAACTTCAAACTTTCGATGACGAAGGTATGCAATTCAGAGTTGGTGCACTATTTTAGTAAGTCCCTAGAATTAATTAAAATACCTAGGAATCTTAAGTGGCTTCAGAAGTCACATGTCTTAAGTGAATGATTGCTCAAAAAAGTGTGTGCCATGATGGGCACCAGGCAAAGAGGAGATTGAGGGTGAAGGAGAAAAAAAAAATCCCACAACAACAAAAATTTTAAAAAAGAGACATGATTGGAATGAAAATAATGACTCAGTTACTAAATTATGTCACTCAAAATTCAATACAATGTCACATGAGAGGCATAGTGCTCACTGTGTTTAACATAATCATATCAGTCAAATCCTGAAAATTCTTGTTTGATCTTCAAAAAAACAGTAAAGCTATAAAATGGTTAAAGAATTACAACTCAAAAGTAATCGGTGCCTCTGGCTAACAAATCATATATTCCTTTAATAATAGGAAAACATTTAAGAATGTGTTAGCTCATTGAGAAAATACAGTACCAGCTGTCATTGCCATATAAAAAATATTGCATATTTGCGCTCACATTTCAATTTGGAAAATTTATAATGTATAAATCAAGCTCTACATCACAAGCAATGTCTATGAATGAAAATATTTACCGAAGCCTTTTAGCAAGTGCAATTGTGTAAATAAAATATGTAGCCTATAAATATTATTTATATTAATACTTAAAGAAACTTACTGTTCTACTGGGAACTTCTACATCTGTGAAACAAACATGCTGCTATTCAGTTCATCTATTGATAATTGGGGTATCTATAGTAGTAAAAAAGATTTTAGATTAAAATAGTTTCTTGAGAGAATTCTGTTTATGTTGTTATATATGTGGAACTTTTAGTCTGTAAGCATGGTTCCCACTTTAATAAGGCAAAATGGCTCTAATACTATACAATAATTATTGTATGTATCTCCTTATAATTTCAAGACTCCCCCCAAAATTATAATTTGCCTTGTGAACTCTGCCTAGAAATACCTAAAGCAAATAAAAATCAAAACAACAAGCACATCTAATGTCCATATGAGAAGGAACTTCTGATGCAATCACTGGGAAATGATAAGGATATCCATGTGTTGGAAAGAAATGTGATATTTTGTTTTCTCTCCAGTGGATCTGAAGGTAAAGGTGATGACTATACTAAGCCAAAGTTTAAACACAATAATCAAAAATGGCAGTGAAATAAATTCTCTTGACCAATGAGGAAGCATTTAAGTAATATTAAGTATATACATTTGAGGATTGGTGTGTTACCAGTAATTAAATATAGAATATCAAGAGCAACATCTGGTAACCAATCAAAAATGAGCAAAACTCCTCTGATTCATCTTGGGATGAATAGCAAAGCACATATAGCATTCTAGAATATACACAAAAATAAAAATTCTAAATGTGACAATGGCTTAAGAAACACATAAGAATCTCACCAATCCAAAAAGCATATACTGTGCATTACCAAAACATTGTAGTTATCTCGATCTGAACAGCTTAAATAAATGGCCAAACCTGATTGCCTGTAGTTGGTGCAGCGAAGGGAACGCTGGTGGCAGGTGTTGTTGCTGCAGACACAGTGGTAGGTGTAGCACCGTGCATCATGGGCACTTTCAGTTGAAAACCAAAGAAGCAACACACGGGAGGGTAGAGGATTTATGCAACCATGACATTTACGATGGAATGAGGTGTGGTAGGTATCACAGCAACAAGCCATGTGACATCATAACGACGAATACATCAGGGTATTCATGCAATCACAGTCAGTGCAAAGCAACACAGCATGGAAGGGGGGAAAATTAAAAAGAGAAAAGGGGAAAGCCAATTATAGTTACCAATATGGAAAATGGAACCATTCTCAACATTTAGTACGTTTTTGAGCAGAATCCCATTGTAGTTTACTCAAAAGGCTAAATTTTCAGAAGGGGCTACAATGAATGCATATGAAAACAAAAATCCAATGTTACAAGGGCTATCTATCTGAAGCTAGTTAAGCAGACAAGTAACTGGACTGCGCATTCAAAATGGAATTAAGGAATCATAAATTGGAATTTAGGTTCACTGACTTATGGACATGAATGCCGTCACTAGATTTGCAGGTGCAAATAGACAGTTATATGTATACTTACCTGATCTGCATGCAAAGACATGGTAGGTAGACTGGTTGGTATGTGGTAGCGGGACAGATATGAAGAATACAGTGAACTATGCATGCAAGTTTTTAAGTACGCCTCTAGCAAACTCCTGGGAAATTTTGGCCATTTATCAAACAAATACATGGAGTACTTCACAGTAAATCTTGTCTTCACAGCAACTATTATAGCTCCAATGGTTAGCAGCTGTGAAATCTCTTGCAGGATGTTTTATCTTTGCCTTTTCTAGTTTCTATCTCATTTAGAAAGTGTTTTGGGTGCTTTCTGATGTCTAGCTCATTTCAGAAAGCAAACCAGGGAATTAATGTGTGAATGGCAATGTGTGAATGGAAAGCATGTATATGTAATAATTTATCATGTCTACATCAATTAAATTCAGATTTTCTGAAAGTCTACAGAGAAAATGAATGGCCAGAGAAAAATTAACATGTGCAATGCCATAGAAACTGAAAATGTACCCCAAATGGCGATTAACAGAAACTCCATAGTTATCCCTTCCACTTATCTCTAGTTACCCATTACCCAGAGCCATCTCTGTTGTCTCATATGCCAATTCTAAAAACACTCTTGTTTTCCCTTTGGCAGTGCAACAATTGTACAGGAAGCAGACCCACTAAGAATGCAGTTTGCATTCCTAAGCAAAGCTCTGAAGGTGAAAGGACAAGAGAGCATCTTCAAGAAAACTGTCACAAAACATGAAGGCAAAGACACATTTCTCAAACTTGCGGAAGTCTGTTCTAATTGTACACATTATGATTCAAAGGTATACATATTGTGCTCCTGTTGGTATTAATGGAAATGTTTATTAATTCCTACAGAAGACAGTCGAACCCTCAGTAACAGGGGTTTGACTCCATTCCCAGGGTTCAGATCTCGCTATGTTAGTGAGTGCTGCTACTATGTGGTTGTCATTTTGAACTTTATTCTCAAGAAGCCTGTTAGTAGTGCTTTTGGGGCTCTGCATCTACTCTGGTCCACCAAGGTGACAAAGGTTAATTTTTTGCAAACTCTCAAAAGGGATGGGATGGCCTGGATTGATGTGAGACGGTGGAGTGGGACGGGGTGGGATCATTTCTCCTTGCATAGAACAGAGCTATTTTCTCCTGGTCTGTTCCTTGTGCCCATGAGGACTGTAGGAGCTGTGAACTCCCCATTCCTTTCTCATGCTCTTCAGTATTAGTGCTGTATAAAATGGTTTAGAGATGGCTATCATATTGTGTTAGTGGCTAACAAAAGGATCTGTGTGCAATTGCTTGTTAAAAATCACATAACACTCAAAGAGTCATTTTGAAATGATTCTGTTGTGCCTAGCTTCTGTGCCAATGGTGCTTCAGGCTAGAACACTACAGGATTCATTACAGAACACTGCAGAATCCTCTGGCTTTGCTGAACTCATCCTCTCACAACATGGGAACATTGAATGCTTTAAGTCGTATAGATAACTTTTTCAGGTGGGAATTGTTTCATTGTACTTTGCAAGTTATACATTTGAAGTATTTTACAATTTTTAAATAATACATGTTAAGCAAAGAACAAAACTGCCCAGTGTGGCTAGTTTCAAATATTGAAAAAGAAACGCTTTTTAATATTTCAGTTCCTGTTGTTAGGGTAGAAACAGAGAAATGACAGGGCCAGTATTAGGCCACAGTGGCAACCAAGTAGGACTTGAGAAAGTAGGACTATTTTGATGCTACAAAGACATAAAACAGAAAGCACCATTTTAAACCTTAACATACTCAGAAAATTTCCAGCCACATCTTTCAGTCATTCATCTTTCATAGTCACAACAGAAAAACACATTTTTTCAGATTAGAAAATGTTGATAATTTTTGTAGAAAACCTACCAATATTTGAAGCGGGTGCCATGCACAGTATTGGCCCTGTACACCATGCAGAAAAGCGTGGAAAGTAAAGAAAAGAGATATTTGATTATTAAGGATTTACTGATAGAAATACATTTTAACAGAAAGATTATTTCTTTGCAATATCAATTACTCAGCACATGCAAGTCCAACAATCTCCCATGTTTACAATTACAGATTAGTTTTAAGGTCACAAACCCAGGTAATCAAAATAATTCTTGGATTCTTAGGTACAAAATGAGCTATAATTTTTCTTTAAAAGAATTAACTCACTTAAATTACATATTTATTGTGGACAAATACATCCTAAATAATTTTTATAATAAGAGAATTTTAATTTATTACACATATCATTTTCTAAATATGCTCCAGAATCTCATATCTGGTGTCCGTATTTCTATTTAGAGTATTAATCTGTTAACACTGTCTCCTCCACTGTCTTATAGTCAATAGGACTTGACTATGAATATATGGCAGAGAGGTTCCATTAAGAGAGACCTCTTAGCTGGACAGGCTTTTATGTTGTTACTAATTAAGGGGAAGGGAATTTTTCTGACATTTTTGCTTATGAAACTAGATTTTATGTTGGCCAAATCTGGCAAAAAATTCAAACTTGGAAACAAAGTAACTGTAGTATTAAGAAAAACTATGATGAACAGCATACATTTTATTATATTCAACCACCTTGACTAGACTTCCAGGGCTACTGAATTCATTCCGTAGCTATAATACAAATTGGAAGTAGCCAAGGTAGAGTGATCTAATGTGTAGGTAAATTACCACAATTTTTGAAGAAAAAAATGCTAGGAATAAAGTCATGTCAACTCATACTGGTTTTCTCTTTTACTCTGTAGACATTATGTGTTTTTTTCTTAGGTTGGGAGAAAATATCTAAATTATTAGATATCAGTAGTTACTTATTATAAGGGATGTAAGAAAGTGCTGAAGAATTCCATATTTCCTCTCAGAAACTATCATATAAATGTATACAAATTGTATAATTTAAATGATGGCATGAAGGACTGCTGTGGCTAGTAATTAAAGACTGGTGTTTTATGGTACCTTTCGAAATTAATTAACTGATTAATTTACTAGTTAACCAATAAGTTTTCTCAAGTCCGAGTATTAACAAGGATTTCTAAATTATTTTTTAAAACATATGTTATTTTCATTTAAAAATAGTTTCCAATCTTGGGCATTTAGCATTCTGTCAAAAAAAAAAAAAAGGGAAAAAAAAACTGCTGTACTCTCAATGGTTAGAATTTTCAATTTATTCCTAAGAGACTATATGCTCATTCTTAAACTACTAAACCACTGGAAGAAAATTAGTTTCCCCCCAATATATGATATGTAATTGAACAAATTTCTGGCTTAACATTTTCCATTCAATTTCGTGTAAAACAGGCTATTAAATATAGCTGAATGTAGGAGATAGCAAAATACGCTGCAAAATGTCAGAAAATATAAACTGCTATGTATTTTATATTAACTGATTCAGGAGTTACAGGCTGAAACTGTTTAATTTATATTATACTATATTATGCACTTAGGGTAGTTTTATTTTAACTACCTTTGGCATATCAAAGACATATTGACAACGCATTTCCATAATATCGAAGCTGGGAGTTTTTTCCTTTTTTTTGACAGCATTCTACTGTCTGTGACAGTGATACCTAAGAGTCAAGGAATTAGTTTGAGACTGAACCAAGTGAATTAATCATAAGCAAAAACCAAGAAATGCTAAAAAGAAAAATGTTGATACTTTTTCCTAGTTTGATTTCAAACCATGAATCTTCATGAATTATAGAAAAACAAGTAGTTCTAGATACTAGCAGATAAGCATAACTTCCTTGTTTTATTTTTAATCAAAATATATGTCGACAGTCCTCCTATACAAGCTCTTTGAAAGCTGTTTTGCATTGTATACATTCACAACGTCACCAAACTCGCTGCAGTGCCTAGAGCTGTGTTCTCACCTGCAGGGATAAATGCCGGCTGTGGGAGCTGCAGGTTAGTCAGAGCCTGTTGGCAGTGGAAAACAGTGGGATTAAAGACCGGAGTGGCACCATTGGGCTTTTCCAGTGCTGATCTCTTTGGTATCAGTTGCAGTGTACCAGGCTGCAGGGCCTGTGGGGGGAGAGATGGTACTAGTACTAGAGAAAGTAACAAATGTACTCAAACCAAGCAAGCACCAGTCATATAAGGTACTTCCTGGGAATCCTCCGTAAGGGTATCCATTGGGCAAGACACTGGATAAGCAGTGGCCCCACAGCAAGGTAACCAAATGCAGAGATAAGGGGGTTCACAGCCGTGTACAGTGGCTCACGCCTGTAATCCCAGCACTTTGGGAGGCTGAGACCAGCAGATTGTTTGAGCTTAGGAGTTTGAGACTAGCCCGGGCAATATGGCAAAACCCCATCTCTGAAAAAATAGAAAAAGTAGACAGGCATGGTGGTGCATGCCTGTGGTCCCAGCTACTTGGGAGGCTGAGGTGGGAGGACTGCTTGAGCCCAGGACATCAAGACTGCAGTGAGCTGAGACCACACCACTGCACTCCAGCCTGAGTGACAGAGTGAGAGCCTGTCTAAAAAAAAAAAAAAAAAAAAGGTAGTCCACTACATGAGCAGTAGTGCAAAACAGAAAAAAATGCAAAAAAAAAAAGGTTTTCAACTTCACTAATTTAGACCTCATTTGGGCAGGATATGACAGAAAGCTACTACAGTAAACAATCATTTATAATTAATATCTCAGGGATACTCATCTATGAATCTATAAAAATGAGATTAGCAGAAGCAACAGATATAGCAGGAAAGAGATTTCTGCCTGTTAAAACTCTGATACAGATCTACGACATAAATGGCATATAGGTGATGAAACAGATGTTGGTAGATCAGAGTCTGACACTGTCGCCCCATGAAATAAAATCCAATTTATACAAAGACTTCAGGTTCAAGTCCTATAATTATATATCTCCTAACTAACATGTAAGGAAAAAGCAAATGAATATTTCCTCCCCCACCACCTACCTCACCCATGTACTATGTAGATAGTTAGCAAAATATATGCAGTTCTTATTTATAGAGGCTTGCTGTCCATTTCGGTATGCACCATTTGCTTTGTTAAGTTCTTGTAAGGTTTAATTCTAAAACCTATTAGCATTTTTAAACCATCCTTTCATGTCTACAGTTCTTTCAAAATCCCACTGTGCTTATAATACTCAGTGAAACTTGCCCCTGGATCAGATTCTTTGGAGAAGTTTAACACTACTTTACATTTTTTTTTTTCTCAGCAAATTGCACGTTACTTAAAAAACATGTCCCAGCAACAACAATTAGGTATGCTCCAAATTCTTAAGGAAACAGGAATGCTTGTGTTGAGTAACTATCCTACCATGTGTCCAAAAGGGTAATGCCATGACCTCCTTCCTGTGGATAACAAAGGTCTCAAGGTATCTCTATTTTCTTTTGGGAACTCTACTGTCAGTGCACACACTGTGACAGATCTGCTTTTCATTTCACCTAAATAAAGAAAAGCATGCTAGAAGAGTGAGATAAAATAAACTGAGTAGCTTTAGAGATATAAAATTTCCAAATTTATCCCAGCAGACCAGGTGGCAAAGGTTAGGACTAAAATCATAAACCATGAAACAAAACCTATCATTTCGAATGCCTTTTATTACCATTGGGAGAAAATGGTTTTGCTGAACATTTTAACTAAGACAGAAGACCTACTTATCTGGTTGTTAAAAAGATTTCCCTTTGGTATAAATGGGGAGTGTCCCCTTCTCTTGAAAGTTGGCAGCGTGGTATGATCATCAGAACCACAGTTATGATTGGGGTGATGTAAACTACAAATTGGGGTGAAACCTAGATGAACATTCAACAGGTAGACGCTGGTAAGGTAGTACTGCTTGTTTATGGCTGGGGTGTATCCTGATGGGTCAGTGCCCAGTTCCAATTGGGTGGTGATTGTACTATTAAACTCATAAACCTGCTGAAGAGGTGTGAGACTGTGGATGAACTAAGTATCAACCCTTTGTGTCTTATTTTTTTTTAAATACAAGCTGCTTTCTGTGAACTCAACCTGAGCTACATACATGAACAAGGTAAAAATGTCTCTTTTACAAAGCATGTCCACTATGAATCCTTAAAAATACAAAAAGCTTGAATTTCTTCATGAAGCCCTCCTTTATTTAATCTTACCTCTATCAAATTCCTATGGGCCAACTTGATCTCACTGCTAAGACCCTGCTGTGATCAGTTACTTAAAAGAGAATTTTATATTGATATTCACAAGTAACAATTGAAAGCCTATGATATAATATTTAGCTCTCTACATGGAAATTTGAGGCTGACTTGTAACCTATGCATTCTATCAAACACACTCAAATAATCAGAAATGGACAGATGCATATGAAGCTATTTTCATAGCTTATAATTATCCCATTCAAAAGCATTTAAGACAAAAAGAATTTGGTAAAGTCTTTTTTAGCATTCATTAACAGATTATGTTGTTCAGATCAAGGGAGACAGTAAGTTTGTTCTACTTTGGTGCTCAGATCCTTCACGATATAATGAGTTCAGTTCTGACAAAAAGTGGAGCCAGTCCAAAAATGGTACTGTGTCCTTGAAACCATAAACTACTAGGAAAAGTGGGAGAAATTTGCAGTATTTGGCTTAGACAGGAGACATGAGAGTCACTCTCACTTGGAATAGGGACTGACTTCTTTTGTGAAGTTCCAGTTGCAGCAAGATAAATTTCAACTCAGTATGAGGAAAACCTTCTTAATAGGGATGTTTGAAAATAAGTGTCTCTCTGTTGTGAATAGGCAAAGTCTCTGTCATGGGAGTCCAAACTATGAATGTTTGTGAGGAGATTTAGCTCACAGTGCATCTCTTGGGCTTCAGGGTCATGTCAGTGCTTTTTCCACACCCAGGGAACATGAGGTTTCCTGTGGGTTTTGTCCTTTATTGGGGCTGTTATGCCTTATTACACAAGGAAAGGTCCAGGTAGAAAAAGAAAGACATAGCAAGCAGCACATCAAAACAATGGACCGCTGTGGCAAACTTAAGTCATGAGAATTCCTGGTTCTCAGTGATCACACTGCAGTGTTACACAAATATTTTTCCTGCTTCCTACCTCTCAGTGTTACTAAGCAGCACTAACTGTTCCCCCAAAACTGGCTTTCTACAGCAACTTAAAAGTCAGGACTCTGGGCTGCGCACAGTGGCTCATGCCTGTAATCCCAGCACTTTGGGAGGTTGAGGCAGGAGGATCACCCGAGATCAGAAGTTCAAGACCAGCCTGGCCAACATGGTGAAAGCCGGTCTCTATAAAAACTACAAAAATTAGCCAGAAGCAGTGGTGCACGCCTCTAGCCCCAGCTACTCAGGAGGCTAAGGCTAGAGAATTGCTTGAACCTGGGAGGTGGAGGTTACAGTGAGCTGAGATCACGCCACTGCACCCTAGCCTGGGCAACAGAGTGAGACTCCGTCTCAAAACAAACAACAAAAAACACACGACCACCCCCGTAAAACGAAAACAAAACAAAACAAAACAAAATAACAACAACAACAACAAAAAAAACCCAAAGTCAGGCCTCTGCTCCCAACCATGTAGAAATTTCCCCCCAGACTAAGCAGGCTGCTGTCCTGGATACTATGCCTCTAGAGAGGAAAAGTGGCCTTAACCTTTAGGAAATTACAACCTACTTAATATCCTATCTTTTAAGCGCTGTGTTTTTGAAAGGCATTAAGGATGTTAGTAGCAAAGTGCCCATGAAAGTGGCTCACAGAGCAGAGGCAACTTTCTGCCTCTCTAGGATATTGAGGGTAGTGAAACTATAAAAGCACTAAAAAATAACTTACTGTTTAAATTATATAATTTACCCATACTCTGAAAATGGGAGAAAGAGCACAGTAGGTTAAAAGCATTAGTAAGGCTTTTAAATAATTATCTTTAGAAAATCTTAGTAAATAAAGTAGAATAAATAGGTTCTTTCTTTTCCAGCTTATAACCTTGACTGTTCATATTAAGGTCCACTCATGACCATCCATGATTATGGTTACAGGATATTAGACAAATTGAGGAATATACAAAGCATTTACCCTGAAACAGGCCACAAGTGCAGGCCTTTTCTTACCATGGCAGAGGCAGCTGAATGGTTCATCTGGTGATGAGCTGCCTTGAGTTTGGCTTGCAAGTGTGCAGGAGGATGAAAGTACTTGCATTTCTCCCGCGAGCATCGACCTTTGATGTAATCCATGCAGATTGTCACAGTATTATCACTCGCTTCAATCATGGAAGCATCAGTAGGGTGAGCATAGCGGCAATCATTCTCCCCACGGGTACAATTTCCACGCTGAAATTCTCGGCAAACCTTAGAACACACACATGCACATACACACGCATCACACTGATGGCTGGAAGCTGACTGGCTTTTATTTTGCTAGTGAATGTAACAGTAATTATATATACATTGAATATATTATGTATGAACAAATCTAAAAAGATAAAGAATAATGTAAAGCCATATTCACTATGAGATATAAACAGACAGAATTTCTATTCCCAGAAAAAAACCAGTTTTAATTCTCCAGTTAATACACAGCGTTAATTAGTGTTTTTTTAAGCATAATTTAGCATAATTAGTGTTTTTTTAAGTCCAAGATGAGTCTTTATCACACCATAATGCACTGGTTTTCCAAAGTCAACTTGTGAACCATGACTGAGTTATATGTACAATCAGATTCTATTACAATACATTACTAGGCATTTAAGGGGCTGCAAATGGAGCTGACTTTATAAGGAAAAGACTAGTTATTTCAATGTACAAAGAATAACAATAGAAGAATGAAGGACTTCAATAAATCAAAAAGCTGTTTGAAATTTCTTTCAGGTTTTCTTTTCTTTGGCATTGGGGGTATTTATTGCCTAGCACATCACTCTCAAAATGGAGAAAAAAGTTGAGGCACTATGAGACTAATTTACCTTCTGTGTTCATATAGCTTTACATTCTGCAATCATAGAGAGTTATATTGTCTACTTTTTTCCCACTTTGATTATTCTAGCAAGTAGAGACTCATTAACAAATACAGTAATCTGTTTCTGAAAGCTGGAGCCTAGGTAAAAGGAACATTCCCACAGAGGCTTCCTGTGCTATCGCACAGTCTATGGCTGGGTACACTTAACATATTGTTTGACCTACCATACAGCTGAATCAATGCACTTTATAACAAGGTATGACTGCAGTAGTAAAATGTTTAACAACCCTATAAGCTAAGAAATTTGGGTTCTCTTATTTAAAACACAACACATTGGGCTCTCAGAATACTGCTTTATGTGACGGTTAATATCTATTCTACAGGTATTTACATATATCTTCACAAATACCTCCAGTTTATCTGAACGCATCAGTTTTGGGCCAACAGCTCCTGGCATTGCAAGAGGTGGGTTTCCAGGAATCAGAACAGGTGTATTTGGTACAAGTTCTGCAGGAACGAGGCCCATCCCAGGATGTGGTATGTAAGGATTGAAAGCCATGGGAGGATTAGCTGGAAGTGATGGAGTCATGGGAAAAGAACCCTGTATGTTTAAAAAAGAAAAAAAGATGTTAGAGGTAAAGATTCTTCCTGTCATTACACAAAGAGGCATTCTTTCAGAAACGTCAAAATTACTTATGCCACATCAAAATTTACCATTGTTTTCTTCTGATTTAGTTTTAGCCTCATACTAATTCCCTTAGAGGAGTTGCTTTTAAACCAACAAATCTCTTTAAGTAATAACTTTATTGGTAAGCTCATAAAATAAGCTACATGATTTTAACAGTCATGAATTAGCCAAATTAAATCTCACTGCTAGAGTCTGTTCCAAATGTGTTTCCTCCAATTCTTTCTTTATTCCCTAAAAACCATGCCACCAATGACATTACACATATGGACAATCTTCTTTGTTTCCTTACACAGGCATGGTCTTTGCATTCAGTCCCTTTCCTTCCTCCTTCCTCTTCACCATCAATACTGCTTGGCTGTAAGGCTGCTTGTCCTACCACAGGCCCCACCTGTACTACCAAATACTGGCTGTGCTTCTGTCTTCTTGGCCTGCTGACAATTATGGAACACAGCAAGGAGTTGAGGAAGAAAGTGATAAATTAGAAAAAGTGAGTGCTTTAATATCTACCTAAAATGAGTTTAGTATGGTCCATTATATTTTGTTATTTTTTTAAATCAGAGGTCCTGTTTTTTTAATTTTTATGTGTACATAGTAGGTATCTATAGGGTACATGAGATATTTTGATACAGGCATACTATGTGTAATAATCACATCAGGGTAAATGGAGTATCTATCACCTCAAGCATTTATCATTCCTTGGTGTCACAAACACTCTAATTATACTCTTTTAGTTATTTTTAAGTGTACAAGAAATTATTGTTTACTGTAGTCATCCTAGAGGTCCTGTTTCACAAGCTAATCTGACTTGCCTAGCCTTGTCTTTTTCCAGGGGGCCAGATGATATTCATAGTTCAAAAGAAGGCACTAGAAATGCTACAAGAATCCCTGTTAGGCAGGAAGAGATAAGATAACAGGATTATATGGTACACAAACTAGAGTGTAACTTGTAAAAAAAAAAAAAAGCCTCAGAAATGCAAAAAACTATTACTGCTTTTTCTATTTTCAAAGATCCTGGACTCAAAAAGTTTAATATGTGTATTTCCTTTATTATCTGTTGCCATATTATTTATCACTTTGCTGTTTTCCAGTTTGTTCCACATGTGGGTATCTTTTCTTGTCAATGTGGTTTTATTCCTTTGATAGTTCTCATCTCCCCTATAGTACTCAACACTTAGTGAATGACTGGTTGACAGATATACTCAATGATACATTTTAAAAGCTTAATGAATGAATAATAAATCACGACTAAATGTAGTATATTTCTAATAATGACTCTACAAGTTAGTTATTGTGAAACTGGTGGTGTCTCACTGTGTATTACTAATTGCATTGTTCCTTCTTGCTTTATAAAATTTTCTCACTTGAAAAAAACCCCGAATCTGTTGCATTTGCCAAACTGTGCCCATACCTGCTAAGTCACATTAATAGAAACAAGTCTAAATACAAATTGTGGAATATAAAATGAAGGGCAATGTATACTCATTGCCTCACCCCCACACAGACTTGAAATTGTCACCCGCACAGCATTCTAAGAAGACCCTGTTATAAACCATATTCAGCTTAGAAGGAAGCACTCCCCCATTAGCATTCTACCTTAGATGAGTTTATCAAATTAGCTGATTGGGACATTAGGAAGGGCAGGAAGAATCTGGCGCCAAAAAACTGGCAAGACTCACGAGGGTGAGTAGAAAAGACATGGTTGCCAACAGCCTTAAGCGGAAAGGGAACGCCAGGTGCCAGGAAAGATAATGGTGTAGTCAGGAGAAGGACTCTAAAGTCTGGGGGCAAATAGCCAAGGGCTGACCCAGTCTAACTAGGTCTTATGATGTAATAGACTACAGGAATACGGGATACTTGTCATGGAATGAGAATATGAAGCTCAGGAACTAGCCGATGTGACATTATTTTATATAATGAGAAGGAAATCTTCTGGAAACAGCCACCCAGGCATGCTTCTCCAATAAGGCAGACTTTATCAATGTAATGATTCATAGTTGTCTCAAGATCACCAAGAATCTCTGATGAGAAAAACCCCATTTTTGAAGCACACGATAGTGCTCTTCACTTGACTTTTTGTTGTCTCTGACTTCCCTGGTAAATTTCTCACTGAAGTCACCAGCCTATTCTCCTGCATACTTTTTGCTTTTGCCTTTTACAAAAATGAGCAGGACAATTATTGCATCTATGAATTTTTGAACTGAAAGAAAGACCTGGAGGTGGGTGAATTTTCTAGATTAAAAAGTTATTAATCACTAATAAATGCTGATCAATCAACAATATTGAAGCCTAATGTATGTGAAAGCAATGCTTTCTGTTTATGGTAGCTTTTTACTTCTGTAATTTTTTTCTTTTCTTTTTTGAGGTGACTCACCAGGGAAATTCTCCTAGCTAAATTCTGCTTTTTTTTGGAATACTTTTAAACTTTCTTAGGTTTGTTATATGCTCCAAGTGTATGGGAAAAAAGCTATAAATTAACGATTAGTCTACATATAAAATGTAAAGGGCTTGCTGAAAGTATTTAGATTTTTCTAAGGTTTCACCACAAACTATGCTATCTTTAGATCTTAAAATTAGTATCCTAGCTCTTATAACTATTTCCTCCTTGAGTATGAAATGCATTCTATAACACTGTTTACTGAGAAGTAAGCTATCCCATTCTCAATACTGGGGCAGAGGCAGGAACTCCTGAGTGGCTTATTTATTTTCAGTTGGACATTTCTGTTTTCTCACCACCACCTCTGCCCCAGGGTAACTACTCCATTTCATGAATTTGAACATTCAAGGGCTTAACGTTGACTAACAGCCATGGGTTAAGTCAAGCAGCCTGCAAGCTCAGAAGCTCAGCTTTAATAAGCAACTTTAATCCTGTCTCTATATATCTCTCAGCCCTTGATGTCAGTTGAGCTAACAGGAACCTATCTGTGGGTTAATTTTTATTGTAAAGGAAAAGGTTTTAAATATACTGACTCTGATTTATCTTTACAGCCTGAAATGGTCTGAACACTTAAATGTTTCAGATATTTAAATTCCAACCTAAATTATTTACTAAATACTTGAAAAGAGATGGCTGTCCCTCCCATAACCAGGTGTAAATTTTCATCTTTCTGAGTGTTGTCAACCAGCAAGAATGGTGGTGACAACAGACTTTATGAATAAGATCACCTGACAATTATTTATCCCCATGTCTCTAGCACTATTAGCTCCTACAGTAGAAATTCCCATGAGTTCCCAGTGACTTGCAGAGTGCTTAGGAACTATCAGGCACTCAGGAAATGTGTCCTAAAAATTAATGAAATATCTAGAGAACAGTGGCTCCTAATCTTTTTTGAGTCCAGGACTTCTCCAAGAGTCAGATGAAGGCTGCAGACTCTGTCCACAGAAAAATTCATGTATGCAAAAAATGTTGCTTGTGATCTCAGCAAGTTCAAGGACCCCACAACACTTACCCCTGGTGTGGGGTTATGAACTACTTACTGGTTAAGAATCTCTGTTCTAGAGTAAGGCTCTGCAAACTAGGGCCCATAAGCCAAATTCAGCCTGCCCGTGTTTTTGTATGGCCAGCAATCTAAGAATGTTTTTTACAGTTTTAAATGATTGAAAAAAATAAGAGAATAATATTTAGTGAAACATGAAAATTATAGGAAACTCTTATTCCAGTGTCCATCCACGAATTTAATTGTGCTTATTAGTAGACCTGTATTACAAAAAATTGTAGATATTTGTTTCCTCTCTTGTTATATAAGTACCTATATAATACCCTCAGTTTTGCATCTTGAACCTCACAGCCTAAAATATTTATATTTAGCCATTCACAAGAAAGTTCACCGGCCTTGGTTCTAAATGATTTCAAAAAATGAAATTCTCCAACACTTTCAGGAGTAAAGCACCAAATATATATATATATGAATTTAGTATTTGTAGCAAGATTCCACAAATTGAAAATGTTTGGCTTTGTAAACCAATACTAAGGTATTCACTAAAATGTTCTTTTACATAGTTACTAATATTAGGATTTTTAACTGTTTATAGAACAATCACTACTCAGTGACTAAGAATGGGGAAATAGTAGTTGGAACCCTGTAAAGGTAAAAATTTTAAGAGCCACCACAGATTGCTCTTAAAGGATTCTGAGGCAATGCAATTCAATGCAAAACTATGCCTCAAATAAATGTCTCATTTACACACACTTTAGGAACAGTGACTTAACAGGTTATTTCTCAAGCTAGTATAAGTAAGTAAAAATTAAATGTTATGCCAAATCAATCTTTGTGTCTCCTCAATAGCCTAGATCTATTTGTAGTTACCTCAAAAATATCCAAGATCAGTTATAATTATTGTTGGATGAATGTAAAATATTTCAAAATCCTGGACTAAGGTCAACAGAATAATCAGGGCCTTCCATCTCTGAGTTCCTGTCTAGAGTTGAATGACTAGATATTTTCTTTTACAGAAGGGTAAACATTTGGTAACAATTTGTTGACCCAATTTTAATACAAGAAAAATAGCACCCTTAAATTTTACTAGCATCATAATATCTTCATTTTATTGCTCATTTGCAAGCATTTATATAATATAAAAGGAAGCTCCTTTTACAGTCATCATGCATATTTCTATCTTTAGATAATCCCAAAATGCACTGAAATCTATAATTTTAGTTTCCATCCAACTTCACTTTCACACAAAGTACAACTGAATAATCTCTTTCACAGTATTTGCTTGGTCATTTCCACACTCCTTGAGTAATGTTCCGTGGGGACTGAAGTGGCCAAAATGCAGGCTGTAGGAGACCCACAAAACCTCCAGACTAGTTAATTAGTTTCTCAATAATTGAGAGTTAACTTTATAAACAAATGCAAGCTGATAGTGGTGTTTAAGTACTAATCGTACTTGTTAATGAATAAGTCACCGTGGCTCCAGAGAGAGCTAAGAAAAAAAAAGTTCAAGGGTCAAAAGTGAACCATTGTCCTCACCTAGACCTGGATTTTCTGATCTTATTAATCAGAGAAGTCTCCAAGTAAGAGGAACCATTGAAGGCAGACAGGTTAGTTGAAAGATCAATAGGTGATTGTGAGTATAAGAGGTATAAAGAGTAACACAAATGAGAACACAAGTCATGGTTCAGAGCTACCCATATTTGCTGGGAGGAGAAATACAACAGCAGGCCAGGAATCATAAAGGAGTACCTAAACACAGATCAGCACATCACCTAGGAAGAGAGCAAATGATTGACACTTCATAAGCAGGGTAACTTTGACATTGTTCCCGAGGAGGTGAACAGGAATTGACATAAAAATTTGTTGGTGACCACCGTGTAATAATAATGGCAATTCAATTAACTTTAGTATTCTAGTAGGAAACAAGTACTATTTTTTTTAAAAGTCAAGTTTGTGGCATGGATTGTAGTAATGGTATCATGAGCATCTGTCTCCAAAGTCATCAATTTGTATACATTGAACATGTGCAGCTTTTGTGTGTCAATCATACCTCATTAAAGTAGTTCAAAGAATTAAGTGGTTATCCAGTTTTAACAAAGGGTATAAACAAAATGTGGGTTTTTGGGAAATAAATAGGAAGAACTGAGCAAAGCAAGGAACCCACAGGAAACCTGGAGACTATTTATGAAAATGTCAGTGAAAGTCAGATAAATAGGTACGCCAAGAGTTTAAAATTATCAGGGGTTTGACCAACCACAACCACCACCACCACCACCACCATCAAAACAACACAAACCAAAACAGAACCTTGCATGGCTAATAGAAAGGTAATTCTATGTCGAAAAAAGAAAGGCCCAAAGCTATAAAAATATGAAGAATCAAGTACAAATCAGAAATTAAGGGGACCAGAAAATATTCATCCAACATCTTACTTTTGTTACATAACGAATTCCTAGAGGGTAGAGTTTGTTTCTTGATCATCTTTTTAATCCACCCTTTACTCATTTAAATACCTGTCACAGAGTATATGCTCGATAAATACTTACTGAATTGAATAAAAAGGGATTCCTAAACCATTAATTAATTTTTGATTTACTAAATAGATCAACCCAATTTAAAAATCAGAGTGCAAAAAGAAGTAAAAGTAGTTTCAAAAATGGTGGCAAAGAAATTGAATAAATCCTTCAGTCTTGCTCTCCACTGATGAAGACTTTAGGCAGATGGCTAGTCCTAAACTGTCTTTTGATAAAGATATGAATTGCTAGATCAAACGGTATGGAAAGCACAGGGTATTTTATACATACATATGTACATACGTACATACATGAATCCCATATGTGTATGTATTTTTAAAATTGGAGTGGCTAAATCCATACTAGAAGGTACCTAATTAAGAGTTCTTAAAAAAAAGTGATTTAGTGATACTATAGATAAAAATATGTTACTTTATTACAAAGTGTATAGTAATTTTTATACACTTTGTAATACACAAAGTAATTCACACTTTTTTATACATAAAGTAATTCACAATGTGTATAATCCAGGTGACTAATGAATTGCTAATGTGACTGGTACCCAGAGTGGTTCAAGAGAGAAAACTATGGAAAGAAGGGTGTAAATTAATATTTAACAGATGATTACAGGAT
>NW_026652282.1:112940496-112989445 GCF_009828535.3 Hylobates moloch
AAAAAAAAAAAAAATTCACAGAGCCCAACAAACTCCCAACCTTCATCTCATTTGTGATCAACAGCAAGCAATCTCAAGGTAGCTGGCTGTAGCTTACACTGTGACCACAAACAGTGAAGCTCACAGGCCACCATGGTCTCATTAGCACCAGGCTCCAACTAACTGAGCTAACCAGCCCCAGAGGAGAAGGACATAAAATAGAGGAGGTTACATGTAATTTATCTCACGGGAATATATAAAGGATGATAAAGGGAGAACGTTGAGATTTGTGACTATCAAAGAAACTGGGCACTATAGAAGATATCATGTACAAGTGTCCTCTGTTTGGCTGCAAAAGTGTAGCATTTTCATTCAGCTTTTGAAAAAAGCAGATTTCACAGTGTCTTAACAGAGATGGGGCAAAGCAGCAAAGGGACTGTTGGGGGATTTATTTTGTTTTAACGTAAAAGAAGCTTTAAGCTATGTGACATACACAGTCTTATTAGCAAAAGGCCCGAATAACTACTCTACTTTGGACCAGTAATTGCAATGAGGAGCAAATCTAGGATATGTGGGTTCTGAAGCTTAGACCACTGGGTGGGGAAGTGGAGCCTTAAGAATGAAACACACAAATATATTTTGCAAATTTTATAAACACATTTTAAACACGTTGCTAGGACCCCTCTCAGGGTTTTGGAAGAAAACCATGCAAATGAGCATCCCTAAACCCCTCATGTTAGTCTCAGGGTAAGTCCACCTTAAAAACAATGTTAGTTGAACAAACAGATTACGGTAGGCTTCAGTTGATACACCTAAAAGTAAAATTTTGTCTAATCTTTCAGAAAATGTAGTAAAATCCAGATGATCGTGGCATGGTAGCACTCCAGGCACTTCTGTGCTGTGATTTGGTCAACCTCAATGCGGAAGTTCACATATCACGACTGTTGTAATTATATTAAGAGTATATTAACCTTATAATTACATAATGCCTGTCTTTCCTGACTTGAAAATTTTGCAAAAATCATTTTACAAAACATGTAATGTCGCCACATCAAGATGAAAGAACTAAATGCCATCATTCATCATTACATGAGTAGGTGAACTGAAAAACCTGCTGCAGAACCTTCATTAAAATGTTATAATTTCTGTACTGACCATGAGACTGGTAATTTAGAATATGGACACAGTTTTCTTTTCTATTAAACCTACACAATGTCTGGGCCACCTTTTAAAATAATAATTGTTAATAAAAGAGCCATGATAAAACTACTCTTTTTTATAGCATAAATATTTCAGTCAATAAACTAAGTTTATGTGAACTAAGAAACTGTAAGTCTAATATGAATATTTGTCCTCTTGTTTTCAAGTACTATATCATTTAATGACTGACTTACAAAAATTAAAAAGTAGGCCAGGCATGCCAGCACTTTGGGAGGTCAAGGCAGGAGGATTGCTTGAGGCTGGGAAATCAGTACCAGACTGGGCAACATAGTGAGATCATATTTCTATTTCTATTCAAAAAATTTTTAAAAAACATTACTGTGCATGGTGATGTGCACCTGTAGTCCCAGCTACTCAGGAGGATGGGGCAGGATGATGACTTGACCCCACAAGTCTGCAGCTACATTGAGCTATGATCATGCCACTGCACTCTAGCCTGGTCCACGGAGTGACACTGTGCCTCAAAAAAAAAAAATTAAAAAGTAAATAAATATTTTCCAATTTTATCTCTAGTCACTTAAAATTGTTCTAGTCCTAAGTTTATAAGTAATATAAACCTAAGTAATATAATACCTTGTAGCCCTTTAGTAAAAAAGAAAAAAAACATTAAAAACATGAGTCTAAAAATAATATTATTCATTAATTAGTGTATCTCCCTTCCTTGTACCTATTTGAACTTTCTATTATTTTTTTTCTCTTGGTTCTGAAGCATTACATCATCTTCGTTCCTTACCATATTAATGTTAGATAAACATATAAGCCTGTTTATGAGAAATATATTTGGTAAATAGAATTATGAAAATGATGTAACAAGGTGGAGAGGGATCCAGGCAGCTATCAGATGATTCTATTTGAGATAAAGGAAAACCTAGAGAGGAAGCCTTGTTTATGGCCTTCATGGTTTGGAACTCGGTAACTTAGCCACAGGAATGCCAGCTATGAATAGCATACAACAGAACCTGAGGACTTGGCACATCCCAATGCAACCTCAAATGTGCTGAATCAACAATCTGTATATAAATAATCAAATGAATACACTCTACTGAGTCAAGTTCACTTGTGTGTCAGGATCTGTTTCCATGTGAATCACCACATTCAAAGAGAGAAACTAGGGGAATTTCCCAGGTATTCCTTTAGTTTGGATATGGACAGGTATAGATATGCAAAATGTCCAGATAAAACATTTTAACAGCCTGTAATATCATAGTCACTTTATAAATACATACACCACATCCAGTAGTGAGAATCTTTCCTCATAACTAAAATTTCTAATTGTAAAACCAAAATTTTAAAACATTAGCTTTGCTTCAGGGTAATCCACTGTGCCTACTCTTTCTAATATTCTTCTACAGTGGTTGTATTTGCCTCATG
This sequence comes from Hylobates moloch, assembly GCF_009828535.3. Lineage (NCBI taxonomy): Eukaryota > Metazoa > Chordata > Mammalia > Primates > Hylobatidae > Hylobates > Hylobates moloch. The sequence goes on from NW_026652282.1 coordinate 112,943,068, forward strand.
ATTATGGCAAGGGGATACTTCAACTTATACTTTTTTGCTGGGAACATCAGGAACAATCTCTCTTAAACTGCATTGAAAAATACTAGGGAGTCACACCTTTTGTTTCACCTGCTGAACTTCCTTAATAAAGCCAAAGAAAAAGCTTTCAGAGATGGACTTTTATACTGGCAAATGTCAATTCAGACCTGTTTAACAGAGTGAACAAACTTGCCTGCTCCAGCAAGCATTCCACCCAAATTGACTAGGTGTGGCTTTTATTCATTGTTCAGTCACACTCAACAGAATCTGTTCTCTAGGTACCATCGCATTTAGGTTGACATTCCCTTTATCTAGGGGCTTATAATAAGCAAACCATATTCAATTCTGCAAAGGCAGATGTGCTCTTCTGGTATCCTAGAAACAGATCAAAGTATTCTTTGTGGAAAGACATGAAGTTCAAGCCAGTGATACAAATGGGTCTTAATATGCAACCCTACAAATATCAGGACTGGAAATTTCTTAAACAAAAGCATGACTATCTTAGAGACAACAATCAGATTACTGGGTAGGGGTGATTAAAAGGGATAGAGAGTTGTTTGAGGGAGAGTAGGTACCAGAGAAATTAAGTAAAATCATATATTACTTCTGTAATAATATCAAGATCCACAATAAAGAAAAAATTTTTCCAAATCAGACTGGTAAATGTTACTTAAAATTGCTCACACTAGCTCAATTACACCATGTCTACAAAGTGGCTTCCTTAGACCATAGAAGAGGAACATATCAACCATCTTGGAGTTAGATTTTTGTACACATAATAACTGCAGGAATTAATCATTTATTAGCTCATCACATCATAACAGCTATCATTAAATAATCTACAAGGTAGAGAAGCAATTTCCTATTGTTCCCTTGGGTCTTCTAAGTAATGCCTTGTATCTTGTAACATTCTATAAAATAAATTGTACTCCTGTGAATCACAGCAGTCATCTTCCGTCATCTGAAATCTGAAATTACCCTCATTGAAGAAAAGATAGGGAAACATATTCTAACATAGAAAACATGGAGAATCAAATTTGAAAGTACAAGTGAAGAGGTTGGAAAGCACGATGGATTTCTTATTGGATTCTCAAAAAAGCTACTCCCTATTCTCCAGTGTGAGCCAGCATGATCAATAACACTTGAAGGGTTGCGACTTGGAATGGAGAGACTCTAGCAGAGGCTGAATAGAACAGCTTCCCTCTGTACCCCTACTTTACCCTACTTCTTGCTCTCTGATTCCCTGAAACAAGGCATTTCACTAGTACCCTGAAACTATCCCTTGACCTTTGAAAAGATAAATGCTCCAGCTCTGTAGGAAACACTGGGCTCAGGTGTCTGATAATGAAATCTGCTTCCTATTCTTTGCTCAGTTTCAAAGTGAGACATCCCATGAGAAGCTGAGAGTAATAATTGTGACTTAAAATCTCCCTTGCTATACCTTTGACCAACATCTTCCCCCATCCCCTCCCACCCACATCCCCTGGCAACTACCCTTCTACTATGTTTCTATGCATTCAGTTTTTTCAAGGTTCCACATGTGAGTGAGATCATACAGTATTTGTTTTTTCTCTGTCTGGCTTATTTCACTTAACATAATGCCTGCCAGATTCATCCATGTCATCTCATTTCACAATGTATACATCTAACAAATCATCACACACTGTACACTTTAAAATATACACAATTTTATTTGTTAATTATATCTCAATAAAGCTGGGGGAAAAAAATAAAAGCTGCCTTGCTTTATTCCCCACCCACTCACATTTTCTGGACTTACCAAGCACGTTCACTTCTCTGTGATTTTGTTCATAACAATTTTCAGTATCCAAAAGACTTTATCTTCCCTCTGCCCTTAGAAGTAGGGAGGGACTGAGATACGTCAGTATGTGAAAGCCCAGAAAAAGCGTTTGTGCAAGGAGTTCAATGATGTAAAGAATTACTGAGGGTCAAAGAGGAGGTTTGAGGAGTTCACCTTCTAGGAACTAATTTACCAACATAATTAATCTGAGTTCCAAGGCAAAACTTTTTGATAAACTAATAGTACAGAACATGACATCTATTTATTTTACTTAAATCTGTCTAGACATTCTGGAAAAAGAGTATGGTGCAAACCTTTAGTGATTCATCATTGCCTCTCCCACCAGTTTTTGCATTTATCCATAAAGATGTACTCATTAAAGGGTTCCATATCAACACAGATATCCTTGAATTCTGAGAAACAACTTTATAAGGAGATAGGTTTTACTGACAGCTGATTGTCCACCCCCATTTTCATTGCATCTAAATACTATATACATATTTCAACTTTCAATATGTTCATTGTATCGCTGATTAAATGGGTAACAAATAAAGGTAACAGGATTTTCAAATTTATCCTGTTAATAGTTTAAAGGAAGTAGGCCAGCTGGAATTAGAATGAGGCACCACTGAGCTAAATGTGAGGCCTGAAGAACTATAGCAGAAAAGGGACAGTTTTCAATTCCCCCTAAGAGGTGTAAAAGCAAAATGAAAGTTTATATTTTAAGGCATAGGGACAAGATGAATTTTCAATAGAACAATATGAACAGATATAGCTTAATTACTTTATAAAGGATCCATTTAAACTTGCAAGTCCACAAAATAGTAGATATTTGTCTAGAATGACATAATCTTACTAATTTCTGCATAGGGAAACCCTGTAGCTAAGTTAAGGGAAAGCCACTATCAAGATCATGGGAAATTGGGAAAAACTGAGAAATGGTCACAGAGCAGAGAAGAGAGGGGAGGCAAAATTCAAATGAACGCACTGTGGTACCCTGAATCAGACACTGGAATAGAAAGATTACATTAATAGAAAACCTGGGGAAATCTGAATAAAGTCTGGAGTTTAGTTAATAGTAATGATGTGTGATTCCAGTTTCTTGCTTTTGACAAATCTACCAGGGTAATATAAGATGTTAACAGTGGGGAGAACTGGGTGAAAGGTAATACAGGAACTCTTTGTACTATTAATACCTTTGTAACTTTTCTGTAAATCTAAAATTATTTCAAAATAAAAAGTTTATTTAAAAGCAACAACAGGCTGGGCTCACGCCTGTAATTCCAGCACTTTGGGAGTCCGAGACAGGTGGATCACCTGAGGTCAGGAGTTTGAGACCAGCCTGGACATGGTGAAACCCCGTGTCTACTAAAAATACACAAAAAAATTAGCTGGGCTTGATGGCAGGCACCTGTAATACTAGCTACTTGGGAGGCTGAGGCAGGAGAATTGCTTGAACCCGGGAGGCAGAGGCTGCAATGAGCCTAGATCGCACCATTGCACTCCAGCCTGGGCAACAAGAGTGAAACTCTGTCTCAAAAAAAAAAAAAAAAAAAAAAAAAGCAACAACAAAACCCCCATCAAAGAACAAGAAAATTTGTTTGAATTAATGTCCTAGAATTCAAAGGTTTCCATGTAATAATAATCAACTCTCCTTATCTTAAAATGCCCCTGCTCCTTTATCCATATTCTTTTATAAAGTGAACTCATGCATAACTGCAGCCAGGTTTTCAATGCAACACACCTGACTGCTCTCTTCAAGTGCACAGCTCTGTAGTGTCAATGAACATATTAGTTTGTGTCCTAAATCCTGTTGCAACTAATTTCCCCAAGTCCCTGCCAGGTTATTCCAGTGTTGATCTTTATCGGCAATTTTCAAAATATAGCTGCGACTTACAAGTGATGACATTTGAGCATTTTGGAGCATAAGCTGCATCTGCTGGGCGAACATGGCTGCGGCAGTCTTCTGTTGAATCAGATTGTTCCGCCCATTAATCTCCAGCTGCGTTTTTAAGTGTGGAGGAGGGTGAAGGTACTTGCAGTTCTCTCGAGTACACCGACCCTGACAATGAAGAATAGGGAAAATATTAAATTAAAACTATACACAGATAAATTTTGGACTCCATTATCTGGGGACAATCTAAGCTCCAAAACTCTTCATCTTGAATCCATATAAGGCGAGAAACACCCTGAAATTCACTGACAGTCTGTTAATGAAATAATAAATCCCTATGCCCGGCAGCCATTTTGTTCTTTAGGTTCCGGAGACAATGGCCCTAGATCACTTGCATGATGGAGACCAAAGTGTATTTTGGATCCTCAGCTAATTGAATGTTTTTTATTGATGTTAAGCACTTTCAAGACAGGACAGTATGTCAGTTCCGTGGAATCAAACATGCTTTTGGTGTCACCTAAATGTTGGCATGGCTGCTGATTATGGTGTTTATTATGTAGCAGCAAAGGATGTCACTGGACTAGTTGTTGATCACATTGTCACAATGTGACCTATTACTGTGTTGAACTCATGAGCAGTATACAAAGAAGCTAATGATTCTCTCTTATTTGGATTACTAGGTCCACCATAAACCTTTTAAGAAAGCACAACTGCAAACAATTCTATTTCCCACACATGCTAAGATTCTTTACAGTACGTGAGATTATTGGGGGAGGGGAAGGTGGGGAGCAAAAGGGCAACTTTGTTTTTGGACCAAAGAGTGCAAGCTGCTAGGCCACCTGAATTCCCGAGAGAAAAATGAGTTTGTTCACCAAGTGTTTTCATTCAACACATGCTATGTGCATTTTCCTTATTTATGATGCCTACACAGTTTATGCAATGGCTTCTCCATTGTTTAGCTATGTTGTTATTAAAATATTCCTATAATTTCACTGAGAATCAAGATGTGTCCTTCAAAACTTTTCTAGAGCTACATATAATGCAAACCCAGATGCAATGCAACTGCTCTTTTTAAATATTAGATCACTAGGGCAAGGTGGCTCTATTGTTTTACCTCCTCTGGCAAGAAGCTGAGTATAACTTAAAAGTCAGTGTGAGAAATTAAAAGACACATCATTGTTTTCTGTCGAGTTTGTCTTTTTGTTTTTCCCATTGCTCAATTTACATTTAATTAAATTAAAGTGATTTACAAAATCAAATACTACCTTACTTTTATGTACTTTTATATTTCTATGCAAATCTTGGAGAAAGAATAATTTATTGGTAGTATGAGTTAAGAATCACGTTAACCTAATCCTCCTAAATTCTTAAAAGTAGCCTAGGAATAGCTACGCAATTTCAGCATATGTAATGAGTGTAAGCAGACCCCTGTGTGTGCTAAATCACAATAATTGGGGTCTTTTCCCCATAAATGTACCCCTAAGAGAGACCATAAGCTTCTTTTTACACCCACCAATGTGAAGCAAGGCAGAAAGTCACAAGGATCTTCAGTTCCTAGATTCTCCACTCTCCATCTACATAACTGAGGTGGTCTGGCTCAGAATTAACAGCTGATGGAGGGAGTGGCACTTGGTGACTTCCACAGCCAAGCATGCTAATTTATACTTCTACTTCAGGGTTTCTCTTCCTCCTCCCACACCCTAACATGAAAGATTTCCCCAAGGCCCTGTTCTAAATCCTCTTGCTCTCCTCTCTAATCTCTTTTCCCTGGAGAGACTAAGTTGTTTCAAAGTTCCATCAATTTGTACAATTGTTGGGATCTTAAATCTCTATCTCTACCACTGACCTCTCTTCTGAATTTCAGTCTTTTTTTTTTTTTTAACCAATTGCAGCTGCATTTGGAGACCCCGCTACCTAACCAGGTCTAAATAACTTATTACTGACCTTCCTTCTCATTTGACTATTTTTCATCTTGCTGCATACTCCCAGTTAGGGCCACCACTCTAATTCCTATGCTTTGGGGTAGTTAGACAGCAGTAGTGGGGAAAATAAATTATGCAGCTCAGCAGCATTGCTTAAGGATTGCAGAGCCACCTAGATAGCTTGTTTAGACAATTAACATACACAAGCATGGAACACAATTTGTAACTCCAAAACAACTATATAATGAAGACTGTCTTTCATATTTAGGAATTCCAAACATTAGATAAGTTAAAGAAAAGAAAGAAAAAAGAATAATTGGAATTTCACCATTTGTTACAATTGAGTTTTAATATCATCCACATTGAATGCAATCAGAGAGAGAAGAAGAAAGGGAGGGTGAGAACACACTGTATTTGGCACATTTCCTGCCAATATACAGATAAAGAAGTGAACATGCCTTTGTGCTTTTATATCACTATCCTTTACATAAAGTAACTTATCTTAAGCTTTTTCTTGGGAAATAATGACAGTTTAGCAGAGCAAAAACAGTACACAGAAATAGAAAAAAAGAATTACACTTTAAAAAATTATATCAAGTTGGGCTATAAAACTAAAGTATGGAATATGAGGCAGCATGAGATTTAAAGAAACTTATTCATCTTAGTTAGGAGATTTTACTTGATTTATAAAGCTTCTATTTTGAATGACCGAATCCATAATTTAATTCTATAACAATGCAAATGCATGGCAACACCATCTTACCAGAGACTGCTGCTTATGTTCCAGAAAGCTTATAAAATAAAATAAAAATCTGTATTCTGTATCCAAACAATAGATGAGGAGACCAAGTAATTTAATATCTATATTATCTGTGGAATACAACATTTCAAAAGAAAACTATGCCCCTGTTTTTTCAAAACGACTTTAGAACTCAGGATAATATATTTATACGCACAACACTTGGTGATAATAAATCCCCTCTACATAGCATTCATTCTTCAAGAGGCCCAAGCATAATTATAGGCCAAAATACTTTAATTGGTGTTTGGGAGAGAACAAACTTGGTTTTTTACATCTGTTAACACTTGTTTTTTAATCCTTGTATAGAATTAAGGCTTTGGTAAAGCATGTGAGGTTGGGATGGAGTGGGGATTAGGGAGGGACTGTCCCAGTGGAGTAGGTAATCATCTATTGTTTTTGTCCTTTGGAAAATAAATGACTCTGTACTAGGAAGGTTCCAATGATTTCTGTAGGCCACCTAAGCACTCTGAGTGGGCCACAAGGTACCCTATCACACTGGGTCTATAACAGTTTGGTGTGATAGCCCAGCAGCCATCTTGGCTCTGAAAAATCACCCTTCATGTTTCCCTAGCCAAGTCAATGGTGTCCCAAGCCCTCCTTCTTCCAATCTAGACCCACAGGTTCAGAGTTGGCTCACACTAGCGCAAAGTATCAGATCATGTCTTAAACGACTCTGTAAATGTACCTACAACAGTCGCCACCCTCTGGCAGAGCGGGCTACATACTAAAATCAGCAGCTAAGGGGAGTCAAGACATGAAAATAAACTCTCTCTCCCCCTCCCATATACACTCAAAATTAAAGAAACGTTGACGCGATTAGAGTGCAAGCTCATTTATACTTGCCTCAATTTCTCTCCTTTTCCATTTCCTTTTGGACTTAAAAAACATGTCATTCTCATCCGGTCTTTCAGTGTGTTACTGAGTTAAGAAAATAGCAAAGTGATTCAATAGGAAAGCGATTCTCTGCTGAAATAAGTGCTACTACACCTATGAATCATATGAATCTTCCAGCTCCCCTTTCCCATCGACTGTCTTTGAAAAATGCACTCAAAAAGCAGCAAGCAGGGGGAGAAAACAGCCGATGACATTTCTGAAGTATATCTGCATCAAGAAGTTGATGACAGACAAAGGGATACGTTGCAGAACATTTATAAAGCCTCCCAAATTCAATCTATTGCCTTCTTCCTACCTTCAGGCTTCTCCCAAATGAATACAAAGCCCTTGACTAAGAGAGAAAAGTCTCATTGTAGAGATTCAAATCCCACCTATGTCTAGGGAGTTATGAGAGTCAGAGTCTGTCACAAGACTTCCCATGCACTGGGTGGTAGAAAAACCCTGTGAAATGTACTTTATGTTCATGAGAAAAAGCCCTACCATACATCAGAATAAGAAAAGGAACCTGGGAGGCTGCAAATTACCCTTTGTCAGCCACAGTATCTTAAGAGAAACAGCTGTTTGCAGAATGACTTGCTTCTTCAAATACATATGGAGTTAGAGAGAAAAAAAAACCCTAAATACCTTCTCTCGAATACAATTATAACTGGATTACTTTTCAAATACATAATCTCACTGATCTGCTAGACTGCCAACAGTTAAAAGTTAAATGTTAAATCAAGGCACCCAACAGATGATTTGTTCTATGAAGAAAAATGTTGTTATTCCATTTTAATCATCATGGATTAAATGAAAGAATTCTGATGATAGTGCCCCGCTGTAACATACTTACATGCATAGACATGGCTTCTCAGAGGAAGTAACAGTGATTTCAGAATTACAAATCATATGTACCAGTTTGGCTAGTTCCTGCAAGCATCACAGATTTATTAAAGCTAGGAAAAACCTGAGTCAAGATCAACATACAACGAGTTATTAGCCAGATATCAGCATTCTACTGGCAAATTTCCCACTTTCTTCCTCTTAGAATTCTGTCTTTACAAAAATGGATAATCTGCATCATTTTCTCCTCCAAATATTGTATCATCTATAAATATTGATATAAATGCACAAAGAGCAGCCTTAAAATTCTGCATACAACTTTTAAATTAAATGTGGGATGCAGGCAAGAAATTTAGAGGGAAAAGTCTTTAATAAACCATTTCTTAAATATAATGAAGGCAAAATTAATGAGGCTGAACGTTGACCCCCATGGAGAGGGCCAGCCAAGTACCCCCCACCATTGCAGCCAGCACTGTACCCACCTTCTTCATGCTGTCCCAACTGTGTTTTCTTGACACATCCGATACACACATACAGAGGGCAATGACTTTGGTGCAAACCAGATAACAAGTTTGAATAGGCAAGAAGCTGGGGGGAGAGCAGAAGAATTTTCTTGCCTATCTGCCTCCAGAGAACTTTTACATTTTGATCTCCCAATGACAAAGGGAGTACTGGGCTCAACAATCACACTTTTGCTCTGAAATAGCCCACTAAGATAATTTGATTCCCAGGATGGAAACAGTTTAGGGCTGAATCGGATTGTAGGGAACATCTTGTGCACCTTTATCTTACAGAGAATGTGAAGGCCAAAGGGGTGAGGTGACTTGTCCTAATTCATAAGCAGCTCAGTAGGCACACAAGCCAAGTTTCCAGACTTTCACTACCCAATATGGATTCTCAGTTCAAATCACTTTTCCTCTGTAAAGATTTTCCTGGAACCATCTCCCCATTCCTGTCCCCATTTATCTCTCCCTCCTTTGTGCTTCCAACTGCACCTTGTACTCGGTTTTATCGTAGCTCTTATCGCTGTGTACATCGATAAATTGTTTGCATGCTTGTCTCCTGTATTAGACTTTGAGCCTGTATAACGGCAGAACTACATCTTCCTCCACTTTCAATCTCCAGGGATGTGTGTGTGCCTGATGAATAGTCGCCCCGCCATACACGTTTGTTGAACTTTGTGAGAATAATTTTATAGGGCATAACACTAAGTCTGCCTTAGAAGCCTAAGTGCTTCTCTTGCTATTTTCTTTCATAAGTTCTTTCTTCTCCCTCCAAGAAGAGAACAATAGTCAACACATGACTGAGGCTGCTCCTGGTTGTCTGTTCCAAATAAACCGTTATTCTATTCAGGTCCAGAAAATAGCTAGTTCCTAACTTTTTTTTTTTTCTATGAATATAGACCCTGAGGAATATGTGACCATTACGGCTGAAACATCCTGGTAATTTAGTATAACTTAACCAGAAGTGACATGAATCCATGAGACCCACAGACACAAACTCTGGTCTGATTCCAAGGGGTCTCTGGCCACAAAGGCCCTCAGGATATAGGGCCCCACCCGACGAATAAAGGAGCCAGCAGCAGATCCATATCTAATCAGCACCTGGGCCTGCCCAGGAGGGCCCTGCATTTCCAGGGTCAGTTTAGAAAAAAACTGCGTTCTCCAACTGCCCCACCCCCCATCCTGAATTTCTCTGAACAAGCCGCAAGTCAAATTCCCTGAAGCTACTAAGACAAAGGTGGCTTTAGGAAAATCACAGCAGGTGGGGCCTTCTAAGTGGCTCTCTAATGCATACAGCTTCTTACAAGAAAAATGTTTGCGGCTTTCCTTTATGACCCACGCTTAGCTTTGTTTACGTTAAACATTTATTTTCAAATGATCATGAGCTTGATCTTTTTCTTAGAAATTTTTTAAACAGCAAATACCACTAAAAATCCCAGAAGCTGTTCACAGTGAAAGCAAGCCTGCCTCACTAATAACCCAAATCTACTTCCTGCCCTATTCCACCCCACTTACACACTTTTTACCTCGGTTCTCATCGAATACCGTCCATCACTGTAGAAAAATATTAACTGAATGACTGGTCAATAATAAGCTCTTCAAAAATGCATCATCTATTTACAAACCAGCCAACCAGAATAAAATTAAAACCCAAACACAACGAAGCACATTGGTACCAAGTTATCAAAAGTCAGAAGGCATTCCTGATGCAAAGTATTCCTAGACGCTGTCTTTAGAGCAGCTGATAGCTGCCAACATAAAATGTCATCAAGAATGGAAAAAAAGGGAGAGAAAAAGTAATGGTACTGAATTTTTTACTTCAAGAAATAAAACACACAGAAAATCATATAACTTCAAAAAGCTCCTTCTACATGGACTTCATTAAGACAGAGTATAAGGAGGTGTTTCTCGCTGACCCATTAGTCAAATCTCCTGCTCCTAGGCTTCTTTACCTCCTTTTTCTGGACACCCCATCCACTCACTTGCCACAACGATTTAGAAGCCAGGAAAAAGAGGGTACCAGCTGCTTGCCCCCTTTATTCCCCAGCTAGGGCTTCTGCTTAGGATCCTCTCTAGAGATGCCAGGTTTATCAAATAAATATGCAGGACTCCCACGTAATTTTGAATTTCAGATAAACAGTGAAAAAAAAATTTTTAGTATAAGTATGCCCCATACAATATGTTATCTGGCAGCGCTCTCCCGCTCTGTTCTTCTGCCTTGATGAGTTGAGCTCAATAAAGGCAAATGCTTGAAAACCCATTTTTACCTCTTTACCTTAAGATTCTTAGAAGCCCTCTCCATGGAATCAGCCCAGGCTCTCCCAGGCCTTCATTTGCCCAGAATAAAGTAGAAGACACTCTCAGCCCCAGCTTACCTGATCAGCTGCAAGGAAATTTAAGGAAGTTGACTGTTGGAGACAGCAATTTTTGATCCATAGCTCCTCCCACCAAAAGCTTCACACGGCTCGCTACCCTGGCAGCCACTCCACCTTCCCACCCACCGGTGGCGCAACAGTATATTTAAATACCCTCGATGTCCGCTGGAGCTCCCCCTTTAGGCTAGGATGAAGAGGGGGATGGTGTGTGACCAACACCTACCTGCCTAACCCGTAACTCCGAATTTACAGAACAGATTTTTGAGTATATGAGGTGTTACATAAAGATGAGGCTTTTAAGTTATTTAAGGTTTTTATTTATGTGTGCAGAGGTAAGGGGTGGTTAATCTTTTTTTTTTTTTTTCCTTCAGCCCTGTCTTTGGAATACTCAAATTCGAGTAAAAGTCAATCATTAAAGTGCAGGGAAATAACTACTTAGCATCATGTTTCTATATGCACACATAAGCACTGTAAAGGTACAGATTCACAGCATGCAGATAAATAGCTATTATTTGCATAGACATATTTTTCAGTCAATCCTTGATTACTCACATTAAAAGAGAGCACAAAGTAGAGAGGTATGGCTAATTCTAATGAACCAAATAATATATTCAAGAAAAATGGCAATCCATAATAGCCTCACATTACAATTGTGAACATTTAAGCAATTGCTAGACACAGTCCTGAATTTATTTTTTCATTAAGAATGCAGACTCTTTCATTGGAATGATCAAAGATTAAGAATTAATAAGGTCAGAAATAGTAAAATTGTACTGCTCTGGGGAAGTTTATATGTTTATGGGCATATCATAGAAAGATCAAATAGTAAAGCTGGAAAGGCTCTTAAAGATCATTTAGTCCAGCATTTGCCAGAGTGTGTACTACAGACAACTAATCCCAAGAGAGGAACCTCAAACGCTGGGTTCAGTGGTCAATCGGGTATAAGAAATGTCACTTTATATTCCTCTCTTGTAGGCTGACAATACACAAGCGTATGATAAAGGCTCTCACATGTCCTAAAGTAAAGAAACCTGGTTACCTTTGTTAACCCAGCGTTTCCCAACATTGTTTAACTCACAAACCATCCCCCCTTTTTTCATCATATTCCCGTTAACATCTCTCTTTAGTATACCCTTAGGAAAATACTGATCTAATCCAACTTCCTCATTCTATAGGTAAAGAAACTAAAGCTTAAACCAAGTTGTTTGGTGTTTTACAGGTCAAGTTAGTTTTCCTTAGTATTTTCATTTTGATTTCTCTTAAATAGAAAAATAGAGTGAACTCCCCAAAAATGGCTCTTCTGTTGAAATGCCATTTTTGCCCATCCCTGATCTCCCAAAAGCTAACAAGATGGATATTTTCCTATGATTGCAAAGTAACATCCCACAATCATCTTCCCAATACCCCTTTTCAAAGCTGTAAGTTTCGTCAGATCTTTCCAAATGGTTGCCGTGGCTTTCTTCTTTCATTTGAAGGCTTTAGTCAAGGAACTTCTGAAATAAGAACATCAAGCCTTCTCTGCCTAACTGGCTTTCCTACATTGTGACTTCTGCCCCTTGAAACCATGCTAATTATTTTAGGCTTTCCATGACTTAAGGGTCTCAAATGAGTTTTCGCTGTACTGAAACCTGGGAAGTCAGAAGGTATTGGGCAATCTCCTCAATTCCAAATGGTTTTAGTTTTGCACTAACCTTAAACCTTGGGGTTTCCACTTGGCAAAATTAAATTTCCTGTCTCTAAGTAAAATGAAAAGTTTCAAAGAAGAATTTAATTTGCAAAAATATCTTACAAATGTATATGAAGAGTATAAGGTGAGAAAGGCACTGATTATTGTTCAGATTTAAACAATTTATCTTTGCTGGGCTCGGTGTGCTGCTCAGAATAAATTAAATAATTATGTCTTTATAACCAGCCACATATCTCTCCACTCAAACTTTATATAAAGGGTAGATATAGCTATTGATTTACCTCTGCATTTTGAAATTAGCGATACAAAGATGAAAATCAGTTCCTCTTTTGTTAAACATGAATCTTCTTTCAGATAAAGAAATGTAAAACATGGTACCAAAATGATTGTTTACAGGGCGAATTAATCAGTGTGAAATTATGTTTCGATCCCCCAATGAGGTCAAATGTCTCCACTTTAGAATAAGCATTTTCCTCACACTCCTACCCTACTACCAAACTAACACCAAAAATGGAATTTCCATGCAGAAAGTTTTTACTTGGTGACATGGACTGCCATTAAAATACTTTTGAGGCATGGACTAAATTTATATTTTGTTAGGGAAAATATGCATTTCATCACCAAAAGTTCTATTGAAACCTTTGTGCTAACTTGTTATTAAAATTGTAGGAAAGTAGGCAACTGTTGGTGAGAATGTAAATTAGCACAGCCACTATATATATATATAAAAAAAACCAAAACAGTATAGTATGGACGTTCTCCAAAAAACTAAAAATAGAACTATGATATGATCCAGCAATCCCACTGCTGGGTATCTATCCTAAAGGAAAACAGTATTTCAAAGAGATGCACCCCTGTGTTTATTACAGCATTATTCACAATGGCCCAGATATCGAATCAATTTAAGTTTCCATCAATGGAAGAATGGGTAAAGAACATGTGGTACATATACACAATTGAATATTATTCAACCATAAAGAAGAACAAAATCCTGTCATTTGCAACAGCATGATTGGAAGTGGAGAACATTATGTTAAGTGAAATACGCCAGGCACAGAAAGATCAATACTGCACGTTTCTCACTAATATGCGAGAGCTAAGAAAAAAAAAAAAAACCACTGAATTCATGGAGATAGAGAGTGGAATGATCGTTGCCAGAGGCTACAAAGGATAGTAAGAAGGGGTTTATAAAGAGGGGATGGTTAATGGGTACAAAATACAGTTAGGTAGAAGGAATAAGGTCTAGTATTCAGTAGCACAATAGGGTGACTATAGTTAATAACAATTTATTGTATATTTTAAGATAACTAAAAGAGTAGGATTGGAATGTTCCTAACACAAAGAAATGATAAAGGTTTGAGGTGATAGATATCCCAATTACCCTGATTTGATCATTACACACTGTTTGCCTGTATCAAAATATCACATGTATCCCACAAATATGCACAACTATTATGTTCCCGTAATAATTATTAATTACAAATAAAATATAATTGTATGTAATTTAGAGTATCAGGCATATGCCCAGGGAAAATTCCAAACTCTAAATGTATAGTGTATTTAAGTGGCATTTTTAGCCAAGTGATTCTTTTAAAAAGGATCTGAAAATTAGGCCAACTTACTGTTTGTTTTTGTTCTACAGACATGAAAACAAGGTATTGATACAAATGCTTTCTCTTCTAAAAATAAAGATCTATTCTGCCTGGCCTGAATATCTACCAAGTATGTTAAGTTTCATCCAAAATGTAACTTTCATTTGGGATGAAATGTTTCAGATATGTGAATACAATTGACAAAGCTCTAATGAAACCGCTGAGATTACTTTAAAATATTTCTTTTTCTTTCTCTCTCTCTCTTTCATATATGTGTGTGTCTTAAAATGTTCCTCTCCCAGTCTAATTTAGTAAATACTGCAACCTTAATTAAGCTCAGCTTCTGCTTCCAGTGAGCAGTTAATATTTAATGATGATGAAACTGTTCCCAGTATTTAAAGAACTAAACAAGGCCCTCCACAAACAATGTAACTAGAAATGGGGTTAAAGAAAATAGTGATAAAGGGACGCTTTTTGCTTTAAAATAAATCAATGCCTCAACCATAAATGTCTCATGGCCTTACAGAGAAGAAGTTGAAATATGACCACTGCCAAAGCATGCATATCTCCACACCCAAAACAAGAAAAAAATAAAGCAAAGCACAGAGAGTTAATTAGTTAGCTTCAAAATCTATGAACTGTACTCCCTTAGTCAATTTAAACAGCTGGAACAAGACTTATTAGAAGAGCAGTACATGTCTAAGGATGTAGTGTTCATTAAAAATGTGCATCCTTTATATTAAGCACAAAAAGATTTCTGGGGTCATTCAGGCCATGGTGATATTCTAGTCAGTGCCTTTTAATTAGCGGAATCCTTATTTTAGTGAAGAAAAATAAATAAAATAAATCTACTCTAGCTCCATTGTGCTTTCCCTCAAAATCAAGATAAAATTAGAAAACTTCAGAAAACATGTCTTTCTGAAAAAAAAGTAAGTCAGTTTATGTCTGTTATATAAGGTAAATCAAATTCCATTCTCAAAGATTTTGACAAAGTGGATAGAGCGAAAGAAACTAGGTAGTGTAAAACATCAGTGTGCTAATCTTTTACACGCATTTTTCTACTAAAGATAACTAGACTATTAATTTGGTTTTACATTGTTTCATGTTTTGCATTGACTTGCTATACTAGACTCTTGCATATAAGGTCAAATGATGCTTTTGATGTTAACTAATTCAGATCGCTTATGAATAAGCTGCAGATATTGTATATACAGCTTTAGCTCATGTTACTTGGCATGAGACAATTGTTGATACACATTTAGACACCAGGTTGAGGCCCCTGTAAAATTATATTTTCTATTAATATCATGAAAGTAGTCATAAAACATAAACTAATTTTAAAAACAAAACTAGTCATAAAAACAAAACTAATTTGAGAGATTTTTAGAATACTGTAAACTGGTTTCCATTTTTTCACACCATGTCCACCTTAATATTAATGGCTAACTTTATTGTGGATTTACCACTTGCCAGGCATTGTTCAAAGTGCTTTATATGCATTAACTCATTTAATCTTCACAATTGAGGAAACCGGGGCACTGAGAAGTAAAGAAGCATGCCCAAGCTGACATAACTAATAAGTAGCAGAGCTGGGATTTGAACCTATGTGCTCTGTGTCCAGAGCTCATACTCAATCAAGATACTGTGCTTCGTAATACTGTGATAGTTCTAAATAGAGGAATGAGCTGGTTCAAATATTTATACTGTCTGTGCCACCACTTTCCCTCTAAGATTATAACAAAGACTGCATATCAACTGGCTGTTAGGTATGTCCAGACACTAGTTACTAGCCCAATTTTATGGCAAATTTATTTTGTTCAAAACCCAGGGATCTTGGGTGACTTGAGAATGAATAAGACAAGGCAATTGAATGTGTTTGTTTTTGT
This sequence comes from Hylobates moloch, assembly GCF_009828535.3. Classification (NCBI taxonomy): domain Eukaryota; kingdom Metazoa; phylum Chordata; class Mammalia; order Primates; family Hylobatidae; genus Hylobates; species Hylobates moloch. The sequence continues at coordinate 112,959,264 of NW_026652282.1, forward strand.
TTATTTGTTTGTTTTGTTTTGTTTTTTAAGATAGAGTCTCACTCTGTTGCCCAGGCTGGAGTGCAGTGGCACCATCACAGCTCATTGTAACCTCAACTTCCCCAGGCTGAGGTAATCCTCCCACCTCAGCGACCTGAGTAGCTGGGACTACAGGTGCACACCACCATGTCCAGCTAATTTTTGTATTTTTTGTAATGATGGGGTTTCCCCGTGTTGCACAGAATGGTCTAGAACTCCTGGGCTCAAGCGATCCACCTGCCTCAGCCTCCCAAAGTGCTAGGGATTATAGGTGAGGGCCACTGTACCTGGCCCTAGGTAACCAAATGTTAGAAATAGCCTTCCATAATTCCTGAAGCAGAACAATTAGCATAAACAGGTTATCTGTTAACACAGCTTTTTAGTAAATGTTTGCACAGTCGCATTTTGCTAGTTGGTTTGGGAGAAGCAATGTCCAATTATCAGGAGTTGGGTCATGAGGGCTTAAGCATAAACGGCCATGACTTGACAAAAGTAACAGTCCAGCAATATCCCATGGAGACTGAGAACCGATAGAGGTAGGACTCAACAAAAGAGGTGGCCTGTTAATTTCATGACTATCATCACCTCCCTAAGAGAAGAATCTTTTAAAAACACCATAGTGCCATTCAGAAGCAAGTTTACTCAGATGACAAGTGAGTGCTGTAGGTTCGACACTATCACAAAGCAGAGAAAGTCTCCAAATGATGAGAAAAGATCAACCTTAACACAAAATGGTACTAAGTGTTCTTCTGAAGCATTTCATTCCCCTAAGGACAAAGGCAAATGAGAACGCACATGAACTGCACACACCGTTTCACAAAAGACTACCCCACCGAAAGCTCAGTTTCAGAGGAGGTTTTAGTTAAATGACCGTAAAGTAGATATATTTTGAGATACTGCAAAGTGGAGGTGATGATCTGTGGCCCTAGGCACTAGGGTTTGACTTTTTCAGTGCTTCAAATGTACAAGTTATGTTTCTTTCTTTTCTTTTCTTTACTGTCAATTTATTTTTGGTTAAGCAAGCATTATTCACAAAATAAAACTAAAGGGTTTCAAATACAAATTAATATGTGGCTGCATCATGTAAACATGCCAATAAAATAAACACATCAATTCTATTCTGTGATTTATCATTTAGGTTTCTCCACAGCTTTTTAAAATGAGAAGATCACCTGAGCCCAGGAGGCTGAGACTGCAGTGAGCCATTGTTGCCGGGGGTCCTTGTTCTCAGAGCTCCCAAGATGGTGGTGGGCCGCTTCCAAGATGGTGGCAAGCCTCTTGTTCTGTGACCTGGGGTTCTTGGCCTCATGGATTCCAAGGAATGGAATCTTGGGCCATGCGGTGAGTCTTATAGCTCTAACAGAAGCCATGGGTCACAGAAGAGAACCGTGGAACCCAGCGACTAGTGTTCAGCTCAATTAGGACGAACCCGGACACTTACCCATGCAGGAACAATGGCAAGCCTTTAGCCCGATCGGGAGCGGCAATGGGCGCCTCGCTGGATGAGGAGCTCAGCGGACACCCTGCTGGATCTGGAGGGGTGGAAGTCAGCGGCGGGTCTGTGAGGGTGGCAAACAGCAGTGGTGGACGGCGAGTGAAAGCTCAGCTCAAGCCGTAACAACCACGGACCAGAAAAGTGTGCAGTAGCAAGATTTAAGAGAGTGAAAACAGAGCTCCCATAAAATGGGAGGGGACCCAAAAGGGGTTGCCGTTGCCGGCTGGAATGCCTGGGTTTATATCCCCATCATTGTCCCTCCCCCTGTGCTCTCAGGTGATAGATGATTGGCTATTTTTTTTACCTCCTGTTTTTGCCTAATTAGCATTTTATTGAGCTCTCTTTACTACCTGATTGATCGGGTGTGAGCTAAGTTGCAAGCCCCGTGTTTAAAGGTGGATGCAGTCACCTTCCCAGCTAGGCTTAGGGATTACTAGTCGGCCTAGGAAATCCAGCTAGTCCTGTCTCTCACCATGATCTTGCCAGTGCACTCCAGCCTGGGCAACAGAGTGAGACCCCATCTCAGGAAAAAAAAAAAAAAAGTGACTAGACAACGGAGGATGCAGAATCCAAAAGTATACTAATACTTCTAAAGACAATATAATAGGGAGAATAATAACAACAACAAACAAATCCAGTGTTATATGAATCAACTGTTTTGGAAGCAGGTCACAGGCTGTTCATACTCTGTCCTCTAATGTCCTTGTTCCCAAAAAGAAATGAATTTAAGTTTTAATAGGAACACAGTATTTTATTAGAAAGAATGCTAAGCTGAGATTCAAGTGCCCTTAATTCTAATTAGTTTTAGATCATCGGTAAATTATTCTCCAATCGTGTTAACTTCTCTAGAAATAATTCCTGCCCCTACATACTTTCTAGGTGCTTTGAAAGAAAAAAGGAACAAAGTAAAATTTAGTCTGTTTTGGAAGTAAAATCAGTACAAAATGTAAAAAATATATTTTTCTTTATTAGTTCTTTACAACAGAACTAAAATATTTCCCGAGAATTAAGTATAATAACTTTGACAGATTATAACTACTTTAAATCATTCTACTTCCCTAAAAGAGGTAATATATTATCATAGAGTAATTACCAATTATATGAGTAATATAAATTACTATGTGCCTAGGGAGGGAATTTATATACGTATAATGTTAGGAAACTGAGGACACTTCTCTTATTAGAACTGGACATTATTGTCAAACAGTCGCTGTTCCCACAACTTAGTAGTATTCTAGGCGAAAAGGCAGAGGATAAAGAACCATATCCAAGCTTTAATCTCATCCTCGTAAATAACTAAAAGGAGAAAAGAATTATTGCTTCTTTTCAAGTGGTAATAAGCCAGTGCCCACTTAGGAGACTAGTTTATCTAGTCAAGAGACACTCTTTTACCATCACAAGCTTCTTTAAGATTTAGCATAACGAACATCCACTTTAAAATCATAATGAATGAAACATTCAAAGTCATTTGTATTATATAAAAAAGCATAGAGCATCACGCTCTAGTTGGTACTATTTTTATTCTAATTTTGCCAAGGGTACTGTTATATTTTACTTATAACATATATTAAAATGATAACAAGAAACCAGGCAAGTCATTTTTTCCCGTAAGTTAGAAAGACAAAGCCAAATAAGAGACTATAAAAGATGTTAATGGTGCTTAAAATATTTAAAAAAATTGTAGCGAAGTGATTTTAAATATCATTTAAATAAATTGGTAAAATAATAAAATTGAATCTCGTTAGAAAACTGTTTATAAATGTTTGAGCTAATTTTTCATTTTTCTTATTTTTCATTTTAATAGGCTAACCTTATGGAAGTGAAGATTGACTCCTATAAATGTGAAATGTCTGAATATACTATATATGTGTGTGTATGTGTATATACATATACACACCCTTTTGTTCTCACAGTTGCTACATATGAAAATTTGAAGGTCCACGTGTGGCAGCTAGCAACACCTACAATACACCTTTCGGGGTACAAAAAAGTCACTAATCCTTTCAAAGGGTTATAATAGGCAAATAATTAAAATAACTTCATTTCTTTTGGGTTCCACACATTTAGACACCAGCGTGATTCTTGCCCAGTCACCTGTTATGTAACATTCCATAAGTTTCTCTATGCTCCACAAAGATAGGGTTCTGTGATCAAAGGATTTAGAGAAATTCTTGGGTTAAACAGAACTAAACTGCACTAACACGCAGTTAACAGAACTAAACTGTCTTTCATGCAATACCTCTCAGAGCCTTTTCTCAGCTAAAAAGCATTGTGATGTTCCTTGGAGGGAAAATATAATAGGTCTCCCAAAGAAACATTAAGTCTTCCAGAATAGACATCATTTCCCTTCCAACAGATCTGAATATATATCAAGAAAGGGCCGTTTGAACAAGTGGTGAGGAAGGAGGAGGCATTAGAGGAACAACACAGAGTCCTGAGAATTATGAAGCTTTGAAACATCATCCTTAATTGACACCCTGCTAAACCAATTATGGTTTTCTCTAAACTAATGGTTCCCAAACTTTAGTGTTTGCCAGAATTACCAGGAGAGTTTCTTGAAACACAAGGTGCCAGGCCTCCCCCCAGAGTTGCTGATTCAGTAGGTGTGGGTAAGGTGATAATTTACATTTCTAAATGTGTCCAGGTGAAGTTGATGTTGCTAGTCTGCCACACTTTTGAGAAACCCTGCTCTAAGGGAATATTGTCCTATCTGACAATGGATTTAGTTATTTGCTAAGCATTTTATTATGGTACTGATAATTCAGTTTCCAAAAGGTCATACTGAAGAAATTTGGACACCTTAATTCTACATCTCTGACATCAGTAATGATGTTAGCAGCCACGTAAAAGAAGGCCGGTCTAGGTCATGAAGAAGGATTGGCCTTCTCAAAATCTATTCTACTACTCCTAGGAAACACATTCATTTTCTGTTTACAAAGTAGGGCTATTAGTTATGACAGTAAGTATGTATATGAGAGCTCTGTATTGTATGTTGCTTACATTTGCTGTATAAACATTTCCAGAGTGTTTTCTAAATGTTTTCTGTGTACCCAAATTTGAACGAATAAAGGATTCTTTAAAAACTGCCCCTCAGCTCGCCAATAAACTCACACCTTTACTCACTACAGAATTCCCAATCATTTGAGAACATTACCCCTTCTCCTCACCCCTAAAAAAAAGATACCTAGAAAAAAGACAAGCTAAAAGGAGGAAAATACTTTCCACATCGATTAGGCAAACAATTTAATGCTGACCACAGCATTTCAGCACAGATGATCAAAAGCTGAAGTATCAATAGATTACTAAACCTCAAAACAAGCACTGAATACAAGTTCATCAATTGCACCCTGCAGCGAGGAAGTAAGGAAAAAACACATCTCATACAACCCTTTCTCCTTTTTTCCTAATGAAAAAAAGTAAATGTCTAAGGAGTTTCAAGTGTTTGTCATTTATTCCTTTCTGTTTTACGAGTAGCCCCAGCTGCATTTGGTTTACTTCTGAGTATCACTGGAAGCCCATTTTAAACTGAGGCCCCCAGTTAACCATACTGGAATGCCTGGAATACAATAACATGTACAAATGAAAATCACTCAGATAGCCTTATAAGCTGCAAATAAGAAATACAGAAATGGAATTAGCCCCTTCTCTTGTTGACTTGCTCTCTTACTACTTAGACAATTACATTCTTCCCAAAAGGCTTCAAAATGACCTTCAAGAAAGATATTTTTGAAGTAAGATTATTACAGTAACTGTAAAGACTGATATAATGGGGAAGGTGAAACAATGGAGATAATTGTATCAAAAACTTCAAAATTCTAGACTAAGGTTAATTGCTGCAGCTGGGCCCAAAACGTAGCTGTGAGCTTTCTGGCAACCACACTAAATAGGAAAATTTACTGAATTGCATTTGCTCCTGTGGCCTGATAAAAGAAGGCATACTGTTTAATACCTCTCCTGCATAAATGTAAAAACTGTGCTAGATACTGTGGAAGAAATGAAGAAGATTATGCCATGGAAACTGCCCACAAGGAGTTTACAAATCTCTCTCTCATAACTACAGAGGCATGAGTAGTTGTGCTGGTGGGGGACCTAGGACTTGACACCTGCTTGGAGGTTGTGAACAGTAGGGAGATCAAAGGTAACTAGTGGTGCATGTTTAGTGGTGCTGTTGAAAATGAGGAAGAGCAAGTTCCATGGGGAGAATGAGACTTCTCTGGGCCATAATTAATCACAGCTATTCATTTTTGCTTCAATGAAGGCAGAGGAGTTTATAATGAAAAATATGCTACAAAAATGGCACAAACAATTCTCTCTTGGGGGTGGAGGAATCCCACTCTCTTATATTACCCTCTTTTCATGAGTATGTTACTCTATTCATTACACTTTCCTTATGTTTTTGTTACAAATACATTATTATTGGAGCTGAAGTATTTCAGAATGAAAAGCCTTTCTCAATGGGTGTCTCCTAATTTCTTTCTTCACTCACTCCCTCTCTCCCTCCTTTCCTCCTTCCTTCTTTCCGTTTTTTTTTTAAAATCTCTGACTTGGAAGCAATGTCACTTTTTAAAGGTATTTCTTTAGTGGGACAATAGGAAAATTTGGGGAGAAATAAGTGAAACATGTTTAAATGTTTTATCATTTCAAAGATGAAGTAAATGTCACATGCCACTAAAGTGAGGCCTCAAGAATTTGGAAAAAGGGGGAGACAGTCTTAGTTCTGTTTTATCTGTCAGTTGCCTATTAAAATATGCTAGTCACAATTATGGAAATCATTGCCAAATGTTGACGCCAGCTGAATGCTGCTAAATATTTAAAAATCATTTTAAGGTTTTGTTGTTGCTGTTGTTGAAACACTTTTCTCAAATGTTCCAGACACCTTCCCTGTTTTTGAAAGCAGAGTCAGTTGTCCAAACCTGAATCACATCTTGGTTACTGAGGATTGCACCAAGACCTCAGGATCGCCTGTTCAGAAAACCAGCAATCATTATGCAGGAATGGAGATGAACATGGAAAAAGTCTAAGAGACTGGACTGACTGTACAAACTCCAAGATATAGTACATAAGCCTACAGATCCTTTCTTAAACTTCCATATTGAAATTACTTTCTTATTATTTTTCCTATTTCTTTTAAAAGCATACTGCTTGGACTAAATTACAGTTATTGTGGGTTTTTTTTAAAGTGTCAATTCATGGGCTCTCTCTCTTATAATATTTCTTTGTCTTTCTATGTTCAAACTTTTTGGACTTTCAAAATGTCATTGTGTATTTAGAACAAGAGTTCTTTATTAAACTTTAAATATATATATTTTAGAACTAGGTAGTCATCTTCTTCCACAAAATCCCTTTTTGAAGATTATGAGCTCATACTTGATTCAGAATCACCTTATTAGCACTCATTATGCTTCCAAGAATACCTTGATTTGCAAGCTACCCATCTGCTGTAAAATTCAACTTCAAACATTTTAAGACAAAAAATGCTAGACTATTACTACATAATCACACTAATTATTTTGAAAATAACACTTAACAATGGCCACTAAGTAATTTTTTAAAAAAAAATCTGTATATAAGGTAAAAGCACTCAAAATGTAACAGTTGGAGAGTATCCAACAGCATTTAGCCAAATATCATTTCTATAATGCTAAGTGATGGAATTAAATTTGCAAATATCAGCAATTTGCAGGCCATCAAATCTAGGTTAAAATGTGGTTGAGTGAGGGAAGTTGGCACATGGGTGTATAGAATTTTCATCTATATTTGAGTAAAAACTGAACTGGGAGTGAAAGTACAGCTGCAGATGAAGAGATCTCTGTGTACCTCTCAGTTGAGCCCATATTTATTCTCCCTCTTTCAAAGTGTTTCAACAATCTCATGTTTCATTCAACAAATATTTTTCCAAGTCCTAACGTGTACTAGGCACAAAAGATATGATGGTGGACAAGATAGCATCTAATGCAAAACAAAACAAAAAGTATGGCAGACTTTCACTGCAACTTCAAAGAAATCTGATGTTAAGATGAGCACAAGGTCAGCAGGCTGGAGGGAAATATCCACTGCTTTCTACTTAACCATGTTGGCTTCATCTGCATCTCAATTCCATCTCTAGTTTTCCCTTCCCACCACCACCACCTAAATCAAAACCTCAATATTTCATAACTTCAATACTTCAACAACTTTCTAAGAGGTACTTCCTCTTGCCAGTCTCTGTTTTTCTATCTTTTTTTTTTTTTTTTGCACAAGCTGATGGTGTCATTTCTCATGCTTCAGCCATTCTGACTTAACATTCAACTCCCCAAACCTATCACAGTTTTCCTCCTCTGTCTTTGCTCAGGTTATCCCCTCTGCCTGGAATACCTTCCTATTCCTTCTTCAAAGAACACCTCAAACAGTGTCTCTCCTATGACTGCATCTTCAACCACCACTGCTGGATATAATCCCAGTCCCTACCTGTGCCCTTGGACTGTTTTAGCTGTTAGTTTGTATCTGGCTTATGGCATATAACACAAGTAACCTCTTACTAAAAGGTCAGGCAAGAACCACATCTTTCCTAACTTTGTATTCTCCACATTACTGAGCCCAGTGCCTAACAAGTAAGAGGTTGCAATAAATGTTTGTTGAATGAATCACTTCTTTGGGGAATTGAATGTACATACAATTCTTAATGGATTTAACAGGACTTTCAGCATTAAATAACCCCTGACATTTATACAAATCCTTCTAGGAAATAGTCTTACAAACTCAGTGCTGCTGCTTGCTCTCAAATGAAGAGAAACAGAGGTAGTAGGATTCCCATGACATAAGGAGCCCTTGTTAGAACTGTTATGTGTGACAAGGCAGCATTTTCGATGTTTATGCCACTTGCTGATAGAATGTTTCATTTCAGATATTTTCAGTGGTTACATCTAGAGTTCATCCAAGAAAAAGGCATTTTCCAAAACTACTTCTCAGGCTCCTTTGAAAAATGAGACAATATTCCAAAGTCAAATTCTTCCTATAGTGGGGTACTGGGAGATTAAAGATGGCTATGGTTTGAAAATTTGTTAGTAATACTGAAGTTAAGACTGAATTTGTTTCTATATAGAACACTTTTTTTTGGTTAGTAAAAAAAAGTAAAATAACCAGGAAATTGCAGAAACTCTAGAGATTACATTTTTATAAAAGCTGGAAAAAATTGTTTGTTAAGTGGAACAACTCCTAGGATAGGTATTTGTGAAATATTTAAAACAAGAACACAGAGTACATGGAGCTATTAAAAATCCTCAAATTGTTACTTCGGTTTTACTATCTTTCACAAATAGGAAGATGAATAAAGATGTTAAGACAATGTGACTGTGGTCTTAAAACAATGTGGTTTTTAAAAATGAGATCTCTAAAAAGTATTTGGAGCTAAGAGATTATTGATACTACAATATCATCTAGTCACTGTATTTAAATGCATATAAAAGATGGTTAAAGAGTTTAAAGTCACACAAAAAGGTTTTCTGTTTGCATTTTTGCATGCTAAGACAGAAATTAGAACATTACTACCATTCTGTTAGCTAACAAATCATGGCTGATACATAGGATATGTCTTGTTTTTTGTCATATTTAATGGAATTAAAGGGAATTTGTCATATGTAATACATGTATATTACTGTGGACTTTACATTTTCAAATTTTTGTACAGTTTTCAATGTGGAAACTGCCTTCTTGTCCACTATCTAGTCATAAGAATATAGGTAGAAGCAAAGCCTAATTTATTTTCTACCAATTTCCAGTGGGTTAAAAAAAATTTTGAGCTTCAACAGAAAAAAAGCTTATTTATGATAGACAAAAATCCAATTTAAGGCATACATTTAAATGCCCATGACCAAGTTATAGCTACAAAACTGTTTCTAACAGATAGATTCTATAGCCATATCTACTTAACTAAATAACAGATTAGACATGACATTAAGCAATTTTACATAAACTCATCATAAACAAGATACCAAAAAATGATTTACTCTATCTCTAGATACAACATGGTTCAATCCAAATACTGGAGATCATTTAGAAAATAAAAGGATGAAAAACAAATGGAATTGTTTACTGACTTTAAAGAAAACAGTATCAAGAAAGATGGCAAAAAATGTGAGATAAACTTGTAATGACATCTAGCAGTAAAACTTGACCCTGGGGTGAGAATTGAAGGCACAGAAATAAAAACATTGAAAACCCAAGCAAGACTGCAAATCTGGATTAGACATCAAAAATTTTTTTAAAAACACATAAATTTAAGAAACTGAAGACCGAGTATGTAGCAGAATAAACACTGAAGAAAAAAAAAGAGTATTTACAGAAAATAGCAGACAGCTAAGATTCCTCTGGAATATATAACCCCATAAGTCAGGGACCAAGTGACACACTGAGATAGAGGAAAACAAGGGTCACCTCAAGGATGGTACATGCAGAAAGGTCATCTGCAAGGGCAAAAAGAACAGTAAGTAAACAATGTTCTATGAATAATGTCATGTTCCTAGAAGAACTAATTGCTATTTCTGGATGCACAGAAGTACCTTGTATCCACATTTCGAAAAAATCTGATATAGAGAAAAAGACTTAATTTCAGCTACGCTACATGAAGAGATTATTTACTAACCAAGTAGGATCAGATGTATATTACCCTAACATCTAAGAGTTTCTTCTAGACAAAAGAGTTGAAATATAATAGTTTTCAAATTTCAAATTTCCAAATCTCTCCTACCTAATGGAGTTCCTGTAGCAAAGGGTCAGTATTAATGGTATCATCAAATAGTAGTTGGGGAATACATGCCTGGCCCTAGCCCAAGTCTTTTCTCACCAGATGCCCAATTACAACTTGGCCAGGAAGAGATGATTTTTAGCTATGATCCCATAAAACAACACTTTAAATAAGTTGGATTAGATTCCAAATTATTGTATAAAATACTTGACCCATAATAAGGCTGAATTGCTACTGCAATATTTCAGCTGATCTATGACAGGTTTCTTCCTAGCTGGCCAGGGCATCGTACTAATGAGTATATAACAGAATCAGACATCAATGAGTTTTATGCAGTGAAGATGTGATACACAGCCACAGTTATAATCCCCAGTTCTGGTCAGCAAACTCAACAATGCGGTGTTTGGGGAGAAGGATGGACAAGGGAGCAGAGACAGCTCAGTGTTCTGACACTCAGCAATTAAGCGAAGTTTAGTATCACAAAGTTAGGTAACTTTGTCTAAAAATCCTTCTCTTCTGCCTTATTTTCAAAACAAGTTATCCAAATAATTGTCCACGAACTAAATATGAAGGTTAATAAAGTCTTAATCTAAATTATCATGAATCAGAAACAGTAAAAGAGGGAGGGATTAGCAAAGGAAAAGTTGGCTTCTCCACGCCTCACTTTTAAGTGCAAAAAGTAAAGAAGAACCAGAAAACTTCACAGACAGTCCCAATGTCATGTGGAGCAGCATGACTGTGATAAGAGCTGGATGCTTTTGGTTTACTAAAGCAATAGCCTAATTGATGTTCTCTCCATTTTCTTCTCCTCCATAGGAAAGAAGACTGAATAATGATTGGAAGAACGCCGGAGTCATCAAGCTCTTTTGATAACTGCATATGTGAACTAGGTCAAGTCGCTCTCCCTCAATGGATCGCCAGTTTACCCAACTGTGAATGGCAACAATTTTGAACTGAACGTTCTTCCTTCTACAGCCAAAATTCTTCGTTTGCTAGGTTTGTGAAGTGCTTTTATATGTATGAGCGCTTTCTTAACTATTAAGTTATCTGAGTCATCGAGCTTTTGGCAGGGGCAATCTCATGATCAGTCATGACATAGATTTTAGAGTTTTCTCATCCCCATACTCAAAGTTTTTTTTTTTAAGAATAAAAATGAAAAGAAACAATACCCCACAATATTTCTGAGCCTCAAAGGACAGACTAAAAAAGCTAACTTTTAAAATACTTCATTTTGAAATAATTTTGAACTTACAAAAAAATCGCAAAAATAATACCTGTAGTCCCTGTATACCCTTCACCCAGATTCCCCTACTGTTAAAAACTTACATAACCATAACACAATTACCAAAACCAGGAAATTAACAGTGGTACAAGACTCTTAACAAGAGATCTTATTTGAATGTCACCAATTTTCTTCCTAATGTTCTTCTGTTCTAGGATCCAATCCAGGTTCCCACATGGCATTTATTCCTCACTTCTCCTTAGTCTCCTCCAATCTGTGACACCTTCTCAGTCTTTCCTTGTCTTTCATGACCGTGACACTTTGGATGAGTACTGGTCATTTATTCTGTAAAATGCCTCTCACTTTGTGTTTGTTGAATGTTTTCTCATGATTAGACCGAGACCATGTCTTTTTGGCAGGAACATCACAGAAATGGTTTGTATCCTATCTGAGGGTATGTGATATTGATATATCTTATCACTCATTATGTTAACCTTAAACACTTGGTTAAAGTGGCATCTGCTGGGTTTCTCCACTGTAAAGTGACTATTTTCCCTTTATTTATTTATTTTAGAAACAGGGTCTTGCTGTGCTGCCCAGGCCGGAGTGCAGTGGCACAATCACTGCTCACTGCAGCCTCAATCTCCCAGGCTCAAGCGCCTCTGCCTCCTGAGTAGCTGGGACTACAGGCATGCACCATTATGCCCAGTTAATTTTTTAAAAAATGTTTTGTATAGACAGGGTCTCGCTATATTGCCCAGGCTGGTCTCAAACTCCTGGTCTCAAGAGATCCTCCCACCTCGGCCTCCCAAAGTGCTGGGATTAAAGGCATGAGCCAGCCACCATGCTTGGTCTATTTTTCACTTTTAATTGATAAATATCCTGGGAGAAATACTTTGGGACAATGCAAATATCCTGTTTCTCCTCCAACTTTTACCCACTGATTTCAGCATATATCAGTGGATCTTGCCTGCAACCATTATTACCATGGCATTTGCCTACTAGTGATTTTGTGTTTCCTTCATTTGTTCTCCATTTATTAATTGGAATTCTTCTGTAAGGAGGAGTTGTCCCTTCTCCCCAACTTATCCATTTATTCAATTTTTTTTTGTAAACTATGGACTCATGGGCATCTATTTTATTCTATGGACTATAATTCAATACTATCATCATTTAGTTTCTTGCTCAAGTTATTCCAACTTCAGCCATTGGGAGCTCCTTCAGACTGGCTACTATGATGTCTTGTCATGCCCCCACCCTTTTTCTAGCACTTTCTTACATTCTTACACCAAAAGACATTACAGCCTTATCTTGTATTTTCCCTGCTTCTGTCCAGAATCAGCCATTATTCCAAAGATCCCTAGTTCCTTTATTGGAGAATGATATTAGACACAAAGATGTGGGTACTAAGTATGCTCGTTGCTGTTGGGGCGTTAATTGCTTCTAGCACCTCCCAAGACAGAGCTAGGAAATGAAAGCATACATAATAACCCATGCATACACACAGATCAATATCTATTCCTGTATCTATCTGTATACATACTCATGTATCCTTTCTAATCCACACCACAGTATTCATCCTAACCTTCCCTTTTTATTTTTAACTTTTTTCCTCTGACAGTGAGAAAATAGGCTCTCATTATCTACTCTGTATACATTTATTTGTTCAACCTCAGTATCCACATACTTACATATGTCTGTGAGGAACAGATTTACTAACTAGAATCCTGTATTTGTGTGCAATTCTTTTTATCTTTATTATAAATATAGCACCTCCAGGCTTCTTTTTATTAGTGTCAGCATGACATAGCTTTTCCCATCTTTTTACTGTTAATATTTTAAACTCAAAAAAAGGAAGGAGGAAAACAGTATGCTACTATCTATGTGAAAATGGAAAATAAGTATGGATATATTTGCTCATATGTATACATATAATATCTATGGGAGAGGGAAAACCAAAATATCAGTTTGGAGGTCAACTGATTAACTGGGGAAAAGAGATGAGGGGAAAACTTCGCTGCATACTCTAATATCGTTGAATTTTCTTAAACTTTTTCATTGAGTATAATTCACAAATCATAAAACTCACCCTTTTAAAGTCTACACATCAGCAGTTTTTAACACATTTATATACAAAGTTGCATAACTATCACCACTAATTCCAGGACATTTTCATCACCCTTAAAAAAAAAACCATGTACCCATTAGTAGTTAATTCCCATACCCCTCACCCCTCACTCACCCATCTACTGCCCTTCACAAGACCCTGGCAACCACTAATCTGCTTTCTGTCTCTATGGATTTACCAACTCTTGATGTTTCATATAAATGGAATCACACAATATTTGACCTTTTATGTCTGGCTTCTTTCACTTAACATCATGTTTTTAAGGTTCATCCATGTTGTAGCATGGATCAGTACTTTGTTCCTTTTTGTGGCTGAGTAATATTACATTGTATGTATATACCATATTTTGGTGATGTAGTCATCAGTTGATGACTGTTTTTCTAAATTTTTGAATTATGAAAATATCCATTCAAAAATTAAACTTTAAAAAATAGAAACAAAATGAACAAGCCCTTCTCATAAAAAACAGAAAAATGTAAAAAAAAATCAAGCAAATAATGTATGAAAAATAACAACGTACAGAAAAGCTTCTTTGACATTTGCCAGGACTCAGACTCAATAGCAACTTACATTCGCAACTAAAATTTATTACAGCATGGAATACAGAGGAAAAGTAACAGGAAAAATATACGTATCAGTAGAGTCAAGAGAAGCCCAGCACAAGCTTCCAATGTTCTTCCTAGTTCAAAGCCACACGCACAAGGACTCTCTCTCTCTAGCAGCAAACTACAGAGGCATGTATGGAATGTCTCCACCCTGGGAAGCCCAGTTCTAGTTTCAAGGTCTGAGGTGCAGATGGGTCCTGGTCACATATGCACAGCCTGCTACCAACTGGCCATGGCAACTGTAATCCAGGACCCTAACAATGAATCAGTCATCAATCTTGATCTTGAGCAAAGCAACCCTGACAAGCTGTTATGGCATGGTCCATTGTTCCAGGTGTATACAACACAATAACCAATCAGTGACAAAATGAATGGTGGCCACATTCCCAGGGGATAGTTAAGGTTTCCCTTGGAGACATGCAAAGAGTAAGCCACCAAACCTGCTATATTAACTCTTTCCTCACATGAGATTTCTTTATTGCTAATCCCCCATCACTGGGGTATGAACTGGAGTTGAGGTACAAGTCATAGAAATAAGGGAGTGAAAAATAGGGATTGGGCACCATTTGACTTCTACTTCACCTATAAATAGGAGTTATTTGTCTTCATGGAAATTATTCTCTTTTCTATTTAAAAAATATAAAGACTAGACACCTCTGCTTTGTGTGGGCTTGCTTTCCCCCGATTATGTCAACCTTTCCAGCTCTTGGAACAGAATCCAAAGTCCTCAGCATGATACACAGAGCCCCACCTGATCTCCCCACCCCCAGGACCTCCCTGCCCTCATCTCCCACTCCCCTCCCCCTTCATGGCTCTGCTCCAGCCACGCTGGCGACCTTGAGTTTCCTCATACACACCAGGCCGCCGCCAGCTTCAGGGCGTTAGCTGTTGCCATTCTCTTTGCCTGGAATGTTCTTAGAAATCCTCTTTGCTGTCCCCTCATCTCTTGCATGCCTCTCCTAAAAGGTCACCTCATTGGAGGCCTCCTGGCCACTGTATCTAAAACAGTAGGCCCTGCCATTCTCTGCACCCTTTCCTCACACCTGACAATATATTGTTATCCTGAATATTTAATTATTTTTTACCTGCTTCTCCTCCAACTCCCAATGAGAATGTCTGCACCATGGAGGCAGGGACTGTTTCTGGTTCACAGCTAAGTCCCAAGGCCGTGAACCAGAAGGGGACAGCTGTCACACTCTGCAGTAGTATATGATAGGCACATATATATCACACCACTTCTAGGACTTCTCACTTCTAGGACTTCTCACTCTCCAGTGTTCTGTCTTTCCAGTGGCTTGTTGCTGCTATTTTCTCTGTCATGCTCTTGGTCCATTTTCCCTTGCTCTCTTTCTTAATTGACCATAATTATAGAAGTACATTACCAATCACTTCTAAGATGAACACTTGTTCACTTTTTAACATCTAGGACATTGGGATGCCCATTATGATCAATGGCATACTGTAGGGGATGATGAATAAATGGGGGACATAGTTATCAGTTTTTACAAAAGAAAAACTGGTCATGTTACAGTGGAGAAACCCAGTAGATGCCACCTTAACCAACTGATTAAAGTTAACATAATGAATAAGATATATCAATATCACATACCCTCAGATGTCATGCACATCATTTCTGTGTGTGGGTTTCTTCTTTATTTGCCAAAACCACGTGATCTCAGTCTAATCATGAGAAAACATTCAGCAAGCACAAGGTGAGATGTATTTTACAGAATAACTGACCAGTATTCATCCTAAGTGTCATGGTCATGAAAGACAAGGAAAGACTGGGAAAGTGTCACAGGTTGGAGCAGACTAAGGAGATATAAGGAATAAATGCCATGTGGGATCCTAGATTGGATCCTGGAACAGAAAAATAGCATTAGGAAGAAAATTGGTGACATTCAAATAAGGTCTCTAGTTTACTTAAGAATCTTGTACCAGTGATAATTTCCTGGTTTTGATAACTGTGCAATGCATGGCATGTAAGTTGTTGACATTAGGGGAATCTGGATAAAAAGTATACAGGAGTTTCCTGTATCAATTTTGTAACTTTTCTGTAAGCCTAAAATTATTAATATTTCAAAATATAATGTTTAAAAGGTGAGGCTGAACTATCAATATGTGTTTGTTTGGGTACCATTAAGCCGGTGCAGAAGTAATTGCAGTTTTTGCCATTGCTTTCATGGCAAAAAACATAATTACTTCCGCATCAACCTATAATTGTAATTCTATTTTCCTTTCAAAAGAGGTTTTTGAAATGTCCAAAATAGCATTGACTTTTACCAGTCAAAGATACTTCCCTTTAAAGGTTAGCATAAGAGAAAATAGAGATCCTTAAATAAAGTGTTATTTTCCTTGACTCTCAGAATGACAGCTGCTGCTTATGTGTCTTTATAGTGTAGACAGACCTCTCTGATGGAGCTGATAAATACTGCTAAGTCTTGCATAATCCAGCGACCCTTGGGATTGCGTTGCTAGGCATCTAGTTTCTGGTAAACTTTCCCTTGGCAAATAGGGATGAGTAAGTATTCAGTCAAAAATAGTCAAATTTTAAACTAATGAAAACTGCTGTGACTAGTGGTGCTATTGCAGAATATACTGGTAACTTGGGCCAGTTTGACCTACAAGGATAGATTCATATCCATATGCTTAAACAACAGGTTTCACTTGTCAAAATATTATTTTTCTTGTGATCATATGTGATTTTGAAGACACGGCATGTGACTGTTTTATGTGCATTCCTCACCCCGTTCCCATTTTTTAAGGAATATATATAGGTTAGCTTGAGTATCCTCTAACTATGTCTGCTGCTATGGCCTTTACCAGGAAATTCTTGGCACAAAACTATCCAAAGTGGTAAGAGGGGTGGGCAGATGTGATAGGTGTTGATCTGTCATAATGAAATAACGGCAACATTTATATCCTTCCTGGATAAAAAGTGACTGATAACATATTGCTTCAAGTATAAAGGGAAAGGTTCAAGACATCATGATATTGCTGAAGCAGAATAACTTGGCTATGAAAACAATCACAAAGATTGATTTCGTTTTAAAAATGATGACCCTTTGTTAAATCCAAGGGACATTCACTAAAAATACCAACCTAGATCAATGGCAAACTGTAATATCAAGAAATTGGCATAGAACGGATTAAGCAATACTTTGAAGAGAACTTTGGAGACAGATTATGCCAAGTCCACAAGGCAACAGAGTCAAAAACAGCTGCATACCAACATGATATGAGACCATTCTATGTAGCTGGAAATTAATCCATGGACTACACTAGACTTCCATTAGAAGATAGTGCTGCCTTCATCACTGAGCACTCAACATTCATGGATTGATAGGCACAGCACTTCAGCACAATACACAATCAGCCATCCAATTTGCCCTTCTTATTTTCATAACATTCCCTCATTATGAGGTGAGTTAGAACATTGTATCCATTGTACCTGTTATTAAGGCAATAACCATCATCTGGTAGAGTAGCTAGTACTAATAGAATTCTTACACAACAACAACAACAAAACAAAACAAAAACAAAAGCAGCGGCCCAAAACTCATCAAATGATTGCTTCAGTTATTTAATCACTCATGAGAGAAGAAATAGTACACAGATGAAGTTCAACAGTGTTTCAATTATAAAAACTCAGGAGAAGTAGGAAATGCTGCAGTAACCACTGAAGTATGTTATTTGTATATTATAGATATGATACTAGCACAATGCACATAGGTCAATTACCCTCAACTTAATTTAACTTTCATGCATGTCATGGATAAGAACTACAAAGCTCTTGTGCAGACATGGAACTTTGATTAATGTGCTATCTAAATGGAAAATTAAATAATTGTTTGAAAGGCTTTATATATTTGAAATATTAAGGTTTTCACTAAAATATGAGAATGTAAGGATTATGTAAATCATATTTACCCTGTGTGACTGGTCATCAGGATATTAACATGATGCAAACATTACTTTAAAAACACTAGATACAGTGAGTAGACAACTTATTTAAATAATTAAGTGGCTTATTAATATTCATTGGCTATTATTTTGTCTCTGAATTAAACACTTTCCAAGCTCTAAAGTTGTAGTGCAGCACGCATTTTGTAAACAGTCACCTTCCCTAGTACTTTTCTTCAAAATGTTTAGTTTATGGCACTCTTTTGCCTTTAAATGGAATTACTGACCTGAGTTTATTAATCATTAGGAAGATCACATATCTCCTTTCACATTCTATGATGTTTGGAAAGATAGAATTTACAAAGCCTGCAAGGAACTCTATATCAGAGTAACCATAAAAACAGTTATACTTAGCTTGAACAACTAATAACACACAGCAACTAGATTTGGTCACGTACATTTGGAACATGAGTTTATAATTTTAAATAATAAGCCCCAACTAAATAGAACTTTATTAAAGAATGCCTACAAGAAGCATTTAGTTGATAGGAAGAAAACCTTTTATTTAATTCACGTTTATAGTGATATATAGTTTTCCATTTGTACTAGCTTACTGCAATCTCCACAATAATCACAGAAGTTAGGTACAGAAGATACTACCTATCTGTTACAGATGAAGTTACTCAAGGATTGTGAGGTTAAGTTGCCTGAGGTCAGATACAGTAGTGAGGCTGGGACCGTACCCCAGATCTCCTGAAACAACACATGCAAAGTTCCTACTGCAGTTCCTGACCCTCTGTATGGACCGGATGAAAGATACCTCATTTTTCCCCCCAACTAACTCAGTACGCTTTTCCACTTCAAGGCACTGCCCAATCCTGTAGCAGCAGATTTAAATAATACACAAAATAATTGTAGATGAAACTTAAATGAAACCAAAATGAAGAAAACAAAATAAGTTCTTTAGTCATAATGTCTACCACAAATAAAAGCAATTCAGAGATTTTCAATGGTAGGAATTACCTTTATCTTTACAATAACAAGTTTCTATTCTTAAAATGGAATGGTCCGCAAAAAAAAATTAAAAAAAAAAAAAAAAAACTAATAATCACAAAATAAGTAAAACTCCTTAAGTAGTACAGGTTAAGCATCTCTAATCCAAAAACCTGAAGTATAAAATGCTCCAAAAGCCTCAACTTTTTAAGTGCCAACATGATGTCACATGGGTGGCTGAGATAATGGTGCTTTTGTTTTCTGATAGCTGAATGTACACAACTTTGTTTCACTCACAAAATTATTTAAAATATTGTATAAAATTACCTTCAGGCTATGTGTAAAAAGTGTATATAAAATGTAAATGAATTTCATGTTTAGACTGGAGTCCCATCCCCAAGATATCTCTTTATGGATATGCAAATATTCTAAAATCCAAAAAATTGAAAACACTTTCAGTCTCAAGCATTTCAGATAAGAGATACTTAACCTGTATATTGCTTAAGAAAATGTTTCCTGAGGAAACCATCACACGAAGGGATACATCTCTGTTAGCCAATGCAGCCATAAATAAAAATGTTAATGAGGTAAAATTGGTCACGATGAGGGTAAAACAATATCAAGAAACTGAAAAGGTTCTTGTTAAGCTTAGTTCATTTTGACATATTTTGAAAAAATCTCAAATGCATTGTAGCAAATCTTATTAATTAAACCAGAAATCCATTACAATTTATTGCTTCTATGTTTTAATTTGTACTTTTTATCCTTAATTTAAGGATAACTATGAATAAAACATGAAAATCAGTGCATTTTCTTTTTCTGCAATCATATACATCCTGTCCTATATAATACCTCATCTGGCCTCATATTTTGTTTATAATCTAGTATGTAATACTCAGGCTTGATGACCTTAGTAATAGGACTTTCCTTACAAAATATACTCACAAATCTGAAATTGGTCAATCACCTATCCAGGAAGAAAATTAAGTGAACCTAGTTTTGTAGCAATATGTTTAAGTTAAAGGTTCAAAATATACTTTGAGACGCTTCAAAATGCCATAATTTTCCTTCTGGAAACCTTATACTCCCTCAGTCTGACTTTATTTATCCTCTGAAAGCTGACTAGTCCCTCCTAAGTGCATTTTGATACTATGGATAATAAGCTATAATTCAGTGAAGGGCTTCTCTAGGTTACATGAGGATTATGATCACTGTAACATCTAAATCATATACAAAAAAGTAAACGATGGCAAGGTTACAATCCCTCACTCCTACAAAAATTCTTCAATTTTTATTCTTTAAGTATATCTGTTTTGATAAGTGGTAAGTGGTCTTTGGTGGAATGAGCTTTAGACTTGGCTTAGCTCTACAAACACAAAGACTTGAGACATTTTGTCGTTAAGACATTCTGACTTTAAGACCTTCTATCTTGACATTCTGTTTTTTTGTTAAAAAAAAACAAAATTTATTACTTTCATGCTATTATTAATTTTACTCATTTCAAAGCACATCATATTTCAAAAAACACAGAAATCAACAAATTTAAATTATGTGCATTCAGATGGGACTCACCTTTAGAGAATCAAAACAGGCCACCACACGACCATTTTCCACATGGCAAACTCTTGGTGGATGGGCAAACTTGCAATCTGCATCAGCTCGAGAGCAAGTTCCTCTCTGAAATTCTCTACAGACTTCTAAAGTCAGCCACTTGGTATCACGAATCAGGGCAACATTGACAGCCGTCATATTGAAAGCAAAATTAAAATCCAATGTACCCTCTTTAGGACAGTATTACTGTGGACTATTAAAGGATTAAAAATGAATTCAAACTAAGTGTGAAGAGATAACAGGTTGCTTTGGTGAAATGTTTATTTGTTAACACTTAGGTTTTCATTAAAGTCAAATCTGGTCTAGTCAAACAAAAAGCCAATCATAAAAACTATCAGAATAACTAAAAATCAAATTAGAGACCAACTCCTAAGAAGCCAACTGTTAAGACAATGAATGCTTTATTTTGTTCCTTTGCCGAATTTATGTTAAATAACCGGCAGACTTTCAAAAGAATTCTGTGCTCTGCAGTTGATGTTTTCAATTATTCTTGCAAAAAACATATGCTGCTGGCTGCCCTTCGATTTGTGGAATGGTCTCAGATCAGGGGGAGAAAAGTTTTTCTCCCTATTTATTAGCTTTAAATAATAAGATTGGGAAGGATGTTAGAACCCAAAAAAAGTTTTCTTGCAAAATCAAGTGGAGGGAAAATGACTAAGAAAATTGAGAATCACAGAAAAAAGAAATGGACCAGCTGCTGACAGTAAACTACAAGCACACCAGGTTCGGCGGGGAGGTGGAGAGGGCAGGGAACGGTATGGTAGGGAGAGGGGTTTATAAAGAGACAGCTCTAGAGTAGAATCCAAGCAGCAGAGTTTTCAGAAAAGGCACTTTTCAGAACCTGCAAGAAAAAAATAAATAAAATTAGCTAAAATAATACAATGCTTCCGTTTCAAACTCTAGATTTGGAAAAGAAGTAACTATATCCTATTTAAAACAGGAAGCATCTAGATACTGACAGTGCAACATAGTACAGTCAGCCATTGTCAATAAAAAGGGCATTTCCCAGTATAAAACTGTATAGGAAAAGCAAGCAACTGCTTAGATTTACTGTTGTAGTACAAGACTGGGCAACAACCTCACATGAGGTGGGGTAGAGGATGGAAATGTAAAATGTGCTTCAGATAAAGAAAAAAGTCATTTGAAAAGATATTTTTTTTTGTTTTTCTGTGTAGGCTCCTTAGTCTCTATGAAGGGAAATTGGAGCAACTCAGAAGAAGGCTTCAGCATATACAAACAAGTGAGACAGAATGTGCTGTTTAATGAAATAGATTAAATATTATGCAGCTTTAAAGTATGCAGTTTAACTCAGTGTGAACCAGCTACAATTTCTAGCAACAGCTGAGAAGATACAGGAAAGGTTAATTTACTGGCATATGCCATAAACACATACTGAAATAGCACTAATGCAAAAGTGAGCTCTGAGTATTAGAAAAATCAAATAACTGTTAACTTCATCAAAAAGTGAGATTAAAGTTCTTAAAAATATTTCATTTTTTCAACAATATTTTCAACAACTTTACAAAATCTAAATCTTCTCTTTGTCTTTTCCATATTCAAGATGAAATTAAATATCACCTGACTTTTCAAATATCATTGAGAAATTCAGTACCTAGAAAATTCAGGCAAGCTTATCTACTCAAGAGCAAAACATCTTTTTCTCTGAGTCATTCTTCATGGAAATCATTCTAAAATGTATTCTATGTAACTTTGCCTTCTTAAAAAATATCAAACATAATTTGGCCTCTAATTAAAGACTTGGGACCATTAATGTATCAGGAAGTATAATAGTTCTCCTCTTTAAGTGGCAGACTGTTAATTGTCATATCCACTGTTACTTCTCTGTCACAATATCTACCACAGTGAATTTTCCAGCTCTCTTCCAGAAAACCTAATAGCCAGTCATGAATGTTGAATACCAATTAGTTATCCACTGAGTGAAGGGCCTATGGAACAAGATGCAGAGCTTTCTTGCAGAAGTTTTATGACTGCTCTTACTTCTATGGGGGCCCTTCTGCATCAAGTTACATGCAGGACCATGTTCTACAGGGTTGGAGTTGCAAGCAAATGACTTCTAGGAAAAAATATTTTAAAAATAACCTGATGATAGAAATGCAAAACAAAATCACAATGTGATGACCACTCTCATTAGTCTAACTATAATTTTAAAAGACAGAAGAATTGGAGAAATTTGAACCCTCATACACTGTGGCTGGGCATATGAAATAGTGCAGTTGCTGTGGCAAACTGTCTGACAGTTCCTCACTTCCACAACTCAGTATATACCCAAAGTATCTGAAAACAAGTGATAAAGAAATCCTCCTACAAATCCTTGTACATGAATGTTCATAGCAACACTATTCATGATAGCCAAAAGTGGAAATAACCTAAGTGTCCATTACCAGATGAATGGATAAACAAAATTTGGTATATCCACACAATGGAATGTTATTTGGCCACAAATAGGAATGAAGGACTGATGCATGCTACCAGAAGGTTGAACCTTGAAAACATTATGTTAAGCAAAAGAACCCTGTCACAAAAGGCCACATATTGTATGATTCCATTTATATGAAACGTTCAGAGTAGCCAAATCTACAGAGACAGAAGGTAGATTAGTGGTTGCCAGGGGTTGGGAAGAGGGGATAAGGGTGAATGACTGCTTAATGGGTACAGTCTCCTTTGCGGGGTGATGAAAATGTTCTGGAATTAGATAGTGGTGATGATTGCATGATTTTTGAAATACCATAACCCATTCACTGAATTGTACACTTTAAATAGATGAATTGGACAGTATGTGAATTACATCCCAATAAAGCTGTTATATATTTTTTAAAAAGTCTAAAGAGACAAGACAATAAAAAACAGCCTGACTAATGATGGGATTAGCTATCCCAAGCTTTCTGAGTTTCTCCTTAGCCAGAGATTTTTCTCAAGAGTGTTACTAAGTTGAATTTCAAGAGTAAGTTCATTTCCACACTGTAACTGACTTAATGTATTATGAAAAGTACTCTGAAAGAGTATGATATTTCAACCTAATCCCACAACCCAATTATATAGTCTGCCTGAACACATTTGGAAGGAAAATGACAAAAAATATCTATCTATCTATATAAGATCTGCTCAAAACATAAACATTGAGGGTCTGGAGACTTTTTCTACAGAGGTCCATCAAGTATAGAAACATAATAAATGATACATGTGAATTCTGAACTTTTACAAATGAAAAATGCAAAAAAGAATTGGCTTCTGGCCATGCATTTTATTCAGAGATAGGAGAAGAAGGAATTTTCTTTTTTCTTTTTCTTTTTAAAAATTTTGGCCTGTAACCTATGATGAAGCCCTGGCCAGTTCTTGAAAGCAGTTCTAGCCACCACATGTCTTCCTTCAGACTGAAACTATTTTAGGGGCTGACTCAGAAGAAACTAAGTGCAACACTCAAGGGAGCTGGCGCAAAGATGGGGAGAAGTTCTCTCATGCAGCTCTGTTTGTCTATGTATAAAAGGCAGGAAGAAGTGTCAGTTTTCTCTGTATTCTTAAGATCAATTTTGTTTTGGGGATAATATAGCTTTATCTTCACTTCCTTAGACTTAAGTAATAGGAATACAGTTCTGCTTCTTAAGATTTATAGTCCTCTAAAGCAGAACATGAAAAGTTACCATTTCTTAGTGCACTTGTACTTTATTGTACTTGCAGGTTTACAAGTGCTTGTATTTCACTGATGTTTTGATCTCTCAAAAATATTCTAAAGCATGAGTGATAACCCAAAACACTGATGACTGAAATGAAGCTCGTTAAATTACTTATTCGAAGTTACAAAGCCTGGTGGTAGAGCCATGACTCCAGGCAAGAACTTCTGACTCCAAATCTCATGCACAGATTCTAGCTGAGAAATGTCATAGATAGCATTGCTTATCTCTCTTGGGAATCTTAAACAACAGAAACCTGTCATTTTTGTAGAGTACTTATGGTTCGTTCTCAGAATTACATTCATGCCTGATGTATCAACATTTTCATAATCTCCGTAAGTTGTGCTCAACCAACATTTATCTAGCATCTACTATGTGCCAGGCATTGTTCCAGTTACTGAACAAGACTGATAAGGTCCTTGCTCTCGTGGAACATGCTATGCTCATTTAAATAGAGAAGTAACTTGAAGTACAAGGAAATTAAATGAGTATTAGAATTTATGAAGAGCTGGAAGTAAACACTAGGAATTCTGACTTCAGCACAAACCTCTAACTCACCATGAATGATACACCAAGCACTATGATTTAAGAATACTCTTAAACGCACACTCAAACACTACTGCATAGAAGTTAAGTCATCAAGAGGAATACCTTGGAATTACATTGAGACTTATTGCTCCCCAGATTTCTCTTGGAGAGGGCAACTACTGTTCTCATTTTACAGATGGGGAAATGAGGGTGGAGAAAGGTTGAGTAATTTAACTTGCACAACTTCATGAAGCTAGCAGGTGATCAAGCCATGGTTCAAACTCAAGCAGCCTGACTCCAGAGTCCCCCCCGCCCACTTAACCATACCACAATATTGTGTTACTCTTATGGCATCTATCATATTCTTCCTCGTGCTTGCTGACTGGGCCCCTTAACCTTTTCTCCCTTATTAGATTTAAACTCCTTGAGCATAGAGATCATGTCTTGCTCAGCATTGCTGGCTCTATTTTGTCACTGGGGGTTAGAGTAGCATTCCCCAGGTTTTTTGTTTTGAAAACTATAAGGATTAAATGGTAATTTAACATTAACCCTTCTGTTGTATGACATTAGAAAAGAGTTTTGTCAGTTGGGCATCCTCTAGGCTAGCTGAGCTTTGGCCGCCTCTGTTAGTTTTGAATCGATTGGACCTGTGAAGTTGAATATTTTCTCACAATCCTAGCCTTCAAATTGGGATGACAATATCTAGGATTCTTCATATATAGTGCATTCATTCTCCACAAAGAATGACCTATTCCTGTCCATTTGATAGCAACAAGATCTTATAAAAATGTGAAATTCCCAGATGATTTCTGTTTGTGTCTTTGGATAGTATGTTCATCTTTGGAATGTTTTTGCTCAATAATAGGTATGATGAAACTGAACTGGTGGTGGGAGTAAGGGTGGGGGAGATTTCTCTCTGATCCACAGGAAGAAACCTTTCATAAGTATTCTTCCATGAAAATAAAATAGTTAATTTTGACTTTGAATTGATGCTCATCTATAAGAGTCCCAGACAAGACACAACATAAGGAAAATGTAAAAACTTATATTTAAAAATTACATACATAACAGATTCTCTATTAAGTGCAACCTTTGAAAAAAAGAACTGCAGATTTTATTATTTTTAAGAATTCACATTTTTTCTCATAGAAGTTATCTTGAAAGTAAAACAAAAGAAGAAAGACATGTTTTCTTCTAATCTAATGGAAACAGTAACTTGTCGTAGAGCTGTTTGCAAGGCCACTGCCATCAGCTACTTTTGCCCCAGTTTTCCTATACTTTCCTTGTCTCCTACTTTCTTTTGCCTTCCCTCCACAAAACAGCACATGACAAGAATACTGCCAGTGCCTGGTCCAGAAGAACACAAAGATATTTGGCACCTAAACCAATCACTAAAGAGGTCTTCCTTTAAATGCATTTATCAACCCCTGAATAAACAATGAAAACAATGTTTTCTTTCTTTCCATTTTAAGCTTTCCTTACATCTGTATTACTTCTGGATTTCTTGTGGTCATTTATTCTGGCTCTACAAATATATGACACACCTGCCATACACTGCTTGAATTGGATGGCTGACAAGATTTAAAAGCCTCCAAGTTTTCAAATTTGCTTCAAGTTCTATTTCCCTCACGTGTTTTCGTTAGTGGTCCACCACCACGCATTCTGTAAGGAATATAAGAGGTGCTCAGCACGGCAGATGGAAACCATGATTTCATAGGCATCCTATGGAAAACCAAGTCTTCTGTCCAGAAAAAAAAAATGGTCGTAAAAAATAAGGATATTTTGCCTACAGAACTTTTTCATTAACTTTTTTTTAAAGCTTTGCTGCATTTTTTCATAATACTCCTGGGATAGTAAATTCCATATGTCTTTTTTCAAGAAGCAGGTAAGTCAACTTATTCTATTTTACAAAACAATTAAACACCCCAACTCAGTTCATACATATAATCATAAAAGGAAAAAACAGGTCCAACAGTGTCTCTTTTGAAAATCACTTTAGCAATGGATAAAATAATGTTACTGGCACATCTTTTTTAAAAAGATGTGTCCATTTTTAAATAGTACAAGAACTTGCTAATAAATGCTATTTAAAGTTTTATTATCATTATTATTTTTTAATTGTACTTTAAGTTCTGGGATACATGTGCAGAACGTGCAGGTTTGTTACATAGGTATACATGTGCCATGGTGGTTTGCTGCACCCATCAACCGGTCATCCTAATGCTATCCCTCCCTTAGCTCCCCACCCTCCAACAGGCCGTGGTGTGTAATGTTCCCCTCCCTGTGTCCATATGTTCTCATTGTTCAACTCCCACTTATGAGTGAGAATATGCAGTGTTTAGTTTTCTGTTCCTGTGTTAGTTTGCTGAGAATGATGGTTTCCATCTTCATCCATGTCCCTGCAAAGGACATGAACTCATCCTTTTTTATGGCTGCATAGTATTCCATGGTGTATATGTGCCACATTTTCTTTATCCAATCTATCATTGATGGGCATTTGGGTTGATTCCAAGTCTTTGCTATTGTGAATCGTGCTATGATAAACATACATGTGCATGTGTCTTTATAGCAGAAAGATTTATAATCCTTTGGGTATATACCCAGTAATGGGATTGCTGGGTCAAATGGTATTTCTGGTTCTAGATCCTTGAGGAATCGCCACACTGTCTTCCACAATGGTTGAACTAATTTACACACCCACCAATAGTGAAAAAGCATTCCTATTTCTCCACATCCTCTCCAGTGTCTGTCTCCAGATGGTATCTCATTGTGGTTTTGATTTGCGTTTGTCTAATGACCAGTGAAGATGAGCTTTTTTCATACGTTTGTTGATCGCAGAAATGTCTTCTTTTGAGAAGTGTCTGTTCATATCCTTCACCCACTTTTGATGGGGTTGTTTGTTTTTTCTTGTAAAAATTTAGGTTCCTTGTAGATTCTGGATATTAGCCCTTTGTCAGATGGATAAATAGCAAAAATTTTCTCCCATTCTGTAGGTCGCCTATTCACTCTGATGAGAGTTTCTTTTGCTGTGCAGAAGCTCTTTAGTTTAATTAGCTCCCATTTGTCAATTTTGGTTTTTGTCACCATCGCTTTTGGTGTTTTAGTCATGAAGTTTTTGCCCATGCCTATGTCCTGAATTGTATTGTCTAGGTTTTCTTCTAGGGTTTTTATAGGTCTTATGTTTAAGTCTTTAATCCATCTTGAGTTATTTTTTTGTATAAGGTGTAAGGAAGGGGTCCAGTTTCAGTTTTCTGCATATGGCTAGCCAGTTTTCTCAATACCATTTATTAAATAGGGAATCCTTTCTCCATTGCTTGTTTTTGTCAGGTTTGTCAAAGATCAGATGTTTGTAGATGTATGGTGTTATTTCTGAGGCCTCTGTTCTGTTCCATTGGTCTATATATTTGTTTTGGTAGCAGTACCATGCTGTTTTGGTTACTGTAACCTTGTAGTATAGTTTGAAGTCAGGTAGCATGATGCCTCCAGCCTTGTTCTTTTTGTTTAGGATTGTCTTGGCTATGCGGGTTCTTTTTTGGTTCCATATGAAATTGAAAGTAGATTTTCCAATTCTGTGAAGAAAGTCATTGGTAGCTTGATGGGGAAAGCATTGAATCTATAAATTACTTTGGGCAGTATGGCCATTTTCACGATATTGATTCTTCCCATCCATGAGCATGGAATGTCTTTCGATTTGTTTGTGCCCTCTCTTATTTCCTTGAGCAGTGGTTTGTACTTCTCCTTGAAGAGGTCCTCCACATCCCTTGTGAGTTCAATTCCTAGGTATTTTATTCTCTTTGTAGCAATTGTGAATGGGAGTTCACTCATGATTTGGCTCTGTTTGTCTGTTATTGGTGGATAGGAATGCTTGTGATTTTTGCACATTGATTTTGTATCCTGAGACTCTGCTGAAGTTGCTTATCAGCTTAAGGAGATTTTGGGCTGAGACGATGGGATTTTCTAAATATACAATCATGTCATCTGCAAACAGAGACAATTTAACTTCTTCTCCTCCTATCTGAATACACTTTATTTCTTTCTCTTGCCTGATTGCCCTGGCCAGAACTTCCAATACTATGTTGAATAGGAGTGATGAGAGAGGGCATCCTTGTCTTGTGCTGGTTTTCAAAAGGAATGCTTCCAGTTTTTGACGATTCAGTATGATATTGGCTGTGGGTTTGTCATAAATAACTCTTATTATTTTGAGATATGTTCCATGAATACCTAGTTTATTGAGAGTTTTTAGCATGAAGTGCTGTTGAATTTTATCAAAAGCCTTTTCTGCATCTATTGAGATAATCATGTGGTTTTTGTCATTGGTTCTGTTTATGTTATGGATTACGTTTATTGATTTGTGTATGTTGAAATAGCCTTGCATCCCAGGGATGAAGCCAACTTGATCATGGTGGATAAGCTTTTTGATGTGCTGCTGGATTAGGTTTGCCAGTATTTTACTGAGAATATTAGTCCCTCTTTTTCTATTGTTTGGAATAGTTTCAGAAGGAATGGTACCAGCTCCCCATTGTACCCCTGGCAGAATATGGCTGTGAATCCATCTGGTCCTGGGCTTTTTGGGGTGGACAGACTATTAATTACTGCCTCAATTTCAGAATTTGTTATTTGTCTATTCAGGGATTCGACTTCTTCCTGGTTTAGTCTTGGGAGGGTGCATGTGTCCAGGAATTTATCCATTTCTTCTAGATTTTCTAGTTGATTTGCATAGAGGTGTTTATAGTACTCTCTGATGATAGTTTGTATTTCTGTGGGATCAGTAGTGATATCCCCCTTATCATTTTTTATTGTGTGTATTTGATTCTTCTCCCTTTTCTTCTTTATTAATCTGGCTAGTGGTCTATCTCTTTTGTTAATCTTTTCAAAATCCAGCTCCTAGATTCATTGATTTTTTTGAAGGGTTTTTCGTGTCTCTAGCTCCTTTAGTTCTGCTTTGATCTTAGTTATTACTTGTCTTCTGCTAGCTTTTGAGTTTGTTTGCTCTTGCATCTCGAGTTCTTGTAATTGTGATGTTAGGGTGTCAATTTTAGATCTTTCCCACTTTCTCCCGTGGGCATTTAGTGCTATAAACTTCCCTCTAAACACTGCTTTAGCTGTGTCCCAGAGATTATGGTACATTGTGTCTTTGTTCTCATTGGTTTCAAAGAACTTATTTATGTCTGCTTTAATTTCATTATTTATCCAGTAGTCATTCTGGAGGAGGTTGCTCAGTTTCCATGTAGTTGTGTGGTTTTGTTTTTTTTTTTTGTTTTTTTTTTT
>NW_026652282.1:112989913-113299642 GCF_009828535.3 Hylobates moloch
ACACATGCACACGTATGTTTATTGCGGCACTATTCGCAATAGCAAAGAGTTGGAACCAACCCAAATGTCCAACAACGATAGACTGGATTAAGTTGTGTGGTTTTGAGTGAGTTTCTTAATCCTGAGTTCTCATTTGATTGCATTGTGGTCTGAGAGACTGTTACGATTTCCTTTCTTTTGCATTTGCTGAGGAGTGTTTTACTTTCAATTATGTGGTCAGTTTTAGAATAAGTGTGATGTGTTTCTGAGAAGAATGTATATTCTGTTGATTTGGGGTGGAGAGTTCTGTAGATGTTTATTAGGTCCATTTGGTCCAGAGCTGAGTTCAAGTCCTGAATATCTTTGTTAATTTTCTGTCTCATTGATCTGTCTAATACTGACAGTGGGGTGTTAAAGTCTCCCACTATTATTGTGTCAGAGTCTAAGTCTCTTTGTAGGTCTCTAAGAACCTGTTTTGTGAATCTGGGTGCTCCTGTATTGGGTGTATATATAGTTAGGATAGTTAGCTCTTCTTGTTGCATTGATCCCTTTACCATTATGTAATGCCCTTCTTTGTCTCTTTTGATCTTTGTTGGTTTAAAATCTGTTCTATCAGAGACTAGGATTGCAACCCCTGCCTTTTTTTTGTTTTCCATTTGCTTGGCAAATATTCCTCCATTCCTTTATTTTGATCCTATGTATGTCTCTGCACATGAGATGGGTCTCCTGAATACAGCACACTGATGGATCCTGACTCTTTATCCAATTTGCCAGTCTGTGTCTTTTATTTTGGGCATTTAGCCCATTTACATTTAAGGTTAATATTGTTATGTATGAATTTTATACTGTCATTATGATGCTAGCTGGTTATTTTGCCTGTTAGTTGATGCAGTTTCTTCATAGTGTCGATGGTCTTTACAATTTGGTATGTTGTTGCAGTGGCTGGTACCGGTTTTTCCTTTCTATATTTTAGTGCTTCCTTCAGGAGCTCTTGTAAGGCAGGCCAGGTGGTGACAAAATCTCTCAGCATTTGCTTGTCTGGAAATGATTTTATTTCTCCTTCATTTATGAAGCTTAGTTTGGCTGGATATGAAATTCTGGGTTGTAAATTCTTTTCTTTAAGAATGCTGAATATTGCCCCCCCACCCCCAACCTTCTGGCTTGTAGGGTTTCTGCAGAGATCCGCTGTTAGTCTGATGAGCTTCCCTTTGTGGTTAACCCGACCTTTCTCTTTGGCTGCCCTTAACATTTTTTCCTTCATTTCAACCTTGGTGAATCTGACGGTTATGTGTCTTGGGGTTAGTCTTCTGAAGGAGTATCTTTGTGGTGTTCTCTGTATTTCCTGAATTTGAATGTTGGCCCGTCTTGCTAGGTTGAGGAAGTTCTCCTGGATAATATCCTGAACAGTGTTTTCCAGCTTGGTTCCATTCTCCCCATCACTTTCAGTTACACCAATCAAACTTAGGTTTGGGCTTTTCACGTAGTCCCATATTTCTTTGGGGTCTTTGTTCATTCCTTTTCATTCTTTTTTCTCTAATCTTGTCTTCACGCTTTATTTCATTAAGTTGATCTTCAATCTCTGATATCCTTTCTTCTGCCTGATTGATTCAGCTATTGATACTTTTGTATGCTTCACAAAGTTCTCGTGCTGTGTTTTTCAGCTCCATCAGATCATTTATGTTCTTCTCCAAACTGGTTATTCTAGTTAGCAATACCTCTAACCTTTTTTCAAGGTTCTTAGCTTCCTTGCATTGGGTTAGAACATGCTCCGTTAGCTTGGAGGAGTTTGTTATTACCCACCTTCTGAAGCCTACTTCTGTCAATTCGTCAAACTCATTCTTTGTCCAGTTTTGTTCCCTTGCTGGAGAGGAGTTGTGATCCTTTGGAGAGAAGAGGCATTCTAGTTTTTGGAATTTTCAGCCTTTTTGTGCTGGTTTTTCTTCATCTTCATGGATTTATCTACCTTTAGTGTTTGATGCTGGTGAACTTTGGATGGGGTTTCTGTGTGGAGGTCCTTTTTATTGATGTTGATGCTATTCTTTTCTGTTTGTTAGTTTTCCTTCTAACAGTCAGGCCTCTCTGCTGCATGTCTGTTGGAGTTTACTGGAGGTCCAGTTCAGTCTCTGTTTGCCTGGGTATCACCAGCAGAGACTGCAGAACACCAAAGATTGCTGCCGGCTCCTTCCTCTGGAAGCTTCGTCCCAGAGTGACACCCACAAGATGCCAGCCAGAGCTCTCCTGTATGAGGTATCTGTCAACTCCTGCTAGGCAATGTCTCCCCATCAGGAGTCACGGGGGTCAGGGCCCCACTTGAGGAGGCAGTCTGTCCCTTAGCAGAGCTCAAGCACTGTGCTGGGAGATCTGCTGCTCTCTTCAGAGCCAGCAGGTAGGAACGTTTAAGTCTGCTGAAGCTGTGCCCATAGCTTCCCCTTCCGCCAGGTGCACTGTCCCAGGGAGACGGTAGTTTTATCTATAAGCCCCTGAGTGGGGCTGCTGCCTTTCTTTCAGAGATGCCCTGCCCAGAGAGGAGGAATCTAGAGAGGCAGCCTGGGTATAGTGGCTTTGCTGAGCCATGGTGGGCTCCACATAGTTCGAACTTTGAGGTGGCTTTGTTTACACTGTGGGGAAAAACTGCCTACTCAAGCCTCAGTAATGGTGGACACCTCTCCCCCCACCAAGCTGGAGCATCCCAGGTCGACTTCAGACTGCTGTGCCTGCAGCGAAAATTTCAAGCCAGTGTATCTTACCTTGCTGGGCTCTGTGGGGGTGGGGTCTGCTGAGCTAGACCACTTGGCTCCCTGGCTTCAGCTCCCTTTCCAGAGAAGTGAACGGTTCTGTCTCACTGGTGTTCCAGGTGCCACTGGGGTATGAAAAAAACTCCTGCAGCTAGCTCGGTGTCTCCCCAAATGGCTGCTCATGTTTGTGCTTGAAACCCAGGGCCCTGGTGGGGTAGGCACCCAAGGGAATCTCCTGGTCTGCAGGTTGCAAAGACCGTGGAAAAAGCATAGTATCTGGACCTGAATGCACTGTGCCTCACAGCACAGTCCCTCACAGCTTCCCTTGGCTAGGGGAGGGAGTTCCCTGACCCCTTGTGCTTCCCGAGTGAGAAGACGCCCCACCCTGCTTCACCTTGCCCTCCATGGGCTGCACCCACTGTCTAACCAGTCCCAGTGAGATGAACTGGGTACCTCAGTTGGAAATGCAGAAATCACCTGTCTTCTATGTTGATCTCGCTGGGAGCCGCAGTCCAAAGCTGTTCCTATTCTACCATCTTGCTCCACACCCAGAATCCACCATTTAAATATGTTAAACTAGCCAAATTTAATATAAAACAACTGAAAACCTGGATCCTAAACATAGTTGTTATTAAATCACACTGATTAAGTGCTTGCTTATGTGCATGTGACAGAAATCCCAGTGCCATTAAAAGGTCTTCTTTCACCAAAAACTGTATTTCAACTTGAAGACAACAGGAATTTGACACATTTGGCACTTTCAGTCCTATAATACTCAAGCATTTGAGATGAATGAAATACTAAATGGGTTCCAAGACTGATTCCATTTAATATATGCGGGGTGATTTTGCTGACAATTCACTCAGCAGACATTTATCAGGCATCCTCTATGACCCAGGCCCTGATCTAGGTCCTGGGGAAACAAAGGTGAACAACACAAAAGCCCTGTCCTTTGACTTGTACATTCAAGTGAGTGGTAGCAGGTGAGGACTGGCCAGAGGCGCAGAAAATAAACAAAGAAATATATTCCATCATTCATTTTATCCAATCAATAAATATGTAATATCAATGCAAGTAAAACCTTTAAAAATGTTAATATAGGAAAATACCAATCAATCAACAAACATGTTTTGTATACCAACTACCCGCACAGACCTGTATCACGTGCTTCTTGGGAATTAGAATAACCTTAAGGCACTGCCTCTGCACTCAAGAAGCCCCTAATTTAGTTGGGGAGTAAGAACAACATATATGATATGTCTGCAAACAATGCAGACAATTAAGAACAAAATTTGGTAACATTAACAACAAATCTGATGACAGTTCAGAGAACAGAACATCACTAAAGTCTGGAGTAGTCAAAGGAGTTTTCAAGAAGAAAGGGGAGCTGGGCCTTAAAGAACGAGAAGGATCTAGATGAAGGCAAGAGAGGCAGATAGTATTTCTGAAAAGGGAAGCAGCATGAATAAGGGCTGGAAGATCAGATTGGACACCTGGCGTGTGTAGGATGGTGAGCATACACGGGCTGGTTAGGATGGTAGGTTTATACTGGGGAAGAGAAATAATGTGTGGGTGGTTTCTGAAGAACCTGGAAAGCGACCCAAGGAGTATATATTTTTTATAGAAGAAGGAGCCTCTCTCATAGACTTGAAGCAGAGCAGAATCTTACAGGCCATAAATGTAGAATGTTAACAATGATCTGCTCCTGGAAAATTGGTTTACTTAAGGAGCCCACAGCACAGAGTCAGAGTAAAGTTCATGCATTCAACGTACTGTGGAAGAACAAAAGGTGAAGCGAAAATAGATAAAGGTCAGAGTGTTTTTCTCTACTTCACAGGCTCCGTGAGGACAAGACAGAGTATTTCAAGACCGGCCAACATAAAAAGGTTGGGAAACAGAAAATTACAGCTTCTTGTTTGCATTTTGCTACCTACCCATCATTTATCAATAACCCCAGTCATTAAGGACACATAGCAGCATTCCTATTTTCTGAACTGACTCAAATACTTTTCAATCTTTATCTCTATAATAGAAATTCCTTTTAAAAATGTAGTTGAACTTTCAACTAGGATGGTTTTTTCCAGTTACCTTTTGCTAAATAATAAGCTCATACCAGGAACTAAATTTGAACAATAACTTTTTGGGTATAATGGCATCCTGTAAATTCCTGCTATAGGGCTTTAACCAGCACCCCTTGCAAACCAGTGGTCTGAAAGTGTTCATGTGGACGGGCATGGTGGCTCATGTCATCCTAGCACTTTGGGAGACTGAGGTGGGCGGATCAATTGAGGCCAGGAGTTCGAGACCAGCCTGGCCAACATGGTGAAACCCCGTCTTCACTAAAAGTATAAAAATTATCTGGGCATGGTGGCACATGCCTGTAATCCCAGCTACTCAGGAGGCTGAAGCACGAGAATCACTTGAGCCTGGGAGGCAGAGGTTGCAGTGAACGGAGATCGTGCCATTACACTCTAGCCTGGGCAACAGAGGGAAATTCTGTCTCAAAAAGAAAAAGAAAAAAGAAAGTGTTCATGGTTCTCCCAAAGTACATATTGAATTGAATCAAATTAAATTTTGGTGGCCAAGATATTCACTGGTAAGATTTGGTTGAACATTCACTGTTCACCTCCCCATACCAACACACATACACACACACACAAACATACACATACACACACACACATATCAAAAGCTATCACTAAATTTTATTCATCCTTTAAATACTTATAAACAGCTCAGGTAATTCTCTAGTCAAACATGCGGGTCACGTAAGGATAATTATTTGGTAGAGAGGTAAACTAAGGTAGCATCCATGTGATATAATGTCATAAAGGGATTCACTACTATACCTAATAGGCATCCTGTGAGGGCTTCCTTACCTGAGTTCATCACTGGCATTATAGCCAATAAATTCAGATTCTCAATCTCCATACTAAGTATCCTCTCCTTATCAGGAGCACTTATAAGAGAAAAAAGCTTTGTGGCTGAATATGTTGAGAGTCCCAAATGTACCCTGATTTCAAAGACCAATGCCAAACCCTCCAGTAGCCTTGAAGGGAGTTTTCTAGGAAAGTGAATTTTCTAGGAAAGTATACACAAGAGCTCTAACCTTTTGTGTCTGAACTGTTTCTAGAAGCATTATTTTCATATTCATATCACACACGACTGAAATACATATCTACAAACCAATTGCCTAGAGTTTATTGGAAAGTTGGCTGCTTTAGTAAAAAGTTATGAGTGAAATGCTGGGAGCACAGACAGGATAGAATCTTAAGTTCTACATTTCCCAATCTTTACACAGACCTGAGGGTATCCTTCTTCGGAAGTTTCTAAAATAAAAATTTTCATTTTTCTCTTGATATTCCAAAGTGATTTATGCTTCACTGGAAATTGTGGGCCTTTCTTTATGGAAAAATTTAGAGGAACTGCAAAATAGGCTTGCTTTTAAACATCTTTTAATTGAATGTTGGCCAAGTAGTCCATGTCCCTGTTAACACTAAAGAAAGTTGTGTAAATATAATACAGTCATTATAAAGTCATCTTTCTGGCCCAGATAGAATAGTTCTCTTCCATCTTCCAAGGTCAATCTCAACAAATCTCAAAAGAAAGATTATAGAACCCCCAAAGTAGAGGGGAGCTGGAAAGGAGATTGGTTTAATTATACCATGAGGTTGGAAAGCAACACCTTACCCCCATAATCTAATACTCATCTTCAATAAAAACAATGCTACAAAATCTATCAGTTTCAACTCTGATTTGCCTCAATAAATGGGGAAACAACTTCTGTGCCGACTTTCGCACGACATGCGATTTAAATCCATGTTTTGGATATAAAAAAGGGATATGGACAATCAAGTATACATCAAATATGAAAATATTCCAAATAAAATGGGCTCATAATAGAGTTATCAAAGCCAGTGAGGGACAAAGTAACCTACTGATTACTTCAACCTTGAACAGAGGCCCAGAAGGGTTCATTTACTTGGGTAAAATTCCTAAAATTTTTAGTGTACACACGAACAGCTCACGCTGTAATTTCATCTTATCTGATATCTTGGCAATCTGTGATCAGAATGGGTAGGCAGAGTCCCAAAAGTTTAACCCAATTGTCCCGGCTCATTTAGTTTGTTTTATTGACAGCTCATATTCATGTTGGAACTTAATTCCTGGCTATGGAGGCATTTTCACACTACTGAAAACCAGAAGGACATCTTCTGTAGCTTTAAATCCCTGGAGAAAGGCAATCTCTTGCTTCTGAGGTTATAAAGATTCATTGACCTCTGTGGGCCTGTGTCTTCCATTAATTTCAACACAACTGCCGTGACACCCTTGTTCAGTTTCAGAGAACAACATCTTCTTTGCACACATGGTTTTGTTTCAATTGCCTCTCTACTATACGTTATCCAAACTTTGGATTCAGCTTTTCTATCATACTCTGCCTGATCCTCTCTACCTTCTAAAACCTGTTAGAATCAGATTTAGTTTACCTGTTTGTAACCATCTGACCCTCCTGGCCACAGTCTGTTGCAAGCCCAAACTCGTGAGATCTGGCACATTTCTTCTGTCAAACAAATAATTTGGTTTGTCCTCTCTTTTTCCTGTGTCTACCTCTGTGAGCCCATTTCTTCTGTTATCCTCTGGTCTGGATAAACTGTGTCTACACAAAATATTTTCTATATTAATTTCTAATCAACTGGGATACTGGGAATTGTATTAAGTAAGAATTCTAAAAGTGAGTTTAGGATTCACAAATAACCACTAGAACACAATGAGGAAGATAAATTTGCTTTGCTGAGCATATCATATGATGTATTCTAAAGCCAATCTTTGTTATTAACTAATAGGTATTTCTATCTTCCAAGGTCAATCTATTGATTATTAAGTAATAGATATTAGTAATAGTTAACATGTATGGAGCTCTTATTCTGTGCCAGACACTGTGCTAGGCATTTTATATTCATTTTCTCATTTAATCATCCACAATATCCTATGAGGTACATAGTTTTAAAGAGTAACATTAAAATTTCATTTAAAAACCAAATCAGTCTTTCACAAATTTTAATTCTAGACTTGTCACCAAATCATTGTACTGAGTTTTTCAATATTTAAATTTCTCAGAAATCATAAGAGTCATAAACGCCAATAAAAAAATCTCCAAGTTCTTTATTATTATTATTATTATACTTTAAGTTTTAGGGTACATGTGCACAATGTGCAGGTTAGTAACATATGTATACATGTGCCATGTTGGTGTGCTGCACCCATTAACTCGTCATTTAGCATTAGGTGTATCTCCTAATGCTATCCCTCCCCCTCCCCCCACCCCACAACAGTCCCCAGAGTGTGATGTTCCCCTTCCTGTGTCCATGAGTTCTCATTGTTGAATTCCCACCTATGAGTGAGAACATGTAGTGTTTGGTTTTTTGTCCTTGTGATAGTTTACTGAGAATGATGAAAAATCTCCAAGTTCTCATTTCCCCCACCCCGGATTCCTGAAATTACAATAGGAAAGCTTACTACTCCCTACCCATGGAAGCCAGAGCATCCTGAATTGCTTATAATTTGGAAGGTATATGTTTTCATACATATCTGGCAAATAAGTTAGAAACTGCTTGACATAGTGGGTTTAAAATCATCATTCAAAAGAACGTGTGGTCCAGAAATCTGGCAATCAGCTGGCAGAAGGGAAGCATAAAAGCCCTTGGGCACAGTAGGTCCTTGCTCTAAAAATAAAATTTTTCTACCAAAAAAATGGCTATCCAAATCAAAGTGAAATCTCTGACCCAAGATTTGGAAATTATGAAAAAACTAGGAAGCTATAATACTACAGCAAGATTGTCAGTACCTTCACAAATTCAACTCTGTTGCTAACTTATAAATTTACTATATCAAAATCTGGAGTGTGCAAGTCATAAAAAGAAGGGAAATTTTTTTTAAAAAAAGATTTCACCGCAAGAGGTTTTCAGGACAAGATCTGAGTAAGAGCCTGCAAATAAAACAGGGATTTGAAAATAAAACTCAGGGGAAATACTGAAGTCAAACAAGCAAGCAAGTCTGTACATATATGTTGTTAAGTACCAACATATATGGAAAGTAATAAGGTACCTATAGATTAAGAATCATCTCAAAAATCAACTCAGCTTAAATGGCTAGGCAAAAAAGAAGAAGGAGGTGAAAAAGGAGGAGACGGAGGAGGAGGAGTGGTGGCTTAAATAGTAATTTAAAGAGGGCATGTACATTTATACTGAGGTGAAGGGAAAGTCCATCAAAGCTGATGGATTCCTATACTGTAGGTAGGAATCATGTGATGTGGATATCATCTATGTCACTAAGTACTGAATGGCTTAAACTATTAAATCTGACAGCCATATAATTCCATATACAGAAAGGGAACCAAAATGCCTTCATTCTATTTAAAATAACAGTATAATCCTACAAAAGATCATAAAGGTTCTCACAAATACAAACTTCTTCAACTCACACTGACATAAAACTAGGCTGAAATTCCCAGGGTCTAATATGGATGGTATTATCTATTACATGTACTACTAAACAAACGTTCCACTGAAGATACTCAAGCCTCAAACAACAAAGCAGCTTTCACATTAGTAATTACGGAAACGACACAACTCATGTTTTCAGGTTTGTCAAAAGTCAAATAAGATTCATTCAGTAAAGGGTAAGAATTTTGAGAATTCTAGAATTGGAAATAACTCTGAAAGATCAAGTCTAGCTCATTACCTTCAGGCAGGTAAACGTAGGCCTCTAAACCTTTTTTTAGGGTAGATGGCTTATATCCATTTATTCAATGTATATCAATAGCAGTTATCCATAATTAACCTTTTATAAATTTATTCACTAAACAAACACTTAGTAAGAACTAACTCAGGGCCACATAATTAGATGCTGAAGGTACAAACATGGATAAACCACAGTCCCTCATGTTTACATTTTATTTTCAAAATTTCAAACAAATTTCAAAAAATGTCTTAGTGGACAAGTGATATGATTTTAGGAATCCTGATGTTATATACCCTTCATTAAAAAAAAAAACTTACGTGTAGGCCCACAAGGTTACTGAAGAATAGGCCAAACCATATCATCACTAGGAACTGGTTCATCTTCTGTTGCTATAAAGGAATATCTGAGACTGGGTAATTTATAAAGAAAATAAATTTATTTTGGCTCATGGTTCTGAAGGTAGGAAAGTCCAAGATTAGGCAGTCCTTCTAGCGTGGGCTTTGTGCTGCTTCAACTCATAGTGGGAAGTAGAAGAACAAGTAGACACATGCGAAAGAAAGGGGGACAAAGTGATTGGCCCACTTTATAACAACACACTCTCATGAGAACAAACCCAGTCTTACTAGAACTGCATTAATCTATTTGTGAGGGTGGAATTCCCATGACATAAACACGTCTTAAAGGCCCCAATGCCTCTCAATACCATTACATTGGCAATTAAATTTGAAGATGAGTCTTGGCAGGGACAAACCACATCCAAACCACAGCAGAACCCATCTATCCCTTGACCATGTTTCTCAGGCCTCTTCCCACTATCACTTGAGCTGTAATTTTGTCTCCCCAACAAACATCCATGTGACTTTCCTAAACTTCAACTCAGCCTCCCTCTAGAGGAAGGCTTCCAAAGCCTTCATGGTTGAAATATCTTCTTCTACCTGATACCTCCTCTTCTTTACCCTTAATCACTCCAGCATGTACTACAATATGGCTTCTATCAATCATTCTATTAAAACTCCCCTAGATTCAATAACTACATTCAAGTACAACATTAATTTGAATTGAATATTACCTCTCCTAGTACAGTACTTGGCATACTAGATTCTCAATAAATACTAGCTGAGTTGAAATTTGTATAAATAATAAAGGTGGTGTGCACTATATAGTAGTTACTCATTAAACAAAACTTCAAATTGTCAGTTGTGTAAGAGTCTGCATATTTACAACTATTTTTTCTTCCATTTGTTTTCCAAATATGTATTAAGTACTAGTACAAGGCAGTGGACAGGGTTCCTGTTCTCATGAACTTTAATAGTCTAACAAACTATAATTTCCATGCCACATACTTAATAAACCTGTGTATAGAAAGAAGAGTACAACATAAATTTGATTTTTAAAAATATATTTAAAGATCTTATAGGATTATGGAATGTGCTTCCTTAGAAAGGGAGAAATCCTACTCATTCCGCGAGAGCCAGCTTTTGATTTACACCAAGTAAAAGGGATCAATGGGTACTCAAAACAGTGTTCAAACAGACATCGCCACCATGAACTCATTAAATTAAAGTTGTCTATTTCTGTGAACCCCTTCAGAGCAGAACCTAGCCTGGTGTCTAACACTTAATAGGCTCTCAGTCTACTTTTTATATATATATTTTTTCCCTTTTGCAGGTGAGGAAGCTAAGACCAGACCCAGAGAAGTGAAGAAAGCGTGTTGTTGTATACACTACAGAGTAAGGTTTAGAATCACAAAGACCTGAATTTGAACCTCTGTCAAGATATTTAAACTCAGTATCTCAGTTTCCTAGCAGGAATAAGTCATATGACAGATGTGCAAATGCTTGATGTGAGGTAGGCACTCAATAAAGCCAAGATCCCAGTTAATGACAGATATGGTAAATGGGTTGTTAGGAATTCAAAGAAAATGTTAAAAATGAGCAAATTATAGTATTTATTTGGTGTTTTAGGCTTGACTTCAGCCAAGGTGAAGCTTTAAATAAAGTGTGGGAGAGTGCAAGGGACCTAGGTGGAAAAAAGTTAACAGTTGCCCAAGGGATAGAAAACAGAGCTGATGTAACAGCATCCTTAGAGACTATAGTAAAACTTACCCAGATAGTAGCAATGTCAATTAATTAAACAGGCAAAAGTTTTATATAATCAAAATAAATAAAGGTAGAGTGCTTCAAGATGGCACAAACAGAACAAATGAAAGCAGTATCTTTTCTAGATCTTTTAAGATTAATTTTTAAATAAGTAAAGTTCTCATGAAAAATTGGAAACTTTAAACAACTAGGTTCTTAAGAGAACAAGAGAAACAAAATTAAATGTCCTAGATTGTTTCGAAAACCGTAACAGTTATCCCGGCATAGCATAGTGGTTAAGAATAGGATTCTGGAGCCAGAAGGCCTTGATCATTATTCTACTTCTTACTGACTAATTGAAAACCCTGGGCAAGTTACCTAAATAATCTGTACTTCAGTTTCCTCATCTATAAAATGGTGGCAGTAATAGTATCTATCTCCTAGGGTTGTTTTGTAGATTGAAATTAGTTAATATTTGTAAAGGACTTATAATACTGTCTGGCACAGAATAAATACTAATTAAGTGCTTCTGAAATAAATCACCTGAACTTATCTCATTCAGTGTAGAAATAGAAATCTGACAAACCTCATTCCATTACTTTATAGTGGCTCAATTTTAAAAATTATTATTACTTTTTATTTCAACAACCTTTGAGGTACAAGTGGTTTTTGGTTACATGGATGAATTCTATAGTGGTGAATTCTGAGATTTTGGTGCACCCATTACCTGAGAAGTGTAACATGTGCCCAATATGTAGTCTTTTATCCTTCACTCTCGCCTCTCAATCTCCCACCATGAGTCCCCAAAATCCATTATATCACTCTGTATGTCTTTGCGTCCTCATAGCTTAGCTCCCACTTACAAGTAAGAACATACGGTATTTGGTTTTGCATTCTTGAGTTACTTCACTTAGAATCATGGCCTCCAGCTCCATCCAAGTTGCTTCAAAAGACATTATTTTATTCCTTTTTATGGCTGCAATGACTCAATTTTTAAAAAATGATTTGTTATGTATTTGCTCTGAAGCCATCAAGGTCCTTATATAAATACTTACAAAATGATAAATTCTGGAGATGAACACAGATGAACAAGAAAAAAATAAAGACAAATGGTTCACTTGCTTTCTGTTTTTCCAGAAAGATCTACAGGTAGAAGGTACAGAGAGATACACTTTAGCTCAACACAGTGAAGAGGCTTCTCACAGCTTGAGCTCTCCAAAAGTGTTTTGAAATGCTTTTCTGGGTGGTACACTCCTCTTCGCTGGATTTCTGTCACACTGGCTGGGAAGTTGGGCTAGAAACCCCCAAATGACCACACAAGGCTAAGATACCATGAGTCAATAACTTATTATTATAGTATCAGAGAGGAAGTGCATTTCTAACCTGTATTCTAGGTACATAGCACTGCATTTGGTTTTTGGGTGACACAAAATGCATACAAGATAGTTTCTTCTCTCAATTAGCTTATAATCTAGTTGGGGAGATAATCTCACACCCCAAAACTATTAGAGGCAGCATATGATTAAGTTCTGAATTTCACTTGCTTCTTATTTAAAAAGAATATAAAATGACAAGCTTTGCCCTCTTAGAATACACTCTCTTATCCAATGGCAGTATTTCTTGTAGATCACAATGACTATCTATGTAAACAAAAAAATAATCATTGCAAGGTTCCTACTTTCCTTTAACATGAATGGGAATATGGTATATCTAACAAGATATCCCCAGTGCAAAGCACTACATTGATAGCAGATGATTCAGAAAATGCAAGAAATAAAAATAAAAATAATGACCTACATATTTCTATTATACATAAGAATCTGTGCTTTTTATAGGAAGTTGAGTAGTTCAATCATGAACACAAGCAGACCTGAAACTATGCATTCCCCCACATTTTTGCTTTAATATGAAAGCCTGAGTTACAGACTCACAATGTGGGCAGTGATGATCTACAGGCCAACTCCCTCATTTTTCAGAGAAGACAATAGGACTATAGAGGATAAATGACACAGTCACAAAGGGTGACAGAGCCAACACAAGAGCTCAGTTCTGATAACTGGAGTTGAATATTTTGTTCTACATTTTGGAGAAAGTTTAAATCTCAATCTCTTTCCCAATC
The DNA here is from genome assembly GCF_009828535.3 of Hylobates moloch. Classification (NCBI taxonomy): domain Eukaryota; kingdom Metazoa; phylum Chordata; class Mammalia; order Primates; family Hylobatidae; genus Hylobates; species Hylobates moloch. Next base: position 113,003,566 of record NW_026652282.1, read on the forward strand.
TCAGTCTCTCTCTCCCTCTCCCTCCCTCTCTCTCCTGTTTCTCTTTACAGTTAAACTCCCAATTTTCATGGCATGATAATACATGTGGTCAAAGAACTAAAGCAACTGTTTCTCTACTTAAAAACCATTCTATTTATTTGAATGAGAAGTTGAAATAAATGTTTTCAAAAATTCAGTAGATATAGACTATTGGCCTCCTTTTGCAAAGCAGACTGTAAAACTGCTGGGAATCTGCTAGAGAAGTTCACAGGTAATTTCACTATTTGATGCAAATTAGTTTTTATACCAATCCAAGTATCAAAGTCCAAAAGAAAGCACAAGTTAGAATGAGTGACAAGCTGGAAGCTAGTTGGTGTAAGAGAGACCACTGCAGGACTTTTTCAGAGACCAAGGAAAGACACAGCCACATGTCTACATACGTATACTATACTGTTATAAACCAGTGTGTGTGGATTGGTGAGTACACCTGCACTACGTGTGTGTGTGTGCACGTGCATGTGTGTGTATGTTGTTATTTTTGGACATGGGTGTGGAATCTTATGTTCAATGGTCAAAAAGGAGCTAAAACTACTGACACACTGTATTCAATACGTGACACAGTTCTTTCCTATATAAAATTGCTAGAGCTTAACACTTCACCTGAAACCCAACTAAACCAGACTTTAGTTATTTAGGGCACTTAGAACTAGTAGCAAAACAATTAACTAGGGCGATAGAAGAGAAAGCTATAAGCAAAGAGCCACAGGAAGTTGTCCATATGCATAGGGCCCAGAGCTTTTTAATAAACAAAAAATTTTGAATAACATAAAGAATCAAGTTCTCCTTTAAAGAAAAACTAAAGAAAGCACATGAGGTGATTTAAAACATTTAAAGTTTGGTGAAAGAAAAGTACTCATAATTATGCACTCTCATTTATTTAAATTTTATTTAAAAATGCATACCAATCTGACTATACTTGGAAGCTGATTGAATATTTATATTGAGGCGGGGCACGGTGGCTCAGGCCTGTAATCTCAGCACTTTGGGAGGCCGAGGCGGGTGGATCACCAGAGGTCAGGAGTTCGAGACCAGCCTGACCAACATGGTGAAACCCCGTCTCTACTAAAAATACAAAAATTAGTTGGGCATGGTGGCTCACGCCTGTAGTCCCAGCTATTCCAGAGGCTGAGGCAGGAGAATCGCTTGAACCCGGGCAGGGCAGAGCTTGCAGTGAGCCGAGATCACACCACTGCACTCCAGCCTGGGTGACAGAGCGAGACTCCGTCTCAAAAAACAAACAAACAAAAAGAATATCTACATTGACCATTTTAATCATTAATTTTCATTAAAAAATCGAATTCAGTTGTGTACTATAAACCTATTCTCATTGTTATCCACACATGGCAAGCCCAGATGGTTACAACTTACAACCACGCACCACCTAGTGGCAGATAACAGAATTGCAAGCATAGTGGCTAGTTAAAAATAAGGAGTTTTGCACACAATTTTAAAAAAAAATGTATCCCATAAAATGTTAAGAAATTACTAAAACCATGCCTTTTCAATGACTGCTTATTCTCATTCTGTGGTATTTAAGATATACAGAGATTATTAGAACTGAATCAATTGTATAGCAATTCCTATCACTGTGTAAGATTTAGAAATAAATAGATTTCTCATTTATAATCTATCAAACAAACATGATCTGTATATGTGCCAAAGTTAACAAAGGTTAAGCCATCACTGTCCCTAAAAAATTTGTCTGCAATTTTTAAGGGGTTAGGGGAGAATAATGTGGCATGAGATTATGAACATAAAAAAAGGATGTATGAGAAAAATAGCTTTTCTTCCTCTGTTTTATGAAAAGATAAAGCACAATATTGTCAGAAATCAGTAGAAATATGAAATAGATTCATTTAATGAAAATACTGAATTAATTTTTTAATCGTCGTTGCTAAAAACCACTTTTGATAGAAACCATTTCAAAATACCAGTCCTTGTTTTTGTCTTGGTAAACAGCATATCGTAAATGGAATTAAAACTTTCTCTCATTACTAAAGAACATGGTTATACCTTTCTTAACACTGAATCCTTGGTAAATTCAAATTTTTCCTAACAATCAAATACAAATAAAACTTCTGTCGACTGTGGGTTTCAGACAGTTGGGTTCTACTTAATTAATATTTCAATGCACCTGAGACAATGTATCAGTAGCCCTCAGTGAAAAGAAATAATATGATCATACAATGTAAATAAATATGATGCTAAGTTAAAATCAAGAATATCTTCTCCTCACAATTGCAAAGGTTGATAAAATAACAGTAAAGAATGAAGGGGCTCTTGGTTTTCACATCTAAGTGGGAACTCAGAAGTGAAACTTAAAACACCAAAAAAACATTAATTCCATATGCCATTTCTTTATGAGGCTATTTGGGCCAATAGAAAAATCAGCAAGACCATTAGTGGTAAGTGGAATGGTGCTGTATCAACTAAAGATGTAACCACACAAATGTCTTGTATTGACTATCCAAATACATTTTATATGCTAAGGAGAGGTAAGAAGAGCTTGTTTTAAAAACCATCTGGCCGGGTGTGGTGGCTCACACCTGTAATCCTGCACTTTGGGAGGCCAAAGCACACGGATCACTTGAGATCAGGAGTTTGAGACCAGCCTGGCCAACATGGTGAAACCCTCGTCCCTACTAAAAATACACATAAAAAATTAGCTGGGTGTGGTGGCAAGCATGTGTTATCCCAGCTACTTGGGAGGCTGAGGCAGGAGAATCGCTTGAACCTGGGAGGCAGAGGTTGCAGTGAGCTGAGACTGCTCCATTGCACTACAGCTTGGGTGACAGAGCAGGGCTCCATCTCAAAGTAAATAAATAAATAATACAAACTTTTTAAAAAGGGAAGTAAAACAGACTTTTTGGTGCTAAGCACATAGTAGGTTTTCAAAAATATATTAGCCTATATAGGATTCTAATATACAGGCTATCAAAAAGCTTACCTCTGGTAAATTAGTGTGTGTGCATATTTGAACATAGAAAACTCTAGGGCACATCTTGTAAGCTGTAAGCTACTATGTATTTATTTTATTATGGTAGTGGTAATACTTTTAAATAAATTGGAATATTTGTTGCTCATTACACTATGAATGGTACAAAGCTAAACTTAACTTTAAAAGCTATGATTCTGGAAACAATACATGTGGTTATTGGCACACGCGAGTAACATTTATATCTGTATAATATTATCTTCTCTGTATTATAGCACAGGGTATTGTGAGCATTCACATTCACACAGCACTTGAAAATCCTCATATGATAAGCAAAGTATTATTGATATTTTTTAAAAGTTACACTGGTAAATCGAACCTTAAAAAGTTAGTGTTCTTCATCTTTGTTCTTCTTTTAGTCCACATTTCTATTTTTAAATAATGCACAAATATTTTGAAGCATATATGATATTGATGACAGAAAAATAATTTCCCTCCAAATACAAATGCATATTTATAAAAAAGTAAAAGGTGTACATGTAAACATTCAATGGTGACACCAGTTCATTTTAGACATTTCCTGAACAGTCTCCCTTATACTGTTATCAGTGAGATATCTAATAATTCTTCAATCATATTTCTTTGAAAAAAGAGACTAAGAAGATTAATATTATGTGTTCTTTTACCTCACAAACAAACTGTATGAGTTTGGAAGTATTTTCACTGAGAGCAGATACTTATTTATGATGCTGACTCTGGTCCCAAAATAATTTTCTCACTGTGATAATTTCTATGACAAATAATTTTGATCAATATTGCAAGCCCATCATATACTACAAAAGTCCCTAAGTTCACATACAGTTCTTATTACAACACTTCATTTATTGGAAAAATGTCAGGCAAGGAGATCAATAAGGATAAAATTTCAAAAAACAAAACCCTTATAAATTAATATTTGTCTCTTTTAATCAATCTTTGGAAATATTTCTGAAGTGATTTGTAAAACGTTGTTCCTCCTTAGACATAAGACAGTGAAAAAAGTAATGCTTTTTCTGATAATTCTAGGTTATCATTAGAAAGAAACTTTAGTAATGCCTTGAAGGATATATTGGGCACTTTGTTAAATGGCCCCAAATGCCTGTGTGTTTGGTGTCTTCATTTCCACTTTTTACAGTTTGTCTATCTTCTTCCTCACTGGCAGCTATTTATTGGCCATGACTTCACTATGCCTCTGCCTCTATTAATTCCCCCACAAACACACTGATTAAATTTCTGTGGTTTGCAAAGTCACATTCAATCAAATAAACTGTAGCAAACAATTGCTCTGTGTAAGGTATTGAATCAAGAGTCTTTAAGATTTGGGTCTTAAAATATAAATGACATGGGCTCTTGAGTGGTCTTAGAGAGGGCCTTGGGAGGTTCCCTATGAGTATGTTTTAAATGCTTTAGGGCCTGGCCTTCATGAGATCTACAGTGTCTGTTAGAAGCTGAGGTCTGGAAGTAGTATGCCATTTCTTTATGGGATACAGTTCTTCTCTCAGAAGTCTAGCTGATGTTTAGGAAGCCATCTGGGAAAAACTGTTCAGCAAAAGGCTGTGAATGTCACAGAGCACCAATGGCCTGGTCGGTGAGGCAGGGGGCTGACCTCATAGTAAACCATGAGCCAGGAATGACACTCAAAATGTTAAACAATTCTTATAGCATGGTCACAGGCAAATCAAGACTGATGGTGTTCTGCCAAGTGTTGCCATATTTCTTGCTGAATCATGGGGGGTTGTCAGGGAGTGAGCATTGGAAAGGGTACTGTAGGCAGTATCTATTTATCAACCAGTAAGGAAGTATTTCAATAAATATTCAATACTATTCAATACTATATGGCCATACACATGCATACTATCAGACTACTACCACCCATTCAAATCCCTTGACATTATATGCACAAAGTGAAGTGATATACAAGAGCTTAGTTGGACTTGAGTCAATGAGCAAGAGGGAGGATTAGATCTTCCAGGAAGCCAACTAGGAGAAAGCATAGTTTGCATGCCTAGAGAGAGACACAGCCCTCCTTAAGTCTAAAATACGACTAAAAGGCATGCCAATAATTAGGAAATACAAGGAAACTGGTTAGTGCTGTTTCTGTTTATTTATCTTAGTAAAAGCTCTGGAGAATTAGTCACTGAACACATTAAAATTTCTAGAGATAATTACAGCAGGTTATAAAGACTATTTGTTGATAAGTTTGTAAACCCAACTTAACTGCTTGTGCATTTTATTTAAGGGAAGTTCTGATTAAAAATTAATAATGATAATACATATAAGAACTATCATTAACTCATTTTCTTATTGGTGCTGAGGAATCTTTCTTGTGGATACAACAGTAATATGTTTACATTTAACAGCAATATATTTACACTTAATGGCAAAGATAAAATTGTGATCTAAGTACAATGAGACATTGTTAACAACTTGGTCCCAAAAGGTTAAAAGTGCAAAGTGAATCTCCTGTAAACCCTAGACTAAATCGCACATAGTATAGCATCTTGTCCCAACAGGCTTCTGTTTTTCTGTGCCAAACTAGCTCCATCACTCTTTTATGCCATTTTCAATGTTTATACTTCTGCTTAATCCTGCAAATGACTATATATCATCACTGTACTGGAAATAATAAATATGAAGCAATATTGAAAGATGAAAGGTTATTAGTAACCTGCATCTGCACTAAGGCAAAAACAATAATCTCAATGTTAATTTATTATTCTAAATTACTTTATATGTGTCAATTTTTGACCAAGCAGAACTCCCAAACACTGCCAAAAACATTTATCAGCAAGAGAGACTGCAAGTCACCACTAAATTGTGGTCCCTAGACAGCATACTGGCCAATGATGCTACTGGCTTACTAAAATAAAATGCCCTTGTAAATCACAAGACTGGCAAACAGAATGGCATCAATGCAGTCAAGAAGTGTAAATCCAACCCTGTTTATGCTTTATTTCCTGTGGATTTGTAACTATGCATCAAACATTTTAAAAGCACTGATCCTTTGGCATGAAATAATGTGTGAGCTATAGAGATTTTATCAAGCTAACTGATAGGAGACAGGCATGTGACATTATAAAACTCTGTGACCACGCAAAAGGAGCAGAAAGGAATGTCAACCGTGACCTCTTATTTTCAAGTACAGATACCAGAAAATCTAGTTGGCTTTTGGTGTGAGAACACTCAAAAACTATAGGTCCCTGTAAAAGGAACATGCAATTTCTAATGACTTGAATGTCATTTAACGGTGAGTCTGTATGATTTATGAAGAACAGACTAATAAAACATGGCATTTCAGTTGAATTGAAATATAACAACGGAAAAGATGCACGTGTTTTCCATGTGCAAGGCACTGTTTTTTAGCATACTCGTATATATTAATTCATTTACTGCTCATAACTATCCTGTAAGGCAGGTTCCATTACTGTACCCATTTCACAGATGAGGAAACTGAGACACAGAGAGGCTAAGTAACTTGGTTCAAGATTACGCAGCAGATGAGTGAAAGAGCTAGGATCAAATTCAGGCATGTTCCAAAATGCTTACTGTCAATCACCACTCTGTACTGCCTCTAATGGGCACAAAAGTATACAAACATAATCTAAAATTTATACGTTTGTTACCAGAGATTTTGGCACATTAAAAATCCAAGTACTTTCTATAAAATAATAAAGATTACTCAAAGTTCTATTACAATATAGTATCATTTCTGGAGGTGCCAAGGAATGTTAACAGCTCTAAGTTTTATTTACAAACTATGTAATTGTACTGTATAGATTTGATGTCAAAATATATGGGCATTTGGTAGATTAGAAAAATGCAGTTTAATTTCACTGTGTTAGTAAAAAGTGAGCATCTTGTTATTGGATGTGTTCAAATATAGAGAAGAATACCATGGATGGGGTATGCATATCAGATAAGTGAATGAACTAGATCCAGACACAGAACTACACTCAGGGTTTCAACATCACCACCAAACATGTCTGCCCATCTCCACCTCAACATTTGTCACACGGTAGTGTAACTCCTGCTTAGCTGTCTGGCTGACTGTGAGCTCCTTGAGGACACATCTTCATCTCCAGTGTCTGGCTCAATACTACATATAAATAAGTTGTCAACAAGTACATGCTAAACCAATGGAAGTCGTGAGCATCTGTCACATGGAAAACATTGTGCTAGATGTTGGGAAGGCAATGATTTGGTCCACATGTAAGGCAGCACGGCCAAGTGCCCAATAAATAGTGGGACCAAAAAGGAAGGCATCTGTAAGAACAGAGATAGTTGATGTGGGTCTTCAGGTAAGAAATCAACTGTTCCCATAAAGATCAAAGAATAAGTGGAATCCAAAGCTATTCCAATCCATTGCCTCTGTTTAAAAATAGATCAGCAATCCCCTCAATTTAGCTATTGATTAAATTTGTAATTCTAAAAGGGAATAATATAACATATATCATAAGTCAGTACAATTCTTAATAACAGCTTTATTGCAATATAAATCACATACCATAAAATTCACCCTTTAAAAAAGTATTAATTCAGTGATTTTTAGTATTATTTAATAATATCTGCAACCATCACTACAGTCAATTTTATAACACTTTTACTCCCCCACCAAAGAAACCCCATTCCTCTTAAGCTGTGCTCCCACCCCTTCTTTCCTAAGCAGCCACTAACACTAATCTGCTTTCTTGTCCCTGAATTTGCCTTTTCTGGACATTTCATATAAATTGAATCATATCGTAGGTAGCCTTTTGTGTCTGCCTTTTTTCATTTAATACAATGTTTTTAAGGTTCATCCATGTTGTAGCATGTATTCCATTCCTTTCTATTCCTGAATATTATTCCATTGTATGGGTATGCCACATTTTGCTTACCTGTTCATTAGTTGACGGACATTTGGGCTATTTCCACTTTTTGGCTATTGTGACTAAATCAGTACAATTTTAAAACAACATGATTAGGCTAAAGAAGGACATCTAAGGCAATAAAGGTAATGGTGCTTTGTGAGGCTCAATTTATAGAAAAATGTCTAAGTCACTTACATTAACACTAAAATTAATTACTTACATGATCAGAGTTATATCCTCAGCACCTAGAAATATGGCTGACTCATAGTATGTGCTCAATAAAGTATGTTGAATGAATAACAAATGCAAAAACAAAAAAAACACAAAAACAAAAAAAACTGAAAGGGGGATGAAAAGGAGAGTGAAATAGGAAAGTCCTAGGGAGCCAAATGTCAGGGAAAAATCAAGTTGTAATTTCAAAAATGCTATAGTTCCTCTAGGCATTTAACGGTTTACATCAAAGTCTCCTAAATGAAACATTCCTAGAAAAATATCAGGAACTACCTCTACTAAATAATAGTAAATCCCACCATAATACAACTTTTAAAAGTCTGAAACATTTAGGGTTGCTATTACTGACAATATTGTGCCAAACAGTCTTATTCTGTACAAATGTATTATGAATCATATGATGCTTCCCCCTCCACTTCTAACAGTTTATAATTCTATAATTTGGAAGTGAATTGTAATGTCTGTCGCATCTGGTGGTTCCAGATGTTTGCTTCATTCAAGCAGCACTATATTTATCCAGTGCCCAATCCTAGATGGCTAATACACTGTGGAAGAGAAAGGCAGAAAACTCAAGTTCCCAATCAAACCTTTTTTTATATTTCCATAATATAACCATGGGGATTATAGGCATAGACCAATGTTAGAGCATTAAGTTCAAGTTTTGATGCTACTGTTCACTAGCAGAATGTCTTTTGGCATGCTGCTTCCTCTCTCTGAACTCCATGTTCCCCATCTGTAAAAAGGAGATAAATAAGAGCGCTAAATTCACAGGGTTGCTGTGAGGATTAGATGAGATAACATGTGCGAAGTGCTTACCACAGAGACTAGCACAGAGTAAGTAGCTGTTACTATTAGAAAAAAGTACAAAATTACATCACCTCTTCCCGCCACTTCTTAATATGATATCAATATTCCTTTTATTTTCCTTTTTTTCTCCCTAGTGGATAGTTCTACAGTTAGACCCACTCCGAAACTAAAAACTGGCTATCAATTAATATTACATTAAAATAAAAAGATATGATTAAATGATTTATTTTAGGTCAGTTATTACAAGGGAAAACACAATTGAAAAACTTTCACAACTGCTACACATCTATAATATAACTGGGCCAGGTACAGTGGCTCATGCCTGTAATCCCAACACTTTGGGAGGCTGAGGCAGAAGGATCGCTTGAGCCCAGGAGTTCAAGACCAGCCTGGGCAACACAGAAGACCCTGACTATAAAAAAAATTCTTTTTAACTAGCCAAGCGTGGTGGCACATGCCTCTGATGCCAGCTAGCTACTCAAGAGGCTGAGGTGGGAGGATTACTCGAGCCCAGGAGTTTGAGGCTACAGTGAGCTATGATCGTGCCACTGGCACTGCAGCCTGGGCCACAGAGTGAGACCCCCTTTTTGTAAAATAAAAATAAATAAAAATACAATGTAACTGCAAGCTACTACATAACTGTGGTTTAAATATAAGTTAAAGCAGCTCCTATGTTTATTTGTGTGTGTACATGCTGCAGGGGGAAGATATTTAGCACTTAGGATTCCCTGTTATAAAGTCATAATACATATGTAGTCTGTAAATACACTTTGCAAACAAAAAGAAGACTTGCTATCTAATATATTTTGTTGCTGAAGCAATTTTCCAAGATTATAAGTATAGTGATTTCCTGGGCTAAGATTGCTTTGGGAGGATGCCAGCATTGATATGCTATAGAAGATCAACTGCAGACATCACACACAATTGGTATACTGAACTTTTCTCCATGTATTTTGTAGATTTGCATTTTTCATGTGAAATTGTGTAGGCTTATTGACTAGAGTCAGATAAATTAGCCCCCTTCCCCTTTGTGCCAACTGCTCTACACATGTAAGGGCACAATTTTCAATTTGAGTATTGGAAGAATCAAATTCCTGCCAAGAAAAGAGGATACAACAGTTTGGATGTCAATGTGGATATTTAGGAACGTTGATGCTGTACCAGGAACTGGGGCTAAAGGGCTAAACGTGAGCTTGCACTTTCAGACAAAAGGGAGTTCTGATGATGTACAGACACAAGAGAAATTGATTGGAATTTGAATTGGAAGAAGTGAATACCTCTCAAAGATCACAAGTCCTTCAAACTAGGCTTCTCTATCTTTGAATAAGGCAAGGTACTTAGCATCCTAAAGTAAATGTTTCTCTCTCTCAACTAAAATGCAGCTGGGCAGAGATGGAGGCAAAAGCTTTTTACTGAAAAGCCATTTTAAGACATTTTAAGAGGGATATGTTTGGAAATACTCTCTCATCACTCACTTGTGTCTTCCTTGCTGGAATTTTTCCACTTTAAGTTCAACAAACAAGTTGTCATTTCTTTGGTATTTATTGTAATATTAATCATACAGACACATACCCCCCAAAAGATAATGCAGTAAAGACTTTTGGGGAAAATACATCTTTTCTATAGGTTTCCCATTTTAATTCTCTTAATTTCATTGTGTAAAACTTGTTAAAAATACTATTTTACAGAGGAAAAGGATTCTAAGAATGTTGATTATTGATACTATCCAAACCCAAAAAGGATCTGTTTGCAAATTGAATTTCTTTACTGAATCCAGTAAATAATCATAATATTAAACCAGAGAGCAGATCCTGAAAAAGGGGCTAAGATTCCTACGAGGTGTAGCTAATTGGTAACACAGAACATGGACTTTGAGGGGATATCACACTAAATTAATTAGTTCAGAGATGCACTGAGTTCACAACTTGATTACAGGGCTGGCTGATTCCCTCAAAACAATAGCCTTAATTTAAACCAACCATATAAACTTGCCTTCCTTTGCAATCCTTCCAATTATCAAGCAAACAGTTGCAAATCGTTGATCACAGGCTTAATAAGCTCATTCATGCTATTATTTCAGAATTTAAACCTGCTGAATATTTTTACTTCAACAAAGTAAAACTATATCCTCCATAATCTAAATGTAAAGCCATTTGATTTGCTTCTCTATATAGGATACTATAAAAATCTATTTTCCCCAGTATAAAATGATAAAGAAATTTATACTAGAAACCATAAACAAAAAATTAAAAGCAAAATTCCTGTATTCATTTTAGAAATTCATTTAAGAAACATTTTTCTCTAGCATTGGGGGAAATATTTTAATCTAAAGTCCTGTTGATTTTGTGCAATGTGTTCTCTTGGCATGAAGATGCCGTTAATCTACTTTGATTCCTAGAGTATTCTTAAATTCTTATCAACAAGTAATATTTGCACAGTAACTTGAAATGCAGCATAAAAAGCTAAAAGCTGAAATTTAAAAGAATAAACACACGCACACACAAAAAACCCATATGTATACATATGTTTATATACATTTTTAGGAATGTAGCCTTAATGCAATTTAATTCTCAGAATGTGGTATTTGTTTCAACCTCAATTCTCAGGCATTCCACCTAATATATCTTTTTAATCCTAGAACATGTGGCAAAATAAACACAGTTTTGAAAATGCTGGTTTAGATCATTAGTATCTCTACAATATAACTTCAAAGATTTAAGTTTTTCAATGTATTTGCATTGCAAATTTACATCGTTTTCCGCTTCAGAGTAAAAAGAAATTTGCAGAACCTCAGAGCAGCATCACCTTTTGTTTGACTAGGATCAACCTAGACATTAAATTCAAAGCTTAAGGTAGAGAAGGTAGAGATATTTTCTACCAATAATCATAAGCTTCTAAGAAAAGAGGAAATAAATATATTCTTCTAGATGGGAGAATGGGGATGGTGATTAAAATGAGGGGAATTGAACCAGACCTGAGGGTTTTTTTTATTATTTTTACAAGTTGAAATATAAAATCCATGAAAAACTGAAGTTGTCAGATGCAACATAAGGGAAGCAATGTCTATGGTAAATTTCCAAATTTATGAAAGACACTGAATCCTAGTGTAAAGGCAAATCAGAGTAAAAGTATATCCTCTATAGTTATATTTGAATTCTCATTTTTATAGCTTTCCCCAACTCTCTCTTTCATTTTCATTGAGCATGTGCTGTAAAAAGATGTCAGTCACATTTTCACTATTTCAGTAGCACTGTCTTGCCTCTGAAGCCATTTAAAAATAATCCTATCTGTTATTTTGGCTGAATTCCACTATCTTTCCCCCTCCTCCTTTTTTGTTTTTGGTTGTCCTATCCCAGTTCTTTTATGACAACCGTAATCCTCTACCTTAAAGGCAAAAAGAATAAAGAGGACCCAAAATTCAGGCTCACCAGAGTTCTGCATGAATTACTTGATCAGACTGCACAATTAATACTGTGCATATTAACAGAGATGTTGGGCAAGTAGGGTAGCCACTCAGAACACATTCTATGCTTGACAGACATTTTCAATATTCTCTTCTGCTTCCTTCTCATCAGCCAGTAAGCACATCTAAGTCATCTCTATCCTAATAAGAAAACCCTTCCTTCCCTTGATGCAATTTCCTTTTTAAGCTCCAACATATCTCATCCTTCATCATCATATATCTGAAAAAAGTAATCATTACCACTTTCACTTTCTAACTTTTCACTTACTCCTCAACCCACTGGAAACCAGCTTCTTGGCTCTCAAAAATCACCAACAACCTTTTCAATGCCAAAACCAGTGGCCTCAACTTACATAATTCCTGTGATATTTGTTGATTGCTCCCTTCTTCTAGAGACTTTCTTTGCCCTTTGCTTCTACAACAAAAAAATCCTCCTGTGTTGCTCAACTTGGGCTGTCCTGGCCACTCCTAGGGGTGAGGGATTAACTTCCAACATCTTGCCCTGTTATTTTCTCTGCATTCTGGACAAGTTTAATCCAATTTTGTTCTAGATTTTTCTACATGGCTTTCACTAGCACTTAACTCCACATAATTTTCACACTCCTGATCCCTCACTCTTCATCCACCTCTCAAGCCTCTTCCTCTGTTTCTCCTATCCTACTGTAGCACCATCCGTCAAATAGTGAAAGCAGCCTTTTGTTACATCAAGATGGGTAACAGATTAGTGTTGGCTTGATTTATAATGAAATAAATATCTTCATGGATGGAAGAGGCAGGCCATGGGCCATTAGATGGTTCCCAAATGATGAAGCAAGACAGAGAAGAAATGATTGTGTGTTGGGGGATGTGTTTTATATAAAAAGTGAGCAGGGACTTGAGGATGCAATTTTTAGCCTGATATCTATTAGATGCCAAAGAGAGTATTTGCCTGGCTAGAACCAACTGTATTTCATAACTTAAAAAAACTGTCATAACAAAATGAAAGTACCTAGCAGAGCATCTGGCACACAGTAATTGTTCAATAAATGTCAGTTGACTCTGAATAAACACCTATTACAGGACGTTTTTATTGGGTGTGAAAATGGGGGTTCAAATTTTATTCCTATATATAAACTCCTGCCTACAGATACTAAGATTGATTTAAAAGTATAATACATTCCTGGAGGTGAAGGTGGTTGTAAACACTGTTTCTCCTGCCACCCAAGTGCTACAAGAGCCAAAGTCAAACTGCCTGGGCCTGCCAGCGTAAGGAAATGTCAGGGGAAGTCTCAGGCCTCTAACATCTTACATGGTTAAATTCTATACCATTATTCACACCAAGCCAATCAGAAAGGGACCCTTAACAGCACAGAACCCATAGATTTTTACTGTATTTTCTGACTTCCTATCTCTTAAGTCTTTCCTGCTCTAGAAAGCAAAAAGTATAAAGTCTCAGAAGTCTGGATGCATGCTTCACAAGGGTCTCCTTATAGGGATCCAAGGAAACCCTACTTATTTTCACTTAAAAAACCTGCCATTTCAAGAGGGTTTTATTTTCTTCTGTTTTAATGATTATCCAACATGAGGAATAATATGAGCCAGAGCTCCTCTCCTGGATCCAAGATGATCAAGTGTTTTTTTTTTTCAACATGATTGTATTTATTTTTACTTTTTTAAAAATGTTGTGAGTACACAGAAGGTGTATACACTTTGTTTTCCTTATGTCCAAATCATTGCAGGCTTCCTGAGAGTGCTAATGGTTGCAATTCTTGGGAACAAGGGGTTTCCCTCACTTACTAGTTTAGGGAAAACTCTGCTAACAGCAATACAATATTTCAACCTTCTTTTGCATTTCATGAAAATGAGGAATGTGGTATAACGAATTCCCCAAACAAAATGTTAGGAAATCGTGCAGTTCTTTCTCTCCTTCCTTCCTCCTCCTCCATTTTACAAGAAAGTTTGCCTTGACAGTCTCATTGCCTACTGAAGGAAATTTCCACTTACAATAAACAAAACAAACTCACCTGTTAAAGGGCTTGAGTTCCATGTATACCTTAAAGTTTCAAATGTAATATTACATAACACGTCATAATATTTCCCAGACAGCCTGATGAAAGTTAGAATGCTGCATGAAATGAATGGTAAGTTGGTGTTTAGTTGGCTTGAGCACTCCTTCTCACAGAGCTTTTGCTTATCACTATTAATTTGTCAAGCATCCCATAACAAAAAATTCCAGAAGGCTAACGTGAAAAAGGTAGCTGACACCCAAAACAATGACTAATTTTGTTTGCCTAAAACAGTCAACTACATGCTTGTTACAGCTGAAAATCCTGAATAACTCACACTCAAACCCCTCACACCTTATTCAACCGACTCTATACTACTCTGTAAATGTTTACAGTGAAACAGATGCTTATAGGCAAAGGTATCCTATAACCCCCCAAAATATGTATTACTGCTTTCTAAAAAGCTTTAACATCAGAATAAGAAAGAATTAAAACCTTTAACTCTCAGGATCAGAGCATGTATGCAATTTCACCCTTTAACATTTTTTAGTTTTTATCATCATAAACAGAATAATGTATATAACGGGTTTTGTTGGTGATGATGTAACCCTTTATTATGGTCCTTAATTTGTTTTACATCTCATTTCATAAATTGATTGCTAATTACCCAATCAGTAGATGTGTCTTTTTCTGTTCTTAATCTTTAAATGTACTATATCTGAGGAGGGAGATACAAACTCACAATGACAGAGTTTAGTCACTAACTCCTAAGAAGCTGACATTACATTTTCAGAGCAGTAACTCCAGTTTAACATTTAAATATCTATAAAGCCTAATTGCATGTCAAGTCGCAAAGTTGAGGAAGCAACAGTGCTTTAAGGCTCTGAAGGATGTCCACAGGAAGAGATCTTTGGGAATGAATTCAATATGTCCCAGGCAGAAAGAGATTTAATGACAACGGGAGGGAACTGCAGGAGAGATGAGGGTGAAGACAAACTCCTCATGATCCTACTGGAGATGCAATAGTACCCCCAGAAGGCAATATTTTCCTCCCCCTGACAATTATTTAATTCTAAGGAATATGCACAAATTGGCCAGACTTCTAAGGCCAGACTTCTCCTAATGGGTTGCATTCAGTAGTTAATCTCCTATCTGTTCGTGTGAGTAAATCTTATTTTTTCCTACTACTAGGCTCAATACTCATTAGTACAAAAAAAGTGATTGGAAAGACTATGTGGCTATTTTCTTCTTTATTTCTGTAATCATTCCCATTAATATTTTAGGTATATTTTTTTTCTTTTTTTTTATTATACTTTAGGGTTTTAGGGTACATGTGCACAATGTGCAGGTTTGTTACATATGTATCCATGTGTCATGTTGATTTCCTGCATATTTTAGGTATATTTAACAGACTTTCAGCTTATGCCTCATCTACAATTTTAAAATTCATTTTTAAGTGTGCCTTTGTTCACCGCAGAAAAAATAGACACCCACAGGTTTTTTTTCCAGCATAAACATTTATATTTATTTATGAATCAGCTTGTTTTCTTCTTGCAAACACATTCTCTCTTGCTATGACCATTGTTGATTTATGAAAATCAAAAACAATTTTTGAGCCCTTTAACTTATATTTAACTCGGTAAAATGAGCTTGATTTTCTTCCAACATTTAAAATTTTTGGATAATTCTTTTGCCATTTGAGGCACCTCACACCCAATTGTCCCAAGATTTTTAGTTGTCATTTTGTTGTTGTTGTCGTTGTTAAACATCCTTTTTTGGCTTTTGGTCCCAGATAGTTTTATTTTCAGTGTCCTAATGTTCTAGCAATACCACTTAGTAAATACATAATATATAAAGTTTCTGCCTTCAGGATTGCAAAATACCTTGGACATTAAATCTTACAGCACATCTATAGCAATATCTTACTGTTCAGTTTGAAAAGCAGACACATAACTATCAGGGTACTGAACCAACAGCACTAGGTATGCTATCACGAAAGCCCTCAGCATCCCTTGACCATCTTCCCTTCAAAAAAGAGAGGAAAAATATTTCTGACACAGAAATAACATCCACTAAAACACTGACTTTTAAACCTTTCTGACAGCAACAAATAGTAAGAAACACACTTTACATCCTAACTCAGTAATATGTGCATGGATTTGAAATAACAGTCTCACCCAAAATATCTAATCTTACTACATGACACATGTTGATATTTTCTTACTGTGTATTTAATGCAATTCTGTTTAATAGAAATGCTAGTCACAACCTACTAAATGGATTTCATTATGCACTAATGAGTTGTTGCCTACCACTTGAAAATTATAATGATAGAATAAATAGGCTTTTCTAATACCACAAGGTAACGCTGTTGGCTCCAAATACAGTAGAGTAAACCTATATTAATTTTGACACCACTAGTTCAGATTGTGATAACTGAACCTGAACCAGCTTGAAATATGTATTTTAGATTACCTATAAAGAAAGGTTTTGCTAAACAAAATAATAATGTCCAGGCCCGGCACAGTGGCTCACGCCTGTAATCCCAGCACTTTGGGAGGCCAAGGCAGGCAGATCACCTGAGGCAGGAGTTCAAGACTAGCCTGGCCGTGAAACCCCATCTCTACTAAAAATACAAAAATTAGCATGGTATGGTGGTGGGTGTCCATAATTCCAGCTACTTGGGAGGCTGAGGCAGGAGAATCGCTTGAACCTAGGAGGCAGAGGTTGCAGTAAGCTGAGATTGTACCACTGCACTCTAGCCTGGGCGAAAGAGTGAGACTTCAACTCCAAAAATAAAAATAAATAAATAAACCCATACATACATACATACAGCTGTGTTGCTAATTGTAAATGTTTGTAAATATTCAGGCCAATCTACTTACAAAAAACGTCGTTTGTTCTTAGTCCAAACCAGTTTCTAAATCGAATACGGTCTTTCATCTGAGCTTTCAAAATTTTAGTGTATCTTAACATTCAAACTCAAAAATGTTCAAAAATTAAAATCATATTTTGAAATATATATTTTTTCGTTCATCAGCCACTTTTTTGTTTATAAATCTGCTCTGGGCATCATCTAATAATAACAACAGTAATGAGTATATGGTTTATTTGTGGAACATTTTAAACTTCAGAAAACCCTTTCACTTTTGTGAACTGGTAATGACCAGCAATCCCTGGATTACTGAATATTTAAAAAGCATGTAATGACATTTGCCAGACTCAAAAATGAAACTTAATATTTGGTTTGTTCTGCATGTAACAGATTACTCAATCCTATGAAGAAATGCAGGTGTCTGGCCATCAGTGATTGCCTCTATTTCAGAGATTCAGCCCACCCCTGCCATCCCCCCACCAAATTTGGAAGATATGAAAGAAATTTAAATTTCAAGATAAAGGACCAAGCCAAGTCATGGAGTCAGGGGAGTTGGGGGTGGGGGGCGCTGTCACATAGCCTCCTTTATATGGAGGTACCTACCAAAGAACTCAGAACAGATGTTTGTCTTTTATAAACATTTAACTTTTTAGCAAATTGAAGGCTTAGGAAGCTAAGGGAGTGAAGGGCAGGCCAGGAAGTCAGGGATTCCTGGATGTGAACCCAGCCTCGATCTTATTCTGTTTTTGCTCTAAATCAATGCCAAACTCTTCACACCTCAGCTGCTTTATAGCAGGCAAGAATTATACTGAAGACAAAACTGTTTCCTGGAAATGTCATGGGTTAAATTACTATTACAGCTCTCAATGGTACTTCCACAAAAGGCAAAGCACTCTTCATGTATATTATTTACCTTCATTATATTAGGAGATCAAAGTAAAATATCTGTAACCTGCTAAACCGACCCTGAAAACAAACCATTCTTTCCATTCCTTTCCAAGTTTTTGTGCACTTTACTAATGATCAGTTATTCAACCAATTAGGAAACTCAATCATGTGATCTTAAAGGTTTTCAAGTAGCTGTAACACCTCTGAGTTAAGAATTATCTGGCAGACGTTAATGGCAAGTTCAGGGCCCTCAACTTTATTTGGCCAGTCTCTATTGGACCATCGACCTATAGGAAATGCCCTCCCATCAAAGGCCCGATTTGGCAACCTATGGGAAAGAAGTAGTTTGTCCCTGTTAGGAAAAGCAGCTCCATTCTCCATATGGATGAGGAGGCACCACATCCATACCCAGCTCTGCCCATGGTGCTCTGGGCTCTTCAAAGGGCAGAATGTGGTTTCACTTTCTCCCCACTGCTTCATGAGAAAAGCAGCCTGGTCGCTTCCTGGCATTTAATGAATGGTCCTCTCTCCGTGGATTTGGACTGTTGGTCCTTCCAACCAGTCATTAGCTGGCAGGAAATGCCCTCCTCAGCAATCACTATTGTGTAAATAAAGCCATAAACTTTCGAAGGCCCATGCAATCCCAGACCACAAAGCTGCACGTGTGGGGGGGAGGGACCTTGATTGTAAAAGCACTGCCTTCCAAATTAAACTCAAACCACATGATACAGTTCATAAAATATACAAAACATGCAGCCCAGTGACAGATTTATTGTGGCCTTACAGAATAAAGAAAAAAAAAACTCTATATGGAAAACACAGCTACTTCTGACTCAAATAGCCCCCAAACAGGAAGTTAAAAGCAAATCAGCCAGCTGCGGCCTCACTAAGTTATGAAGGAGCCCAGTGCAACCAGCATTTCCTGTCATTGCTTGTCACCGTTTCTGAGTGCCTCTGTCTGAACTGTTTTCTTAGATGGCTAAAAATATTACAGAGATTTCTTTGGGGATAGACACAAGGCAACAAGGAGGCCTATTATATGATCTAGGCATGAAAGTGAAAAATGTAACTTTTATCCAAAAAACATTCACTTAACACAGGTTACAGATTCAGTCACTTGAACCACTGCATTTTAATGAATATTGGAATAAAAGCCCACATTTGTAAAAGCATTTAAAATCAGATCTTAGGTTGCCTAGCTGTTTCCTGTTAATTTAGGATAAATATTCAGAACCACAATTTTCATGTGCCTGATTAGTAAATGACAGAGCTGGAGACTACAATATCCCAGAAATCTAGCTTCTTAGAGTTTCTCTCATCATCATCATCGTCATCCCACAAAATGACTTGTGCAAGTTCAAAGTATGTGCATGTATGAGAGTTCTCTAAATCAAATCACATTTTAGATCCTTTTATGATGATATGATGATGATGATGATGATCACACTCTTCATAAAATATGGAGGTAGTCTCGTCTTTTTTTCAGCTCTGTGAAATGCCAAGCCTTAGGACACATCTTTCTAGCCTATCAACTTTTCAATCACAACAGAGCTTTGGAGGGGTAGTTTCAGTAAGAAAGCAAAAGCATTCTGCCCTGGTATTGTTGCTGCACTGAATCTCAGTGTATCTATATGAATTCCCCAGCAAAACCAGGTTATTAAATATGGGGTAGAGGGGCAACTTGCGAGTCAGTCAAATGTCCCACCAAAACATGGATGAACCTGGAGGACATTATGTTACATGAAATAAACCAGGCACAGAAATACAAATACTGCATGTTCTCACTCATATGTGGAAGCTGAAAGAGTTGATCTCATAGAAGCAGTGAGTAAAACAGTGGTAACTAGAGCCTGGGAAGGGTGGGGGTTGGGGAATAGCCAAAGGCTGGTTAATGGACACAAAACTATAGCTACATAAGAGGAATAAACTGTAGTGTTTTACAGCACTGTGGAGTGACGATAATAACAGTTTATGTTTTCAAATAGCTAGAAGAGAGGATTTTGAAAGTTCCCAACACAAAGAAATGACAAATGTTTGAGGTGATGGATATGCTAAATACCCTGATTTGATCATTACACATTGTATGCATGTATTGAAATATCACACTCTACCCCATAAATATTACAATTATTAAGTGTCAATTAAAAATATACATATAAATTTGTAAAAAGAACTCCCAGACCCTCCCTCTGGTCAATCCACAGGCTTTAGCCCTTCCTCCTCATTTAGATGGGTAACACTGATTTTCAACTCATCTTCTATGGCGAGTGGGACCTACCCTGAACTTAAGTTTAGAGGCAGACATGGAGCCCTTCACTGCTCATACTGGTCTCCTCCCCGGTTCTGATGTCATGTCTAAATGTCGTGATGACCATTTACCTAAGGCCTCAAATTCACAAATTGCCTCAGATGCAGATGCTTAACACTATCTCCAGACCAGGTTATGTATTTTGACCCTATATTTTCATTTGCATTACAATGTTAATTTAATAAATGTAAACATATAAAG
Organism: Hylobates moloch; assembly: GCF_009828535.3. Lineage (NCBI taxonomy): Eukaryota > Metazoa > Chordata > Mammalia > Primates > Hylobatidae > Hylobates > Hylobates moloch. Next base: position 113,024,184 of record NW_026652282.1, read on the forward strand.
TACACCACAAAAAAGTCCCGCCAAAATCCAAGGTCTTTCTCAAAAAAGGCCCTCCCTTGAGGAGCCTGTCAATCTGAGTCTGGCCTTGACCCTGGCTTCAGAAAGCAAGCAGAGTGCATATTGACACAGCCTCTGTCTGCAGCTGAGGCCGCTGCTATAGGCATTCATGAAACATATCAGATTACACAGGCATGGTACCCCAGTCCCACCCTAATGATTTTATTTGGAAGTCCTTAAATATAAAATGTAACTCTATAACATGTACTATGTTTCACTTCATATATCTGGGTGAGCTAATAAGGTTTCTCTTCATGTTGTCCAATTACTTGGGGGAAAATGCTGACATAAAGGAGTTGGGAGTTTAATTTTTTCTCAAAATCACTTCTGAAAGAAATGCCCCTATCCTTTCTTCGGGATCCTCATGGATCACAGACTGCAAACAAATTTTAAAATATCAATGTACCCTTTAACAAAACAGCACCCCCAACCGGGCCATTATCAAGCGCCTACTTTTCAGAGGACGAATACAAACTCTTCACTTGGGTACTGAGGTTAAATGTGATCCCCACCTCTGTGCCATGGGTCTTGTTGAATTTGTCATTACATATTTTAAATGGAACTCAGAAAAACCAGTGTATAGTATATGAATCCAACCTTAAAGCAACCACCTTAATATTATATATTGTGACAATCTCATTTTCCCCATTGGTAAATTAAGTAAGGAATTATTTCATGAGATACATGTCCAGTTAATATTCTACAGGGTGCTTTTGTTTTGTGTTGTTTTGCTTTCCTGTGTAGAAGCTGAGTACTACAAAACGAAAGGTGAAATGTAAGCTCTCTGGTTCTTTCACTCTCTCATTTTGCTAATAGACCACCCCTCCCATGCCACTCTCCAACATAACCTCGTTTGGTTACTTTGTACTGCCACATAAGGAGAAACTGCAAGCGCTGAACCTAAAGACTGATTATCCTCTGGGCACAAAAGATGATTGTGGTGGATCTGAAATGACAGCTCTTGTCTCTTCTACTGTGTGGACTTTGCTTTCTGGACACAATAAAAAGAGGCGCTATTCATACCTGTATCTTGGTAAGTAAAAACCTATGCAAATCCAGCCTCTAAATGGGCAATCAACATCTGACTGAAAATGAGACAGCTCCCAGGGTCCTTTTTTGGATTTTGTCTGTAACTTCATCACTTCCTAAACTATACATGACAGGAGGCATCAGAGTCACAGTATTTCCGATTTTTTTTTTTTTTTTAATCTGGTGAAACAGTTAAAGAACTGTTTCTATGTAAACATTTCTTTGTAATGAAGACTGATATCCCTGGAATGTGGGGGAGGTATTCTAAATGCAACTACAGGTGAAAGAAAAGTAGTAGCTGGCTTTCAGGCCAGTCCTCAAGGTCTCAGCCCCAAAGCTGGCATTGCTTGCATCTCCCTGGACTTGAGTTGCTACTGTGGCCTCTAGCAGAACAGTCATTCAATCTAGTGTTCAGTCTGCTTATTGGTGTTGATTTTTATTTTGTCAATAAAAAACAGAAGTAATGCTACAAGGAAGAATGTTCGTAATGTGCAAAAACAAGTTAGAAAGATTAGTCTTTCATTTATTTAACAAACTTTTACTGAGAACCTACTATTTATCAGGCATTAGGGATATGAGGTAAAGAGACCCAATAACCTCTGCTTAATGAATAGTTACTGGTACATTCAAGGAAACCTGAGTAAGCCTGAAGAAACCTTTCTTAATTTTCCACACCAGTTGAAGGCAATGCCAAGAAGCTCAGGATTCAAGAATCCAATGTGGACAATTTTAAGCTAATTTGAATGATCCTAAATGGAAAACAAAATCCAGCCAACTATCAGACTCCAGGATGCTCTCATGGCTTAAAGAGATCAAATGACCTCTAGTCTCTACTGCCAACCCCCTGCATTTCTGTCCAGGTTGCCTTTTCTCAATGGGAGGCCCTTTATTTCTAAGCCCTTCAAGTTCACTCACTGTCTGGGCACAAAACAAACTCCTGCCTCAAATCAGAAAACAAATCATTCCTTTTCCTCATGAGCCAACTTCATGCTGATGCAAGTAAAACTTGAGAGTTGACATAATATTTTAGGAAGCATGTCAAATTGAGTCCTATGCTTGGGCTTCCTGAAAATCACCATACACATACAAAGGGAGAATACACACACACACACACACACACACACACACACACACACTTAAATCAAGCCTCCTTTTATTCTTGCTTCCTCTTGAGTTCTGAGCAAACCATCTTTTTTTTTTTTTTTTTTTTTTCTGAAAGTTAACTGCCTGGAGTTGAACATTCAGAGCCCTGGCTCTTTTCCTGAGCCTCAGAGCGACATCACTATATCAAGTATTTATTATAGTTTACAGTGAACCTTTTTTCTTTCATTCTTAGAATTGGAGGAATGCTGTAAAAATAGATATTTTTCTATAATCTTCCAGTGAGAAAGCAACGCACATCTGTATACATTGTTTTGAACTGACCACTAATTTGCACACTCACGTACGTGTGTGTTTGCGTGCCCAGGCAATTTGGAAGTCCCGTTATTTCTCAAATAAAAATGATAAGGTCCTACTTCCCAGATTGTATTGTTTTCTCCATCAATCTCTTAAAAACAATGTCACTCAATCTAATACCAAGCCGATCTAAATGATGAGTTAATAATGCATTTTTACTACAATGATCTGAAAAAAATATTTTCTTATCCGTTTCAGGTCATGTGGATGTTATTAACATCCATTAAGACAACTGATACCTTATTTATCCTAATTCTCAAAGTTGCCTTCCCAACACTGTCATTTGGCTATCTTGAGGCAATAGATAACCATTTAGGAAGAACAGAATGTCATGGAACCATCTGGTATCCTTAAGACCTAAAAGCCCACATTATTAAAGATCTAATTGCTTTCTTTCAGTTATAATTTATGTTTGTTTGCTGGTTGGTTAATTGACAATTAAACAACTTGCTCCCAGACACAGTTTCTTCTCTTTCAGGAAAAGTGTCCATCTCATTTTAGCTGAGGCTCACGTTTCTTCCTACATTTGAAGTGAGAGCTAAATCACACCTAGAGAAAGGCAGAAAAATCCCACAAACACAACTTCTGATTTCTATTTTCTTGATATCACACACATTTGAATGAGGAAAAATCCATCTGTTTCGCCTAGTAGACAACGTCATAAGAAAACTCACCAGCATGGAAGAACCTTGACGAAGTAAAGGTGAGTGTAGCCTTCATGCTCTTACAGACACTTGATAGTGTTAACATGGCAGTGACCATTATCTAACTTTAATTACAGGATGAAATTACTTGTCAAAAATGTACTATAACTTATGTACTGTCAGCTATGCCCCAATCCCTGTTTGTAAGCCTATCAGGCAACATTATTTATTTGAAAACAGAAAAATTCTGCCACCTTCCTGAATTTATTGTACTATAAGTAGAATAAAAGTAAAATGTTATCAACAGAAATCTTCATCATTTTAGAGCTTCTCACTCCATTCCCTCCCCTCCTCCCTCACACATAAAGGCAGCTGGGTGGAGAACAAAACTGTACTAAACTATACTGTCAACATCTGCACAACAGTCAAGAGACTGTCACTGTTCCAGCATGTGTGTTACTATACAATCACTCAAAAGACAAAACCTTTTTTATTCCCAAACTGCTGTGATACTGGGAAGTATCACAGTGAAGCTGCAGAGATAATAATACACCTACTGGTCAAAAGCATGAAGTATACAAGTGCCTGGAAGTACAATGAGAGGCAAGAGAACCCTTTAGAAGCAAATACAATGCAGACAACTAGGGGAATGTACATTCTAATCTTCTTTGAATAAGTTTAGGTTCTTCTGAGTGCACAAAAATGCCTTCCGTTTAAATTAAAAGCTGCACCCAAAATCTATTCCGCTGTGAGTTTATAAGCTATTCATTTTTCTTTTTAATGTAACATTTATTAAGCACCTAGTTTGTGCAAAGCATTATCCAGGTAGAGGGTGGTGCAAGAGAATACCAAAGGTACTTTGCTACCAGCTCATAATCATAAAAAGCAGCTGTTGTGAAATGCCTGAAGTGGACAGTTGAGAAAAAAAAGGTACTTTATAATAGTCCTGGGAGTCATTACGATTGCTTAAAGTAGCAAAGGAAATTAGAGAAATGAAGTAGCTCTTAGAAGTAGAGCAAAACATGCAGTCACCACCTCTAGCCCAACACTATATCAATTATCTCTCAAAACATTTTTTTTTTTACAAACTCCTTCACTTATGTTTTCATATAAGGTCTCCAATCTCATCACTGTATGAGGCAGCAGAAGGTTAACTGGCAAAATTTCCCCCTAATTTCTCTGACACCAGTTTAGCTTGTCTATTCTGGCCTCAAGGTTTAGTATTTTCACTTTTCTTTCTTCCTTTCTTTCTTTTTTTTAAGGATGCATTTGGTCCGAGGTCTTTTAGCAGCAAGGCAGCATATCCGGAAGCAAACAGTACTGAACTGGGGTCTAAGTCCATAATCACTAAAAATGGGAGAAGTTGCTTTTTCTCATCCTCCCTTTACCAAAATGCAAGTGTTTATTGCTCTACCTGCAGGAACTCTCATTTTAGACATGAAGCAATGAATTGCCCCACATACTTCTTTCAAGAATAATATGAAAAACTGCTGAAAATTTGTTGTATAGTAATTCCATTGTAAACAGTTTGATTGTTTGTTTCTAGGTAGACTACAGCACCTGGGCAGAAAACTGCACCATGCTTTAATAAGGGCAAAACAATATTTTTCTCCCTTTCCACACACTTGCTAAATTTAGTAGCAGAGCCTCTGCCAACCAAGTAGTTTCTACCGCTTTGGGAGAAGGAGTAAACAGCGATAGAATATTATCAGCTGAGCTGTGGGCAGAAGCCCATTTTAGGCTATATTTGAAGAAGTGTTGGTAAATATGAAAGCATCCCCCAAAAGTATCGCACATTAGAAACAAGTTAAAAATTACTTTAAAAAGTAGTTAAACATTCAGGATTAGATTTTCATGGGCCAAGGAGAAGATGGGAATATAATCAGGAAAAATCCAAGGTGTCTGATAAGCCTCATTGTCTATTTACCTTTCACTGGAGGGGGAAACAAAACAAAACAAAATTCAGATAAATTGTATCAAGCATGGATGTTTAGTCATTCCCACATACCAACAATCTGTTTTCCAAACATTATATCAGTAATCACCCAAACGTTTATTCACTAAAGCAGGGAGTCCGCTTAATAAAAAAATTAATACCAATCATTTCAAAATTAAATCTTGCAAGTTTTGTTTTAATTGATTCTTTCCCATGAAGTCTACCCACGAATACGGAGAGGCTGTGGGGATCCCAGATCAATTTACAAACGACGTAAGAACATCTAGGATAAAATAACTCCTTTAAAATATATTACTTTAATTAGAGCCACAATTAATTTGTTTTATCTATCATCTATCATCTAGCTAGCTAGAGTGCTCAGAAAAACACACAGTAGGTCTATTACCCTAATTACGAAACTACAACAATGAATCACTTAAATGTCAACTTTCATTACTTGTCTGGGTTTAATTTCGTTTTCTTACCATAAAAGCTTATTGTGTGAGTGTTAAAAACTAAAGTTCCCTTTTTAATAGTCTCCTAAAATCTACTCTCATACCCTTCAAACCCCAGTAGTAAAAGCGAGCTGCCCAAATGTGTTGACTCAGGGCAGGAAGAGACAAGGTTCTGCAAGGAAACTGTGGCACTGCTCACGATATCGCGTGAAAATGGGGAAATTAGTTGTTAAAAAGCATTTGCTGATGATATGCCATGCAAGAAGTTCCTTTAAATTAAAAAGATAGAAGAAAGTAGAAAAAAAAGAAAGAAGGAAGGAAGGGGAGGAGGAAGAGAAGAGGAGGAGGAAGAGAAAGAAGAAAAAGGAGGAGGAAAGGAGGAGGAAAACGGTCAAAGCTCTAAAATTGCAACAAAGTTGCAGGATGACTTTTCCTTCTATTTGCTATTTTGTAAAATGAAGTTTAAAAGGCATTATTTCCTCGGCGTCCTAGGAAGGCAGCCTTCTTACAAATCCCAATTCATCTCCAGCCTTACCTTACGCTGCTAGCGCAAACCCAGAGGCTAAGGGGCCCCGCTCTCAGCGGCAGCAGCAGGGGCAGCGGCAGCGACAGCGGCACATGCCATCTGTTAGCGGCAGAAGCAAAAGCAGCGCTGCGCGAGGTGGCCCCGGTGCCGGGAGAGCCTTTAGCAGGGGTGCATACTGAATGCCGCCATTTTAAAGCGAGGTTCCTGAAATCATTAGATATAAGCAAATTAAAGCCCGCCCCACCTCCAGAACTTCAGGGCTGGGACTTGCAACCCGGCTCCAAGTCGGCCGCTCTGGGGTATAAAATGTCAAGTCTACAGACACGCGCACGCGGACTCTCGGACGGAGGCGACGGTTCCCCCTCTCCCTTCTGCCCCCTTGACCCCTTCGTGCTTTTTGCAAGACTCCTTTCGGTTCCAGGGGCCAGAATACTTTCTTTTCTGGGCTCCTCGGGGCCCCTTCCCGGGGCCGGCCGGCGGGCTGTGGGAGGAGGGGACAAGGCCACGGGCCGGCCCTACCCGCTCCTCCCAGGCTCTTGGTTCAGTCCACTCGGAGCACACCTCGGAGCGCCCCAGCTCCCTCGCGGAGGCCGGGCGTGGGGCTCCCGCCCGGGCTCGCAGCTACCATAGCAACCCCGGTCCCAAACCCGCCCGTCCTTTGCCAAAGGCGTGCCCTCCTCCCAGGCCAGTGCCCTCCGCCGGACGCCAGACGTCCCCTCGCGCAGCCCCGCCGACCCCGGGCAGCCCGGGCCGGGGCCGCGCCTCCGTGCGTCCCGCGCCGGACACACGCGGCACGCGGAGGGAAACGGCGCCAGCGAGGGGCTTTAGGCGCCAAAACGGAAACTCCCGCGAAACTCCGCCGGCCAGCGGAGCCGCGCCGGAGCGCCGGACTCGGAAGCGGCGCACGCGGCCGCCCGGCCCCGCCCCGCCCGGCCAGGTAGCGCGGCGCCGCCGCCAACCTCACCTGGCTCCGCACGCCGCTGCGGGACGGGCGGGAATGCGGCCAAGAGCCGCCCCAGCTCCCGCGCCCACGCCGGACTTTCTGGCCTCCGCCTCTCTCTCGCTGCTCCCAAAGAGCGCCAAAAAGTCGCGCTGCGGCTCACGCTCCGAGTGCGGGCACTTTCTTCCTGTAGGGCGCTGTTTCGTCGCGAAATATATTCTTTGTGTGGTTTGCTCACTCGTGCCTGGTTCTCCGAGAGCGCAGCGCGGGCTTTATTCTCAGGGGGTGTGGCGCCTCGCCCCCAAACCCAGCGGCCCAGCCCCCGCTGCACAGACCCTTTGTCATTTCATTAGGAAGGGAAAGGGGGACAAATCATAACGCTCAGATTTTACAAAAGCGAAAACAAACGGAGCAGGCACACATCCCCAGAGGCGGGGGTGGGGTGGGGGTGCAAAGTTTCTGGCGCTTCAGGAACTGAAGTGCCAGTGAGAAAGGCAGTGTGATTCACAGCGGGACGCTAATAGACACTTCCCAGACAGGTGAGGCGAAATGGGTCCTTTCAAAACTGATCTTAGTCGATAAATAAGTCCACTCACTACAGGCTAAATAAGTACATTCATACTCACCAGCTGCCTTCTTGGGGGTTTTCTCTTTCATAAATGCCTCAATCCTTTATTTCCCTCTAAGAATTTCAGACAGGGAAATGCTGATCAGTGCAATCTGTTCCCTTTCTTCTACAGAGTTTGCAGGATAAGAGGAACCCTGAGGTAAGGTTCCAGATACTTCGGAAAATGGACAAAGCAAACGCAATTTTATATCTTGATTAAAAAGTGTGCATCTGCACAGGGAAATTACAAGTTTCGATTTAATGCAAGTGTAATAGGAGCACCAGCTGTCCCTTAATTGGAGCCCCACAATAATAAATGCGTGCTTTTATTTAATTTTACGAAGACAATTGTAGTTGATAACGCACACATATGCAGGATCGTCAGTGACAAGCTCATAGCAATTCATGGCTGCTTTCCTGTAATCAACTACTTCACCCAGAGACAGAGTTCCACATGCTCTGCACAAAGTGCAAAACATTGCAGGAGATATTTAAGCAGCAGTTAGGTTGAAAAGTGGAGTGAATTCTCAGGCTAATTATACTTGTTAATTCTGATGGACTGATCCAAATAGAATTCTCCAGCTAATTTTAGGCAAGAAATCAATCTGTTAAGTGCAAGATAATAGAGTAGGATGGTAATGATTGGGAGGAGAAGACTCGGTACAAACTGCCCTTCAAATAATTGAGAAAACCCCCGATGGTGTTTGGCAAGTATCGTGAAAGTCATTGGGACAATGCGCAGGGATGGTGTCCGATACTTTGTTATACTGGGTCGAAACCTAGCATAAGTCAAGAGAGAAGGAGTTTCTAGTAATTTGAGAAAAGGGGGAAAAGACTCTAATTCCTAACCACCTCTTCCCACCTTCCTTCAAATTTGCCGAATTGCCTGAACTGCTGTAAAAGTCAAATGTGTCTGACATACAGGAAGTGGCTTTGGCAGTCCCAAGATCTACCACAGCAAAAAGTAGGCAGTGTTGGCTACCACAGTCAGCTAGAGAGAAGGGCATGGCTGAGTTACATAACTTTATACCCAATGATCTAACAAATGAGGAACTGTTATCACAGTGAGTCAACAAAGGAGTCTTTATATTAAACATAACTTGGGTCAACACCAGTTCTCTTACCTCTGTCCACCATTGCAAGCCACATCTCCTGTGGGACATTCGGGGTTTTGCTTATAACACAAAAACTGGCTCAATCTTATTGAACTGCTGAAATAATTGTTTTGTCTTAAATTTAAGGCATAAATAGGTCAATTTGCTACTTTTTTGGATACTATAGCTTCAACATTGTCTCTTGCTTTTAATTTCTGGCCAGTGAAAATTGCAAATGAGACTTTATTATTCTCTCTTTCCCACACTGGAGGGGAAAGAAACCTTATAAACAAATTTTAGCCTGGTAAACTGCCTTCCTTTTATCCAGGGTAGCATGACCTCCACAAATGAAGCTAGGCAAATTTCCATGCCACCAGGCCACTGGGGAATGTTGTCAAAGGCCCTAAGAAATTGCTATTCCCTCCCCTTAGCATTTTTAAAAGGCCCATTTGCTCTCTGGGGTGGACTTACCTTGGAATTACTTTCCATTTTAGTAGAGTAGTTAGAGCTAGCCAACATTTTCTCTTCTGTTCTTCTCTTTAGGCATAATTGGTGGCATGACCCAGGAAAAATAGGGTCGTGTACTGACTGATACGCAAGATGAATTCTTACAATAATATATGTACATTATAGTCTCAGAATACATATGCCTGTTCCCCCATTGCGTTTTGAGATCACCTGAGAACCACTATCCTGATGGATCTTCAAAAGTCAGTGTCTTGCAACTCGGATTGAAAAATTAAGTCCCTGGCTGGGTGGAGTGGCTCACGCCTGTAATCCCAGCACTTTGGGAGGCCAAGGTGGGTGGATCACTTGAGGTCAGGAGTTCCAGACCAGCCTCGCCAACATGGTGAAACACTGTCTCTACTAAAAATACAAAAATTAGCTGGGCGTGGTGGCACGCACCTGTAGTCCCAGCTACTCAGGAGGCTGAGGCAGGAGGATCGCTTGAGCCTGAGATTGTGCCACTGCACTCCAGCTTGGGCAACAGAGACTCTGTCTCAAATAATAATAATAATAATAATAATAGTAATAATAATAAGAAGAAGAAGAAGAAGGAGAAGAAGAAGAAGGGAAGAAGGAGAAGGAGAAGAAGAAGAAGAAAGTCCCATCCTTCTCTCCTAGCCAGTCAAATGCAGGTGTGTAAGCAAACATTTCAACAAACCTAGGGGACATGCTTTCTCTGCTCTATGTCTTAACGCTTGAGATGGACACTTACACAAATGTAAGGCTAAGATTCTGGGTAAGGATGTAGTAACCTCTCAAGTAGCATATTCTTCCAATAAATGTAATTAACTTTGATGTAGGAAAGAATTCTAAAAGTTATGTGATGGTTTAATAACAAAAGGATTATTGTACTCCACCACCAAGCAAATGTTGCTGTGTTTTTAAAGATATCGCATAGGTGAGAAGTTAAACTCACTCATATATGAGTGAACCAGGATCTTGAGAAGTTTTTGAACTTTCAACACATTTGATCAGAATTATCCTTTTACTCCTCTGCTAAGCCACATAACTCATTTATTATTCTTTGAAACGGACAGTCAACGTGTACTATTGGACATACAGGCAAGGCCGTGCTATGGGCAAAAGGTCAAACATGTTTTTCTGTTTTGAACTTGTGGAATTATTCTCACTAGCCTATCAACAATAGTATTATTCGCTACTGCTGTGTTCTAGCGATGGCTCCACAGGCTCCAGCCCCACAGCAGTGTTTGTGGTCATTCCATACAGAAGCCTCTAGCCATTTAAGGGTGGTTCAAGAGCTAAAGACATTGATTATTCATTCATTCCTGAAGAGTCTTTTTCATTCAGAGTTGGGAATTTGGACTTTGGGGTTCAACACAAAGATTCCTACTAAATAAACGGGAAGAAAGCAGAATCTGGTTGTTAAAAAGGTTTAAACAATCAAGTAAATGTTGGCTTCCAAGGTAACCCCTCTGTAAAATGTTATAGACTGTATTCTTACGGAAGAAACTATAAGGCAATTTAGTAACTAGTTGAATGCAGAAACAAATTGCAAGCATAGATAATAAATTGATCAACAATTCTCAGCTTGCAAAGAAAATTTCTGAAACTCAGTGTTTTTTTTCACATGGACAAAATTGTCAGAATTATTTGGACATATTCTAATAAACACAGAAGAAAACAGGACAAATATTTTTTTAAAAATCCTTCAAAGCACACCTGGGCCTGATGGATTTACAAGGTGAATTCTCTTCCAAGCCTTTTAAGAACATATTATACAAATTATCCTTGATTATTGAAAAGTATAGTATATTTCTTTAAATTGCTCTCAGAGGGAAATGTGCTAAGAATGATACAGATAAAATGATACAAAAAGGTAAGAATAATTCCAAAATGGAAGCATGATATAAAAAAGAAAAGCAAGCCCTATTCTCACTTAGGAATTCAATAATTTTAACAGTAACCATTTAATATAGAACTACTCTAGGCACTGTACTAGGTATTTTTCACAAATTAACTCATTTAATTCTCATAACAATCCTTATAAGGTAATTATTTTTATGTCCCCATAAAAACAGGAAAACTGAGGCTTGCCCAAAGTAAAAAAGTTATTAGATAGCAGAACTAGGATTCTACACTATTTTTCTCTGATGACAGGGCTCGTGTTTTAACTACTGCACAGTACTGAGTAAAGCTACTATGAGGTCCAATTGGATTTAAACTCAAACACTTGCTCCATCTAGTATGCCACACTGCCTCTCATTGATGTGGGTATTTTAACAAAAATTCTACGAATACAATACAGACATATATTAAAATAGCTTTGTCTTGATCAAGTATTGTTTATCCCAGAAATGTAAAGATAATTTCAACAACTATCAATATATTGAAAAATATATGATTATCCTAGTAAATGCCAAAAAAGGCATTTAATAAAATCTAACTCCTGTTTATGGTTAACATCAGGAATAGTGAACTATGTCTCTGACATAATAAAAAATGTGTACTCAAAAAACAAAGAACTAACCACCTACTTATTGATAAAACATTATTTTCCAAAAAGCTGGACTAAAATAAGTGTTTTAATCATCTATAAGTCTAGTGTTTCTGAGGAATCTTTGATTTGGCAATAAGATATAAAAATAGATTAGAAATAAATATTGGAAAGGAAGAAACTAAGGAAAATTTTTAAATCAAGACTATTTTTTTAAATCAGTTTTAGGTCCACAGTCCAATTGAAAGGTGAAGAGATTTCTCATATAGCGTGGCCCCAACACATGCACAACCTCTCCAGTTATTGACATCCAATTGGTGAGCCTACATTGACACATAACTATCATTCAACCAACAGTTTACATTAGAATTCACTGTTGGTGTTAAAAATTCTAAGATTTTGGACAAACGTATAATGACATTATCTACCATTATAATATCATACAGAGTATTTTCAATACTCTAAAAATCAAAGATAGAAAATGTTTAGACAATATTGCTGTATACCTAGAAAATCCACAGAATTAACTGAAAGAGATTAGATATTATTAGAGTTATCGAGGCTGCAGTGAGCCATGATCGCAACGCTGTACTTCAGCCTGGGCAACAGAGCAAGACCTTGTCTCAAAACAAAAATAAAAAGCAAAATCATTAAAATATTTGGAAATAAGTCAATATACAGAAGAGTTGTGAGAAAAAGAAATAATATAAAACCTTAATGGCAGAAATAAAGAAAAATTTGAATAAATGTAAAGTCATACTGTGTTTCTGAATGTAATGACCAACAGTGTGAACGTGACATTTCTTCACAGGTCGATTTATAAATGTAGACAATTCACATGAAGATATCCATTATCTCAAAAATGATACAATAACAATTGTATATGACTGTCCTAGAAAAGCAAAAGTCTAAAACAATTCCCAAATACTAGAATGTATTATAAGCTAACACTAGTTAAAATAGCAGCATTCTGATGCAAATAAAAAAATCAGTAAATGGGACCTTGAGACCAGGGAAAAGCCCTAGTAAATGTAAGAATTGAATGTTTGATGTACAAAGCATAACTAAACAATGGGGAAAACACTCATTATTTAATAAATTCACATGAGGTAACTGGTCATGGATATGGAGAGGAACTAACATAAGCTTTTGTCTCTTACCATATATAACAATTCTTTCTACATAAGCTAAAAACTTAAATATTTAAAGAAAAATTTTAAAACTAGAAGGAACAGACTAACCATGAGACTAGACTGTTTAAATCAACTATGGGGATTTTTTTAAGTTTTGAAATAATAGAAAACATTACGAAGACTGGTCAGAGAGTACAACATAATACAACAATGTAAAATCAGGATCAAAACTGAGATTAAATGGTGGAAATGCTTAGGAACGTCAGAGATAATATCATCTAAAGTGTATTCAGAAGTACTACAAATCCTACAAATCTAGAAGATCCCCAAGATCCCGAGGGACAAATGGTCAAAGAACATCATCACGCTAAAAGAAATATATGTAGTTCAAAGTAGGAGGCACCATTTGATACTAATTCAATTGCCCAAACTAACAGTTTACAAAACCCAATACTATACAGGCTCTGGAAGAAAAGACTTATTCAAGTTGCTAATAGCATTGCAAAAAGAGTCAAGAATTATAAAAATGTTCATAGTCTTGGACCCAGGGATTCTAATCCTGCAAATTATCCTAAACCAATAATTCAAATGAAGAAAAAAAGCAACCTTAGTTTTAACACAAAAATAATCCTTAAAATAACCTAAATATTAAAAAATAATAGAATGCTTAAGCTATTTACTATATACCAATTCAATAAAATGATTTGAACTCTGTAATAAAAAACCCAGAAAATTGCATAAAATAATATTAATAAAAGATTAAAATGCAAAATTATATTTTTCACTTTGATTGCATCCAGGCATATTAATTTGCTTTTTAAAAAAGTTAAAATGGGGATATTATTTTATTTATTTTATTATTTTGGCATTCTGTCTAACAAAACGTTACTGAATTGGAGAAATAAATAATTCAATGGGAGAATCAGACCTCTATTTCAAATGAACTACTTCTATTTATTTCACCTTGTGCCATTTCTTTTTCTCTTCCTCTGCATCTGTCAACATCTGTTATTTTACCCTCTATGAATATTTTTTGTGACACTTTGTCTCTTTCTTCATTTCTCTCTATTCAAACTATATTCCTTTTTTTCTTCTATCACCCCTTTTACTACACCTTTTTTCCCCTTTTTATCCTTCTTAGCTTTTTTTTCTGCCTCTGTTCTTGGAATGGTTAAAATGGGGAACAAGAATGTATTTTATTTGTTTTATCTGTTGAATAAAACATTGCTTTTGTTCATTTTTAAAGTGAATGAGCTGAATTCATTATTTTTAAATTCTGTTATAAAGGGCACTCGAATTGTCTTTTAATTATTTATGCATGGGCAAGGCCAAATCAAAAGCTTCTTCAAGGCCCTAAACTATGTCAAGTGGAAAGTACTACATATCATAATTCCATTAGATTTATCATCACAGGAAGAACAATGAACATAAACATGAAAGATTTACATTTGTATGTACAGGAAACTCTGCTATGCCAATTTTTGAGTTTTCAACTATCTACCTCTTAATTATGCTAAAACATGCTTTTAAATCTCATGAGATATGTTGATGCAATAATTATGATCTCGTATCTTGCATTCAAGATATTGTGAATGTAGTATCAGTATGAATGGGTGCCTTTAATCATGGAACCTGAGATGAAACTGAATGGCAATGCACAAATGCAGAGAATGGGCAAGAAGCTAAAAAATAGCTATTGGTAGTACAGTGACCTTGGGCAAGTTATTCTCTCTCAGCTTCCTCACAAATAAAATGAAGATAATACTAGTACCTTTTTGAAGTATACATTGTAGGATTAATATATGGCAAGGTTTTGAAAGCATTTAACACAGTACCTAACACAGAGTAAGTGCTCCATTAGTGAGAGAATGTGGAAGGTATTGCAGATTTGAAGGCAGAGTGTGCACGTTAGCTTGAGAAGAGATTGGCTTACCTCTAGTCATACTGGAAGGTTAGTTTGGAGAATCATCCTTTTACTTTTAGAAAATAGGATTAGTCACACTTCAGCTGTTCTTTGTCAAACTTACAGAGCAACCCCTAGGGCTGAGCATTCCTTCCTTTTTTGGGATAGAATGGAGTGGGAGAAGGAGGGCTTGAGAGGCAGTCCTTTGTCAACCTTGTGCAGCATAGAAGGGAAGAGGGTGATATCAACCTCAGAGTAGCTTAAGCTCCTATGAGCAAGGTCAGAGTGCCAGGTCAGTGGCCTGTTTCTGCTCTGCCAAACACAGGGCATGGCTGCAATACCCCCGCTATTATGGGATTACAGTGTGTGCCTTAATGATGAATCTCTATGAGCCAATTGTGTCCGATATATCTGCTGATTCTATGAAGGAAAAGGAGACTTGAACCTGAGACACTGATAGAGATAGGATAGTGATTAAGGGCATAGATCCTGGAGCTACACTTCATGAGTTCACTTGGTAGCAGTGTGACCTTGTGCAACTTACCCTCTCTGTGCCTCAGTTCTTTGTTCAAAAAGTGAGATAATGATAGTATTTACTTCATGGGTTTGCAGTGGGAATTAAATGAGATCACATATGTCAAGCACTTAGAATGCTGCCTACCAGATCATGAGTATTGCCTATTTTTATCCAGGTGCAAATAGCCCATTCCTCAGCTTCTCTTGCGATCAGGAGAATTTTCTTCATGAGTCCAAGAAAACGCATTCCAAATACAAAAAAACAGGAGGAGCATGTATTTTCTCTATGATCCAAACTTGGTTGAGGCATAGTAAAATCCATAAGACAGTGAAGTGCCTTTGGCACCAGGAAGATTTTGCAAACGGCCATAGAAACCAGACCGAGGCTAATCCTGAAAGCCTGGGTCATGCAGGGGCAGTCTCTTCCTCTCTAGGTTGCAATGAGACCTAAAATTTCCTGTCATCATGCCTTAATGTCTATAAAAAACCCCTCTCAAAATGAACAAATTACCTGGGAAGAATAACACATCAACCTGTTAGCTGGATGAACACTTTAGCAGAGATTACTTTTATCAGATTACTTAGCTTCTGGAAGTTGGACCCTGAAGCCAGCAGATGAAGGATGGCTAAATGACACTGGGAGGGAAAAAAGAGGGAAAACGCATTGGGAGGCAGCCTAAGGGCTACTGGGGACTAAAGCTGGGCAAAGCCAGGGGCTGCATGGTCTCCTGGATGGAGCATAGAGCTTCCTCAGCCCTACTGTCTTCCCTACTCCCTTTGTCTTGTATTGTTTTTCATTTCCCTATTTTCATGTGTATCATACACCACCTAGCACAGGGCCAGACACACAATCAACAGATATGTATCAAGTACCTACTGAGTGAATAAGTGCCTACAGAGACAGATGCCTCCACATCCCTCCCCAAGACAGGACAGGGATGTCCTGTGTGGAACACACCTAGGTCTGGCTCAGTAACTACTGACTAGAGGGGGTTATAATTTAGAGGTTGGCCCGCTCAATAGGGTGAGGTAGGCACCTGTGGCTGGGAACTTAACATGTACTAAGAAAGCACTCACAAATACCTAGAAAGAGGATATTGAATGTCCCCAACAAGTAAATGATAAATGTTCAAGATGATGAATATGCTAATTACCCTGATCCGATCCTGTACAATATGTGTATTGAAACATCACTATGTACCCCAGAAATAGTTACAATTGTTATAAGTCAATTAACAAATAAAATAAAAGGAAAAAAAAAACCAAAGTATTCACAAAATGGCTGGAGCGTAGTCATGGGCACTGCAGAAGCAAGGATAGGAGATCTGAGCAGAGAGGCAGCATATAGTATTCAAGAAAATAGCAAGACAGGACTGATTCCAAGAACCAGGAGAAAGCTGAGTTTTCAAGCGAAAGGAAAAAAAAAGAAAGAGAAAAAACAGGTGTTATCCAGTGCCTTCTTTGTACCAGGCACTTTCACTGACCTTATCACATGTACTCTTCACAACAGGACCCAAATGAATTCTTGCCTCTATTTTTTCAATAAATGGAAAACTAATAGAAAAGCTGTGAAATTTGCAGCATAGTATAGTAGCTAAGTGTAGACTTAGCTGCCTGAGTTTGGCTCCTGTTCTGTCACTTATTAGCTGTGTGATCCTGGGCAAGTTAGTTAACCTCTCTGTTCCTTAGTTTCCTCTTAGAAGAAAATGAGGGTAATAATAGTACCTGCTTTATAGAATTATTATAAAGCTTAAGGGAGTTACTATTTACAAAGCACTTAGAACAGTGCCTGCCACATACGGAGTGTTGTATAAGTGTGTGGTAAATAAAATAATCTTCCCAAGTTTATACAGCCATTATGAGAAGGAGGCAGGACTTGAGCCCAGGTCCAAATGCTTCAGTCCTAGCACAATTCCTACCTCCTCCATAAACCTCAAGTTTGACTTCTCTTCAAGGACTCCTCGAAGTCCCATATCCCCTAGGAAACTTACCCAGTCCACGCCTACTTTGATTCCCTGCTTCATATCCAGTTTCAGACTGCTTGCCTAATGATTTGAATTCTTCCTGCACATCATCGTGTTTTTCATACTAGTTCATACACCTCTTCTTGAGGAGTTCACTTGCTTATTTTCACCTTCCAAAGTACCTAGCATTTCTTCTGTGTATTGAGTTCAAACACTGAGTGGTCTTAAAGTTTTGAGTACTTGCTAAATGGCTGGAGCATAGTCATGGGCACTGCAGAAGCAAGGGTAGATCTGAGCAGAGAGGCAGCATATAGTATTCAAGAAAATAGCGAGGCAGTACTGATTCCAAGAACCAGGAGAAAGAAATGTATATGGCAGGGCATAGAGTTCTGGAATCATTTGGTCTTACGTACTCACATTTTCCACATCTGCCCATGCATTTTAACAGTTTTTGTTTCGTACCTAACCAATGGCTGAAAGAAATAGACGTTCTAGTTTTTAACTCATTCTGTATAAAGTTTTAGTATGTTTTTTGTATTTTTTAAACAATTTTCTCAGCTACCATCATTTTAAAGCATTTGCTGAAGCACAGTTAATAAAAGTGAGAAAGAGAAACAGAGACAGAGACTGAGAAACAGAGAAACAACATGGCACCACCAACGTTCCCGTAAAAACATAATTTTCTATGTTATCCCTTCCCAGGCATATGGCACTGAGTCATAATAAATAACAGTAATGGAAAATGGCCAAATGTACATTGGTATACTGGAGCTAAGTACAAAAGGAGATATAGAGTTATTTTTAAGATACACTCTATTTCTAAAGTGCTTTCAAGCCTTAAATACACTGAACAGTCATATCTCTAAAGGGAAAGAATTGTACCTAAGTTCTGAAAACACTTGCTGAGATAGTAAATGAATGTGCTCGATTTCCCTGATCAGAGCCTTTCATTCCAATTTGATGTAAGCCATAAATGAAATGACTTGGCTGATTATAAGTCAGTTCCCCACGAACATTTGTTTACATCTGAAAGCCACTACACATAATTGCTGTCTCTGCTCAGGGGAGGCCCAGCTGGGATTACAAGAACTGTTGCAAGGTTCTACTGAGGTGTGATCACCAGTTACGGCATGAACCTGGCACTGCATGTCCACACTCTGTCTGCTTTGGCAATTGGATCCATCAGTCTTCCTCCTTCACATAGCTAAAATTAGCTAGAAGACAGCAGAAGTCTTGGGAAGGAAAACATGTGGCTGTAAATAACATTCAGACCCCAAGTCTGCTTTGCTCCTGAGAGATAGCGTGTAATTATACAGTAGTTACTGTGTTCTTCCAAAAGCCAATAATAGTACATTTTCATTGATGAAGAGAAGGGTGAGGTTGAGGATAAGGCAGGATAATGGGCATACCGTAAACATTGATTTCTCTGAAAAAATGGAAATTGGCAATTTGCCTTAATCATTTTCTTTTGAAGAAAAAAAAATGGGTCTACTCAATTTGAATAATAATGGGAAGTAAATGTGTAACTGCTTTTTCCCTCTATTAACAAATTCAAATTTAAAATAAATCAGTTTAACATCTGTATGTATATTGGGGATAATAATGGCATCTACCTCAAAAGGTAGTTATGAAGATGAATGAATGTAGAACTTTTATAAGTTTTAGAACAGTGTAACCCTATATGCTTTCCAAGTAAATGAATAAAGCCTAAGAAGAAAAAAGCCTATTAACATTATTATAATCTTTCATTTTGTGTAGCTAACATTCCCATTTAAATGACAGCATGTAAAAATTTTGTGGTACAATATTCCTTTGCATATTTTATACATAGCACATATTTACTTTCTGATTGTAATGGGACCCAAAAGAAGTTAAATCCTAGGTTGAGAGTATCATTGCCTCTAGCATTACCGATTTATTGCATATTCTTAGATAACTCATCCATCATCTTACTCCCTCGGATATACACATCTTAACTCAGAAAGGGTTATAGGCCTCTATCACAAATATGCTTAAAATGATCAAGGAAAGAGGTGAGATCATAATTCCTTACCCTTGTCTTTACTGTTAACAAATAATAATAAAGACAGATTGCCAGATTTGGTCTGTTGTTACTGTTTTTCTTCATGCTCAAATCTTATCAAATAAAACCCTCTGATTATGACTTAATAAAGAAGTCCCTTGAAGGTGGTCATGTAAGTAACTCCAGTAACATTTCCAGAAGGTGGACTCATTAGAAAATGAGATTCAGATTAATGGGGGAGAAGGGGAGATTCTTCTTTCTTTATGCAATAAAACTGCTTATGGCGAGGCTGCCCCAGCAGTGTGGACTTCCCTTCACTCCTGAATGAGGATAACACATGTGCTAACTGATCTAACCTCTTAGTTACGGATGATTAGAAATACAGCCCTGTACCAACCCCAAGACGTCACTCTTGTAGACAAACCATCAGCCCTGGTGACAACCTACTACGAAAAAGTCTCATGAGGACCCAAAGTCCAGGCTGTTTTGGGTGGTTCTGGCTGAGCAGAATAAGCCTGAGGAGGAGGGAAAGGGAGGGAACACTAAATCTTTCTAATCTCATTCTCTCTAACCTCCCTTGTCCCATAGGAGAATGTAATTTTGTTTCTGTGGAATTCTTTAAGTAAATGGTGCAGGTTTCCTTTGCTATTTATGGGGGCAAGACTGGCCTGTTATTACTGTACTGAGGTGTGATACTAAAGGCCTTTATAGCAATGGCAAGGTGGTATCCAATTCTGCCTCCCACACAGACTTTAGGCAGCTCACTTTCCCTCTGCAGGCCTCATTTTCTTCATCAGTAATGATGTTACCTGGTCTGTGAATTATTATGATTTTTTTTTGAGACAGGGTCTCACTTTGTTGCCCAGGCTGGAATGCAGTGGCATGATCTCGGCTCGCTGCAACCTCTGCCCCTGGGTTCAAGTGATTCTCCTACGTCAGCCTTCCAAGTAGCTGGGACTACAGGTGTGCGCCACCACACCCGGCTGATTTTTGTATTTTTAGTAGAGATGGGGGTTTCATCATTTTGGCCAGGCTGGTCTCGAACTCCTAACCTCAGGTGATCCACCTGCCCCGGCCTCCCAAAGTGCTGGGATTACAGGCGTGAGTCACTGCGCCTGGCCCTATTTTGATTTTTTTTAAACTGACTTTGGCAAAAGTGATCATCCTCCCCTTTGTGCTCCCACTATGTGTTGAATACAACTCAGCTTCTCCACTTTCCAGTCTGTCTGCTAATGCACTATTCCAATAGGCCTTGAACTCTTTCAGAGCATGGACTATATCTTACTGATATTTGTATTACTATCACCTCGAATGCAGTGAGCACCCAAACACGTTTGATGAATAAATGAAGGAAGGAAGGCATAAATGAATACATGAGTGAAATGAGTTGGACTAGATATCTTCTGAGACTTCTAAACTACAGGCTGGAGCAGTACTTTTCCATCCCAATTCAAACCACAGTTTGTATAGGTTCAGGCACAGATAACAGAATGATTCAGAAGAACTGGAGAAATTATAGATGAGTGGTTTAAATGTCTTGTATTTTGTACACTCCCTCCCCCAATTTTTACTCATCTTTGTCTTCTTCATCCTATGATGAGAACTATTTTCCTCTTTTCTAAGGCAAAAAAAAGAAATTGACATTTGCATTTCTCCACCAGCCTGTGTCACTGTTTATTATAAAAATAATTCTTTTCAGCTCATTAAATACAGCTCATATATGATACAGTATTTCCTTGGTAAATACAACCCTTTTTATACAAACCTGCATCCTTTTCCCCAGATGCACTCAAATTGATTATATGACATGACCAGAAAATCTTAGCCACAGAGTCCCCTCTTTCCACAATCATTGATGGCTGCAATTAGCATACGTGAAGTACTGCTAGGCAACTTCAGCATCTTCCCCCATGTGTCTGAAGACTTAGGCAGCCAGCTTTGGAGTGCAGGCCTTCTTGTCAGTGTAGGATTCCCCAGATTGCACATGCAGTTGCAACTTCTGCCAGTTGCTTGAAGGTTCTGATTGCTTGAATGACAGTTAAATGAGAGTGTGACTCTAATACTGCTTAGACCTTTACATTTTACATAGGTCAGAGAAAAAAAACATCTTTAAAAAATGGAGTGTACTTAAGCAGTACATTTTTCAAAATTGTCATTGTTTTTTCTTTCTGCTATTCTGTGAAACATAAAAGGGCCAACATTCACATATGAATAATGCAGGTGCTTCACTAAATAGGAAAGGGGAGGGAGAGTGAGACAGAGAAAGAGAGAGAGAGAGAAGGGGCACATAAGAAGGGAAATATGGAAATATGGAAGCACTGTTGTTTTCTGTCAATAGTGCTTCTATGAAACAGTGTTTCTAATGGACCTAGGAAGGCAGACCAAGGAGGAGAGTATAAAGAAAGGCAGTGTAATTAAAACCGATGGTTCATAACAATGTGTAATGAATGACTAAGGCTTAGATCAAAGTCCAAAAGGAACAGTCCAGCCTTGGCTGTAAAAATCAAAAGTCAAAATATGCATTAAGGGTCGCCCTCTGTAGCCAGCACCATTCCTCTGCTGGTGCTCCTTGTCTCTAAAGGAAGCATATGCCACAGCAGCTTCCAAGAACACTAACCAAGGTCAATTACCAGATACTTGCTCTTTCCAGACAAAGTATTACAATGAGAAGCATCAGGGTCTTTTCACAGGAGTATAAAAATTTGGTTAAACATTGGGAAGCCAATGAAAGTTTTCCTACTCTTCTTTCCACTTGTGCTATGCACTGTGCTGTGTGGAAGTGGGCTGCATGCTCTGCCACCAAGAGTTGGCTGCATTTCAGTGGCAAAGAAGAAAGGCACCACAGAACTGTTATTATTTCTTAACACTCCTGAAGATGATTTCTCCTGAATCCTATTATGTATTTCTCAGCATGCTTCAGTTATGGGATCCTTGTCTTAAGTCCCTTTAACATTGTGACCTCCCAGAATTAAAAGGATGTTGAATGCCACTGATTACATTTGTTTCTCAGTCCTAACCTGAGTCACAGTTCCTTTCAGAGCAGTAAAACCCACATGCATCCAAGCTCTTTACATTTGAAAGATTTGGAATAAGTTATCTAGCTTTTAGGATTCCTCAATCCAATCAACAGAGGCAATTCTCTTCACTAAGATGGTTCCTACATCAGCAGGACATCCAAATCATTCTTCACTTTGATTCTAGGGTGATGCCTACTGAGGGCCTGAAGGGAACAAGTGTGATTTAAGAGAGGCCTAGGGTTTTTTAAAATAAGTGGCTCCCCCTAAGTGCTTCAAGGCTTTGTTTTACATAAGGTGAGGTCAGCGAAAGTGAAGTTATACTTAAATCATTAGGGAACAAGCTGATCTACTGTGTAATGACTACTGCCTGCCTAAAATGCAATGAGACTACTTTGAAGGAAACTCTCAGCACTTGAAACATCCGAGTGACCTTTGTCTTTCAAAAGTAGCCTTTTCACTGCCAGTACTTCACATTTTGGAACTCCTCTTGGGGAAATGTCTTTAGAGCCAGTATCTGAGTCGTAAAAGAAAAGCACAGTCGGCCGGGCGCGGTGGCTCACGCTTGTAATCCCAGCACTTTGGGAGGCCGAGGCAGGCGGATCATGAGGTCAGGACATCGAGACCACGGTGAAACCAGTCTCTACTAAAAATACAAAAAAAATTAGCCGGGCGTGGTGGCGGGCGCCTGTAGTCCCAGCTACTCGGAGAGGCTGAGGCAGGAGAACGGCGTGAACCTGGGAGGTGGAGCTTGCAGTGGCGCAATCTCGGCTCACTGCAAGCTCCAAAAAAAAAAAAAAAAAAAAAAAAAAAAGAAAAGCACAGTCATTTCTTCAGATCCACACCTAGTCGGTGAACACAAACAGCATTGTTCAGTTTGATCCAATGCCGCCCGCCTACTGCATTAGACTTCGCTTCCAGAGAAGGTGTCCTTTCCAAAAATTAAACCCACTCTCAGGAGACCAAACTTTTGCACCACTGAGAGTCATAAGAATGGGCTCAGAAGATAGTTTCCAAAGAGGAGGGTCATTAACCAAACTGAAGTAAGTGTATAGCCCTAAAAGGGACAACACTAATTTATATTTAAATTATGAAATGTTATTTAAATATTGTGTGTATAGGGGGGAGAAAATTTAGTTTAAAGTGGATTAAAAAATCTAGGCTTCCCCGTTTCTAACAATGGGGATTACAAACTCTGACTTCAAAAGGCTGTTGTGATAAACAATCGAGATGTGTGGATATCTTTTGTAGACCCCGAGGTGCACATTCAAGAATAAGGTGTATGTGTACATACGTAAACAAATACAGGCATTTGTACACATCTACACACTACATAAAACTAGTGCTTTAAATTCCCATCTTCTAATCTATAAGGAAAACATGAAGAAGATTTGAAGAGGATGGAGATAAAAGGAATGAACAGTTGAGCTTAGATTACAAGAGTAGAAAGGTGAACACAGATTTAAAAGCAGAATGTAGTGGCTTGAATTTTACTAATGATTCACTTTTCCCTATCTTAATACCAAATGATCCTACTAGAAAAGGTCAAACCCTCAAAGATTGGACCACATTTAAACCCAACAAAGGAAGAACCATTTTGCTAATTACTCTAAATTAACTTAATATTTGTTATTCTTTTTATACCGGTATTTCAACACAAAACACACTTATCAAAGGAAAGCTAAGTGAATTAATTGGGAAGCTTAATTTGAGTTCACTTGAACAAAATTTTACTGGATGGATTTCTTTTTAGAAATGTAATACTTGATGCCACTCAAGACCCTCAAAATAAAAAGCTAAATACAGAATTTCTCACAGACCCTTGAGTAAGTGATTAGTCTTAACACTTTTCCATTCAAAATTACATACTCAGAGAGTCACAAAGTTTTTCTCTTTTAAAGCCAACTCCCAGTTATTGATAATAGATAAAAACCTCAATTAATTGGAACTCAACCAACTAGAAGTCTCACTTTACTGGAATGTTGTTGTCATTACCCTTCAGAGAGAAGAAAATAACAATAAAGTGACTGGGCACAGTAGCTCACACCTGTAATCGCAGCACTTTGGGAGGCAAGGTGGGCGGATCGTTTGAAGTCAGGAGTTTGAGACCAGCCTGGCCAAAATCCCGTCTCTACTAAAAACAAACAAACAAACAAAACCAAAAACAAAATGCAAGTGAAAGTCAGCCAATTTGGTGTGTCTTAGTTTCCCAATAAGCCCAGTTTTCTGCAATTTTCCTGTGATAGCTATATAAAGAAATAGGGAAAAGAATAAAGATTTATGAGGCACTTTCCACATGCCCATCTCTTTTTGATCTGGCCCCAGCTAACGTTTTACACCCTATTCCTTCATATGTCTTCCATTCCAGCCATTCTAGATAGCTGTCATTTTTAAAATCCTGACTACAATCATGTAAAAGTTGTAATATATTTTAGTTCCATAGATGCAAAATGGAAGATTAGTGATGTTAAATTGTCCAAGGACATGAAGTTAAGTCACTTGTCCAAGGTCACACGGTGGTAATAGGACTGGTATTTGAATTCAGACCAGTTTGACACAAAAGCCTGTATTTGAATGATGGCCCTTAAACACTGCAAAATCCTCAACCAGTACAGAAATGTTCTCTTGCATCCATTAGTGTCTATGTCCTGAGTGGTCCATGAAAGTTGATGTGTGTATATATATATATACACACACATATATATATGAAATATTTATATATTTCATATATATATGAAATATTTTCAGCAAGGAATGAAATCCAAAAGGCCATTTATTTAAAATTCAGTTAATTATAGTTTATTCTAATTCTAAAATTCCAAGTTAAAAGAAAAACTTCCATCAATTAACAAAATAAGTTATTCAGATTGAGTATGTTCTCATGACAATGCAATCGTATCAAAACTCAGTAACAAAAGTCTCTCAAAACCAGATACTTAGGAAAACTCTTAAATGTCCTAAATGAGTCAAACAATGAAATCAGTAAAAATTGCAGAGTAGACCTCTGAAATTTTATTCTTAAAATCAATTTTAAAAACTGACAATATTTCTCAGGATTATCTTTTTTAAAGCTCTGGACTTCTACAAAACTTTGGATGATTTCCAGAGTTCTGGAAAAAGATATACCACACAAATGATAACAAAATGAGAGCTGAAATGACTACACTAAAATCAGACAAAATAGCCTTTAAGAAAAAAAATTGTTCCTAAGAAAAAAAGGGACATTTCATGATAAATGGATCAATTCCTCAAGAAGATATGACAATTTTAAACATATGTGTGCCTAACAATAAAGCCAAAAATGCATAAAACAAAACTGAGGGAATTAAAGTGAGAAATGGGTAGTTCAGTAGTAACAGCAGGAGCTTTCAATACCCCACTGGCATAATGGATAGAATAACTATGTTAGATCAACAGAATAATAATGGATAGTCAACAATGAAATAGAAGACTTTAACAGCACTGTGTAAACAAACTAGACTTGAAAGACATCTACAGAACATGCCACTCAACAACAGCAAAATATAGGTTGGTGTAAAAGTGATTTGCACCAGCCTAATACATGGAACACCTTCTCAAGCACACATGGAACATTCTCCAGGACAAACCATATACTAAAATATAAAACAAGACTCGATAAATTAAAAGTGATTGAAATCATGCGAGTATGTTCTCTGACCACAATGGAATGGAATGAACATAGAAATCAATAACAGAAGGAAATTTGGGAAAAGTACGTATATGAAAAATTAAACAGCATATTACTAAATAAATAATGAGTGAATGAAGAAATCATAAGAAAAAGTATCCTGAGAGGAATGTAAATGAAAGTACAACAAACAGAAAGTTATGGAATGCAGCAAAAGCTGAGCTTAAAGGGAAATTTGTAGCATAAACATCTTTATTTTTAAAAAGAGAGACCTAAAGTATGTAACCTAAACTTTCGACTTAAGAAACTAAAAAGAAAGAGCAAACTAAACCCAAAGCACACAGATGGAATAATATATTAAAAATTAGAGCAGAAATTAGTACAATGGATAATAGGGAAATAATATAAAAAAACAACAAAACCCAAAATTGGTTCTTTGCAATTACAAAGAAAATTGACAGACCTTTAGATAGACTATCCAAGAAGAAAAAAAGAAGACTCATATTACCAAAATCAGCATTAAAAGCTAGACATTACTACTAACTTTAAAGAAGTAAAAAGGATTATAAGGGGATACAATGAAAAATTGTATGCCAACAATTTATGTAACATAGATGAAGCAGAAAAATACATAAAAGACACAAACTACAGAAACTGACTCAAGATAAAATAGAGAATATGAATACACATTATTATATCAAGTAAATAAATCAAATTAGTAATAAAAAAATACCACAAAGAGAAGCCCAGCCCCAAATGGCTTCACTGGTGAAATCTCCCATGTTTAAGGAATAATTAATATCAATCTCATACAAAATAAACATACAAAAATCAGTAGCATTTCTATATGCCAAGAGTGAACAATCTTAAAGAAGAAATCGAGAAAGCAATCGCACTTACAATAGCTACAACAAAATACCTAGAAATCACAAAAGACCCCAAATAGCCAAAGCAACTCTGAACAAAAAAAAAAGTTGGATGCATCATACTATCTTGTTTTAAAATATACATTGAAGCTATATTTTGATAGCACAACAGGATGACTGCAGTCAATAATAACTTAATTTTACATTTCAAAATAACTAAACAGTGTAATTGGGTTGTTTGTAAACCAAGGGATAAATGCTTGAGGGGATGGATACCCCATTCTCCATGATGTGATTATGTCACATTGCATGACTGTATCAAAACATCTCATGTATCCCATAAATACATACACCTACTATGTACCCACAAAATTAAAAGTTAAAAAAATAAAAAAATAAAAACCCACTATTAGTCTCAAAGTTAGTATGATTCAGAGAGAGAGAGAATGCTAAGGATTTTTTAAATTTTAATTGTTTTGAGTACATAAGAGTTTTATATACGTGAGGGGTATATATGATGCTTATACTTCTGAGATACCAGATGTTCCCTGACAATGCCAACAGATGAAGTATCAAAACAGCAGAGAAAACTTAAGAAACTGAGTTATATTGAGGGAAGAAGGAAATGGAAACTATCACCAAATTAGGGCCACTGGTTGACTCTTTCCTGGCACCCTCACATGTACAAGACCTGTCCCAGACACAGAGCAAGTCTCTGCTCTCTATTAAATGAGAGCAGTAATCCACATTCATTCACAAAGCCCTAATTAAGCAGTTAGTTGTAAAGGAGTTTTCCATGACTTCTAGACACGAAAAGATATGTGTGGAATCCCAGCAATTTATGTAGAAGCCAACACAGTCCCTGGCACATAAATAACAGATACTTAATGAATAAAGCATCCACGTTATTGTTGATATTAATAAAAAGAATCTTCATTGAATGCCTAAAAAGAAAAAGCCATAATAACAAAAACAGCATGATACATAAAAACAAGACACACATACCAATGGAACATAATAGAGAACCCAGAAATAAATCCACTCATTTTTGACAAGGGCACCAAGAACATACATTGGGGAAAGGACTGTCTTCAATAAATGGTGCTGGAAAAACTAGATATCCATACATAGAAGAATGAAACTAGATTCCTATCTCTTACCATATATAAAAATCAAATCAAAGTGGATTAAAGACCAATGTAAGACCTGAAACTATGAAATTACTAAAAGAAGGCATTGGAAAATTTTTCAGGACATTGGTGTAGGCAAAGATTTTGGGTGTAAGACTTCAAAAGCAGAGGCAACAAAAACAAAAAAGGACAAATGGGATCACATCAAGCTAAAACACTTTTGCACAGCTATGGAAACAACAAATTGAAGAGACAACCCACAGAATGGGAAAAAAATATTTTCAGGCTATCTAACAAGGGATTAATAACCACTATATAAGGAACTCAAGCAATTCAACAGCAAAAATAAAAAATAATCCAATTTTAAAATGGGCAAATGATGTGAACAGACATTTCTCAAAAGAAGAAATAGAAAAGGTCAACAGGTATATGAAAAATGCTCAACACCACTAATCATCAGTGAAATGCTAATCAATACCACAATGAAATAGCATTTCACTTCAGTTAAAATGGCCAATTATCAAAAAGACAAAAAATAGCAGATACTGGCTAGGATGTTGAGAAAGAGAAACTCTCATACACTGTTGGTGGAAATGTAAATTAGCATGGCCATTATGAAAAACAGTATGGAGCTTCCTAAGAAAAACTAAAGGTAGAGCTACCGTATGATTCAGCAATTGCACTGCTGGGTATATATCCAAAAGAAAGGCAATCAGTATATTGAATATATCTGCACTCCCATGTTTATCACAGCACTATACACAATAACCAAGATATGAAATCAACCTAAGTGTCCATCAATGGATAAATGGATTTTTTTAAATGTGGTATTTATACACAATGAAATAATATTCAGCCATAAAAATAATAAAATCCGTCATTTGCAAGACACGGATGAACCTGGAGGATACGTGACTGAAATAAGCCAGATGCAGACAGACAAATATCGCATGTTCTCCCTCATATGTGGAAGCTAAAAACGTTGATCTCATAGACATGGAGAACAGAATGGTCCTCACGAGAGGTTAGAGTGAGGAGAGAGATGAAGAGAAGTTCGTTGATGGGTACAAAATGCAATTAGATAGAAAGAATAAGTTCTAGTTTTCAGCAGCATAGTAGAAAGACTATAGTTATCAATAATTTATTGTATATTTTAAAGTACCTAGGAAAGAATACTTGGAATGGACTCACACACACAAAAAAGTTTGAGGTGATGAATGTCTCAATTGCCCTGATTTGATTATTACGAATTGTATGCATCTATCAAAATATCACATGTACCCCATAAATATGTATAATTATTGTGTAGCAGTAAAATGCAAGTCATCTGAAAAAAAAAAAAGAATTAACACCAATACTTCACAAACTCTTCCAAAACCTCAAAGGGGAGAGTGTACTTATCAGTTTATTCTATGAAGCCAGTATTACCCGGATAACAAAGTCGGACAAAGGCATCACAAGAAACAAACTATAGAGCAATATCTCTTCTCAATATAGATGTAAATGTCCTCAACAAAATACTAGCAAACAGAATACAGCAGCATATAAAAATGTTATATTCTATGACTACGTAAGACTTATTCCAGTAATGCAAGGTTGCTTCAACATGCAAGAATCAATTAATGTAAGATACCATATTAATAGAATAAAGGGAAAAATTATATGATCCTCTCAATATATTCAGAAAAAGCATTTGATGAAATTCAATGTTCTTTCATGTAAACATACTCAATAAACTAGGAATAGAAAGGAATCTTCTCATGCTGATAAAGGGCAGCTATGAGAAACTCACAGTATCATATTGAATGGTGAAATACTTAAAGCTTTCCCCCTAATATCAGGCACAAGATAAGGATGCCTCTCACTGCTTCTATTCAGCATTGTACTGGAGGTGCCAGCAAGAGCAATTAGGTAAGAAAATGATGTAAAATGCATCCAGACTGGAAAGGAAGAAGTAAAACCATATTTGCAGATGGTATGATCTTATATAAGAAAATACTGTGGAATTCAGAAGAAAACTATTAGAACTTGTAAATGAGCTCACCACGTTTGTAGGATACAATATTAATATGCAAACATTAATTGTAATATGTAATGAATCAATATTTTGTATTATCTTGACAAATTGATTGTAAAATGTATCACATTGTGTGTTTCTAGTCTCTTTATGTTACTCCTGGAGGGTAGACACCGTGAGCTTTTCTATATGTGTATCCAGTCTCAGTACATGGCACTTATTTGTCATTCAATTAATATATGTATGAACAATATAACTTGGTAATATGTCATAGATGTTATCCAAGGCCAAAGATTCTCATGAAGTAGGGCTTACCTTGAAATCTGTAATAGAACATATATAGTGTGAGGAAAGACAGCTCCCTTGGTATCGCTTAAATACATAGTATTGTATTGGAAAAGTAACCACTTGTATTTATATATATTGTAAATGTACAATCTGAAAGTGACATTAAGAAAGCAATTCAATTGAAAATAGATTCAAAAGAAATTACACTAATAATACATTTAACAAAAGCAAAATGTATACCTTGAAAATTAAAGAAAAAAATCATTGAAAGGAATGAAAGAAAACCTAAATACAAAAATGGAAAGACCCCGCCATGTTCATAGACAGAACGACTTAATATTGTTAAATGGCAACACTCCCCAAATTGATCTATAGATTCAATGTGATGTTTAACAAAATCCCAGCTTCCTTTTATTGCAGAAATTGACAAGTTTATCCTAAAAGTCCTATGGAAATACAAGAGTGACAGAAAAGACAGATCAATCCTGAAACATAAGATTAAAGTTGAAGGTCTCACACCTTCCTATTTCAGAAGTTAGTACATAGCTACAGTAATCAAGACTATCTTGTACTGGCATAAAAATAGATCAATGGAATAGAATTGAGTGTTCAGAAGTAAACTTATACATTAATGGTAAATTGTCTTTTGATGAGGATGCTAACTCAATTCAATGGGAGAATGAATAATCTTTTTAAGTAATCTTTCTGGGACAGCTAGAAATCCACACATGAATGAAGTTGAGTCCTTACCTCTCACCATATACAAGAATTAACTAAAAACGCAAAACGAATCAAAGGTCTGTATTTAATGGCTAAAGTTACAAAACTCTTAGAAGAAAACATAAGTGTAAATCTTGGTGAAATTTGGTTGAGCGATGGTTTCTTAGATATGACACCTAAAGCCCAAGCACCCAAGGAAAAAATAGCAAAATTTTACCTTATCAAAATTAGAAGCTTTTGCGCTTCTTAAGACACTGTCATGAAAGTAAAAAGACAACCTATAGAATGGAAGAAAATGTTTGCAAATCATATATCTAATAATATGCAAATCATATATGCATATATGACAGATATCATATATCTATGTGATGCAATTCATATATCTAATCATAATCATATAGCAAATCATACATCAATAATATGCAAATACCTAATGATACGGAAATCATACAACTAATAAGGGTCTAATATCTAGACTATATAAAGAACTAAAACCTCTTAACAACAAAAAGGTAAATAATTCAGTTAAAAATTGGCAACAGACATTTGGAGACATTTCTCCGAAGAACATATACAAATAGTCATGAAAAGTTGTTCAGCATCATTGGCCATAAGGAAAATGTAAGCCACAATTAAAATATCACTTCATACTCATTAGGATGGGTACAATAAAAAAGACAGACAATAGCAAGTGTTCATTAGAATGTGGAGAAACTGGAACACTCATATACAGCTAGTGGGAATAAAATGGTGCAGCTGCTTTGGAATACAATCTAGTAGTTCCTGAAAAAGTTAAACACAGAGCTACCATATGACTTAATTCCACTCCTAGGTACATAGCATATACCCAAGAGAAAGGAAAACTTCTACCCACACAATATTCATAGCAGCATTATTCATAAAAATATCCCAAAGTGGAAATAACCCAAACACTCTTTAACTGGTGATAGAGAAACAAAATGTGGACTATCCATACAATGGAATATTATTCAGCCATAAAATGAATGAAGCACTGATACATGTTACATGGATTAAACTTATGAAATTGTAAGTGAAAGAATCAGACACAAAAGACCACATTTTGTATAAGTCTAATAATATGAAATGTGAATGATAAGCAAATCCTAGGAAACAGAAAAATTAGTGGTTGCCAGGGGTAGGTGGAGGAAAAATGGTTTGTGACTGCTAATGAATATGGGGTTTCTTTTTGGGGTGATGAAAATGTTCTAGAATTACATAACAGTAATGATTGTGGAATCTTGTTAAGATAGTAAAAACCACTGAACTTTACACTTCAAAATGGTGAATTTTATTGTATGTGAATTATATATCAATAAATACAAGAAAGTAAAAATAGTGAGTTAACAAGGAAATCTTGTTTTTTCCCACTCATTCTTGCTTTCGTCTTAGGACTGGTTCCATGTGGGAGCTCTAAGGAAGAAATCTGTTTCCTGCCTTTTCCAGCTTCTAGAGACCACCTAAATTCCTTGCCTCCTGGTCCCCTTAGTCATCTGCAAAATCAGTGGAGTAGCTTCAAATCTCTCTCTCCCCTTCTGTATTCACATTGCCTTCCCTCTTTAAAAGGACCCCTGTAGTTGCACCTACCTGGATAATTCAGGATAATTTCCCCATCTCAAGATCCTCAACTGAATCATATCTTCAAAGTCTTTTTTTTTTTTTTTTTTTTGCCATGGAAGGCAACATACTCATAGGTTCTGAGGATTAGGACATGGAGATATTTGAGGAGGGAGGTGTTTATTCTTTCTACTACAGACCCTCTTCTTTTTAAGATTAAAATAATCATAATTAAAATGACAGTTTAAAATGACTTAAAACGAGAGTTTAAAAAGCAATAGGAGATTATGTGAGCATTACGTAATTGTTTTCTTCTGTTCAGCAGGTAGGCAAGCACTGAGAAAAGTCATTAAGTATCAGAAGTTACACCTAAGAAATTGATATGGTTTGGCCGCACACGAATCTCATCTTGAATTGTCACTCCCACAATTCCCACATGTCGCAGGAGGAACCTGGTAGGAGGTGATTGAATTATGGGGTTGGGTCTTTCCTGCACTGTTCTGGTGATAGTGAATGAGTCTCACAAGATCTGATGGTTTTAAAAACGGGAATTTCCCTGCACAAGCTCTCTTCTCTTGTCTTCTGCCACGTGAGATGTGCCTTTCACCTTCTGCCATGATTGACGCCTTCCCAGCCACATGGAACTGTAACTCCATTAAACTTCTTTCTTTTGTTAATTGCCCAGTCTCAGGTATATCTGTCAGCAGTATGAAAATGGACTAATGCAGAAACCAATTTATTTACCAAGAAAAGACCATGCAGAATTGGCTGAATATTATTATTTTGCTCTTCACAGTAGAATATTCAAATAACCCCTTAAAGGTGAAAAAAAATCAAATCAGCAAAAAGAACAATCTGTCATATATTTTAAAGGTGAAAGTGTTGCTCCTCTTGGGCCAAAAAGGAAATAATTGGAAAGCTATGGCTGAATTTCCACCTAAGGTCACATTGTCTTGATGCAAATATAACAATAATTGGTAATAGTAGTAGCAGTGGTGGTAGTAGTAGTAGTAGTAGTAGTAGTAGCAGCAGCAGCAGCAGTAGTAGTAACTAGCATTTATTGAGTTATTATTATGTGGTAGGTACGTATGCTGGTAAAAAAATTTCCATTAGGTAATTCATTTATTCCTCAAAATAATCCAATGAAGTAAGGCCCCTTTTTCACAGAAGAGGAAAATAAATCTTCAGTAAATCAAGTGAGTTATCCAAAGTCACATAGCTAATATGTGGTAGAGCTGGGTTTAGAACCTAGGAACCAAACCCTAGAGTCTGTGCTGGAAATACAATTGTGATCCATCATTGACATGGCCCTGGGAAGGAAGTGTACCAGTACCTGGGATTGTACATATGGGGAACTTCAGTGGTCTAGGAAATAAAGTAACATTTCACTGAGTTAAAATCCGAATAGTGAACAAATGTCAAATAAGCAAATGTGGTATGAGGCAGGGACATGTTTGTGGAGAGCATTCCAAAAAGAGGGATTAGCCTAAGCAAAGGAAAAAACCTGAGGCTAGAGCACATTCCCAGAACAAAAAGACGGTTACTGTGGCTAGAATATAGTGAGCGTAGTGAGATATGGTACACACTAAAATCAGAGAGGTGAGCAGAGTTCAGCTCTTGAAAGGTTGTATAGCTCATGGTAAGATATTGGGGTTGATTCTAATTTAGTGGTTATGAATCAGTAGTAATTTTGCTCCCCCCACCAAGGGACATTTGGCAATGCCTAGAAACGTTTTTGATAGTC
Source organism: Hylobates moloch (assembly GCF_009828535.3). Taxonomy (NCBI): domain Eukaryota; kingdom Metazoa; phylum Chordata; class Mammalia; order Primates; family Hylobatidae; genus Hylobates; species Hylobates moloch. Next base: position 113,058,434 of record NW_026652282.1, read on the forward strand.
ACAACTCAGGGTGGGCTGCTACTGTAGTGGGTAAAGGCCAGAGATGCTGCTAAGCATCTTATAGGGCACAGGACAGCCCCTCCTCCCCACAACAAAGAAATACTAGTATTGCTGAGGTGAGAAACCCTGTTCTAATGGTAATAGGAAACTTTTGAAGGATTTTAAGTAGGTGAGTGGTCCAATCTTACATATATTTTCAGATTCATGTCTTACATATTTTATGTCTTATGTCAATGCATAGAATTGATGGTGGAGAGAGATGGCTGGATATAGGTAGATTAATTAAGAGACTTTTGTAGACGTCCAGGCCAAAGATGATTATGGAATTGCCTAGGATCATGGCAGTAGTAGCAGAAAAAAGTGAAAGGGTTCAAGTTCTACTTTAAAGGTAGAGACTAGAGGATTTTCCGAAGGATTGGATGGGTGGTGCTGAAGAAAAGAGAGGAATCAAAGATGATATCCACGTTTCTGGCTTTACTTGATGGGTGGATGGATGGAGGTACAAATGAGGGAGAAAAAAAGATTGATAGGGTCAAAGTGTGAAGGGAGAGATAATGTCAATTGTGATCATAGTAGTTTTAAGGTGTTTCCTTGACATATAAGTGAAGACACCAAGAAGTCAGTTAGACATATGAGTTTGGAGCTCAGAGAAATCCAGGCTGGAATGATATATTCATGAGCATTCCATCCAGAACAGCAAATGGAGAAATCTGGAATGTCTGGGGGCAAGTCGTAATCTTCTGAAACAGTATCATGAAAATATATTGCTGCTCTCTCCTTAAAATTGTCTCTTGACATCACTAGTAGAGATACTTGCTATTGGTTGAATCCCAGTGTTTACCCAGCCTCATATTTCTTATATTCTGTAAATCAGTATTCATGTTGCTTAAATGAAAGCTAAGCATATTTTATTTTCACAAATTATGAAGTGTCAAAGATGAACATGATTGTATGGATTTACCATTTTCCACGTGAAGCTAAAATAAGTTTCTTATAGTTCTAGTGTCTTCAGTTTAATTGTCTTCCTATAACTCTAGGATTCACTTCCACTGCAGCTAGAAGGAATGGTGGGGCATAACGCACTATTTGCCAAGGCAAAGCTCTCCATTGCCCCAGATTTTACTACATTAGATGATTACTAAATCTGTCCATTTATCTCTGCCTTTACTGCCACCATACTAGTGCAAACGACACCAACTCTCTCGCGGACTTCTGCAGCTGGCTCACAACTGATCTCCATTATCAGCCATGTATTTTTTTTTTTTTTTTTTTTAAGATGGAGTCTTGTTCTGTTGCCTAGGCTGGAGTGCAATGGCACGATCTCGGTTCACTGCAACATCTGACTCTCGGGTTCAAGCGATTCTCCTGCCTCAGCCTCCCGAGTAGCTGGGATTACAGGCATGTGCCACCATGCCCGGCTAACTTTTGTATTTTTAGTGGAGACGGGGTTTCACTATGTTGGCCAGGCTGGCCTCTTACTCCTGAGCTCAGGCAATCCACCTGCCTTGGCTTCCCAAAGTGCTGCGATTACATGCATGAGCCACCGCACTCAGCCAATCTTAGAAATTCTAAGGCCTTTACCATGCTATTAGCTCTAAATTGTCGTTAAGGAGCTAAGAAGTCATATACTCTTAATCCATTCTTCAAATGGCTGCCAACACTAATAATTTAAAAACATAAATTAGAGCTCACTACTTGTGTCTTTAAACATCTTCTAGAAATTCCTCATGGCACTTACAGTAAAACCAAAATCCTCACCAAGGCCTTTCATGGTGTATATCTCCCCTACCTCTTTATCATTTCCTACCCTCTCCCCATACTCACCGCTTTTCAGCTACAGTATTCTTCTGTATTGGCCAATTTTGTTCTTGCCTTAGAGTCTTGGCACTTGCTGTCACCCCTGCTTGGGCTGTCCTTTCCCTCAAATATTCACATAGCAGTAGCCTTCTGACCTTTCAGGTTCTAGTTTGAATGTCACTTCCTCAGAGAGGGCCATCTCTTACTCCATCAGCCATGTGGCATTGGGTAAATTGCTTAACTTTTCTAAGCCTCAGTATCTTCATCAGTGTAATGAAGTTCAAGAGACTTCTTATCAACAAAAATGAAAATTTTAATAAATGATTCTGAGAAAATTAGTTAAACATTTGGAAAAAGATAAAATGAGATCAATTTTTATACTGTGCATAAGGATAAATTATATGTGTATAAGGAATCTCAATGTAAAAAATGCAGGCAAACAAGTCCTAGAAAAAAAACATGAATTCATCCTTAACTGGGGCACAGGGAAAAGATTTCTAACTATGGTCCAAAATGCAGAGGCAATAAAAGAAAAGATTGATACATTTGACTACATTAAAAAAAACTTATGTATGTAAAAAAGTAACACCATAACAAAATTCAAAACAATTAGGAGAAAACAGTTGCAACATATATATCATAAATAAAGGGCTGATATCACTAACATATAAAGAACTCTTGAGAATTGAGAGAAAAGACCAAAACCTGATACAAAATAGGTAAATGACATGAATAAACAATTCACAAAAATTTAAATGGCCCTCAAATATATTAAGGGATATTTAATTTTCCTCATGATCAGGATAAAAGTAAAAGTACACTGAGTGCCCATTTCTCATGTACCAGACTGGTAAAGACTAAAAAGTACAATAAACAAATTGGTTGGTGAAGCTATAGGTAAACAGTCACTTTCATGCATTGCTGGTTGGAACACAAATTTGTACAACTTGTATGAAGGGGAATTTGGCAATACTAAACAAACGTGACACATGCATTTACTTTTTGATGTAGTAATCCCACTCTACCCTGAAGATTCACCTCCACCAAGACAAAAATAGATATGCACAAGGCTATTCATTGCAGTATTCTTTGTAATTGCAAAATATTGTACTGGTTAATAAACTACAGTATGTGCATACAGTTATGAAAAATAATTTTTAAAAAAAGAATGTGGAAGATCTCTATGAACTGATGTGGAGTGATTTCCAGGTTATAATGTTGGGTGAAACAAAAGCAAAGTGCAAAACTGCATAGGCAGTGTGCTACATTTTGTTTAAGAAGGGCAAATGAGAAAATTTCATGCATGTATTTATTTGTGCAAAAATAAAACATGCAAGAAGTATAAACTAGATACTAATGAGATCTGTTTCCTATAGATGTGAGCGGGAACAGGGTGGAAAAGATAGATAAGAATGTAGAGGATCTGAAATTTCTCTGAGTATTACTTTTTAAACATTTCTAACTTTTGGAACTGTGGTAATGTTTCACATACTTAAAAAAAGAAAATCAATAAAATCAACAAAGGTTGGGAAAACACTAAAATGGAACACAAACAGAACAAATGAACTAAACTTTACCTTAAAACAGATAATATAAATACAGTGAAAAGTGAAAAAAGAGAACTAATTTAAATAATTTTTTCTTTCATATTTGAGATTTTATTGGTTGTTTTCAAGATTAGTATACAGACATTATGAACAATTTTTTTTTAATTTCAATGTATGTACTGAAATCTAAAAAGCTAGGTAGCTGTAATTCTGTCCTAAGTAGTTATTTCAGTGACTTTTCAGTTTAAAATTTAGAGGCTAAATTGTTTTTTCAATGATTTCCAAGTTCAACATTTAGAGGCCAATTTTTCCTAAGACGATATCAACTATCAATAACTTCAAATGCTTAAAAACATATTACATTGTAAGTCCTACTAATTCACAATTCAATATCATACCTACTACATGCACAGATTTTCTTTTTCTTTCTTTCTTTATTTTTTTTTGAGACGGAGTCTCGCTCTGTTTTTCAGGCTGGAGTGCAGTGGCGCGATCTCGGCTCACTGCAAGCTCTGCCTCCCAGGTTCATGCCATTCTCCTGCCTCAGCCTCACGAGTAGCTGGGACTAGAGGCGCCTGCCACCACGCCCGGCTAATTTTTTTGTATTTTTAGTAGAGACAGGGCTTCACCGTGTTAGCCAGGATGGTCTCGATCTCCTGACCTCTTGATCCGCCCGTCTCGGCCTCCCAAAGTGCTGGGATTACAGGCATGAGCCACCGCGCCCAGCATACACAGATTTTTAACCTTTCACAGCACATAAGAAAGTAATTAGGAAATCTGAACTACCACAACCAAATACATTACCGAGTGCACACAATTCTGACAGGGGGAGCCGAGGTCAGGGAGAGGTTTTCTTTAAGAAACAATCCTACTGAAAAACAACATGAGAATAGAAGTAATTTTAAGTGTTTAAGACATATTAAATGTATGACTGTGACTCCAAGTTGCCATTTAGTATGCTTTGTATTACAGGATACAAAAACTGCCTCCCTCCAGTCTATGGGATATTAAATTGGTACCCAAGGCAGTGAATGCCTCCTACAATTCAATGTCTCACTATTTTCTCATTGTACCTAATAATAATAATAACAATAATAATAATTACCAGCAAATGGTTTCACCTCTTAAAACCATTTACACTTAGCAAATGAATGAAGTAGCACTCCTGTCTTCTTAAAAATGTGTCTAGAGCTACTAAAAAGCTTGCATCTTCAAAATAGTTGATAAAAATTATTCCATATTAATCAGAATTGGTTTATTTCTTTCCTGCGTCATCAGAGGCTAGATGCTCCTCTATTTTAGCTCTCAGTTTTCTGCAGGTAAATCTTTAGTTTCTCGGTTAGCCTATGCAGCCAGTTTGCCCTTTGTTCCCCTTTTCCCTTTTGTTTGCACTTTTTTTCTGAGGATTTATCCTTTCCTGCTGCTTTTTATTTATTTATTTATTTATTTATTGGCTTTGTTTCAACTTTTGCAGGGGCAGGCTTAACTGAGAACCTCGCAGATCTCCTCTTGGGCTCTTCCTTTGCGTCTAGAGACTTTGCAAAGCTGGGCTGCTGGGCTGTCACTCTTCTCGCCCTCAAATAACCTTTGAACATAGCATTTGGACAATACAACATTGAGGCTAAAGACAAAAAGAACTCTAAAACAATATTGACCTCTACTTTGTAGGCTTTTATTTCTCAGAGGGGTGGGCGAGGGATACTGAAATTACTTTTTGTGTATCCTAGGATTGACCAAATAAGTAAATATACTATGGATAAAGGAAGCTAGTTTTCTTATTGTCAGAGAAGGGAGTTATAAATACGAAAGATGAAAAAAATAGAATAAATCCTGTAATGTTGGACTGAACTTGAAGGTATTCGTGTGAAATCATGGATTTAAATATAGCCTAGAGACAGGTATGTAAATAAATATTGGCGTATATGGATATATGTATATTATTTTTTCTTTGCTAGCTGAGAAACTCTAAAAGCAATGACACCCAAGAAACAATGGGCACACCTAGCACTCAGATCTTGGTTTCTAAAAGCTCAAAGGAATCAAGGCTCCTAGGAGAAATGGCTGAATGCAAGGCTGGGGCAGGAAAAGAACGAGATGAATCTGGAATATCCTGCTGTGCCAGAAAGTAAGAAACTGTTCAAAGCTTGATGGGGGCATGTCAAAATGAAGCAGGAGGCAGCTTTAAGGGGCACCCACTTGGCCAAATCAGGGACAATTTGAGCTTCTTTTTCTTCTTTTCTTTTCTTTCTTTCTTTTTTTTTAAACAGGCTGAAGTGCAGTGGCGCAATCATAGCTCACTGCAACCTTGAATTCCTGGGCCCATGCCATCCTCTCAAATCAGCCTCCTGAATAGCACCGGGACTACAGGTGAATACTATTATGCCAGGCTAATTTTTTATTTTTATATTTTTAGAGGCATGGTCTTGCTGTGTTGCTGAGGCTTGTCTCAAACTCCTGGCCTCAAGAATCCTCCTACTTTAGCCTCCCAAGTCGCTGGGATTGCAGACATGAGCCACCATGCCCAGCAACAAATTAAGCTTCTAAATAAATGATAGTAAAGGCCTTTATCTCATAAAAAAAAATAAAAATCCATGAGTCCACACTGATGTAATAAATAAGGAATAAAAGGAGAAGGGGAAGGTCCTTCTTGGAATAGAAAGCCAACTAATAAATGTAGAAGCAATTATGAAATTAGAAATTTATCATTTGGCAACCATTATAGTAATAATTGTTTCTGGTAAGAATCTACTAAGTCTAGTGTGTAGAATTTTGAGGAATAGCAGAATATTTTTATAGTTTCAAAATATCCCCCCATAGGAAGCTTATTAATTACAAAGGGGAAAAATAGCTACTTCGTAATGAGAAAACCCTGATAGATATCACTTTAAACAAGGATCAAAATTAACGTTACCAGTAGTGGCACTGATGGACATCATGTGCCTCCTGATATGATGCTCAAAGAACCCAATGTCACTTGAGGGTTATTCTTGACAAAAAATGTATAACCTGAATATAATCATGAGTAAACCTCAGACAAACTGAAACTGAGGGATATGCTACAACTAGTTGATACCGTCAGAAATTTCAGTGTCTTGAAACACAAAGAAAGACTGTACTTTAGGTTAAGGGAGATTAACTAAATATGACAATTGAATGTACCACATGTTTCTGTATTTCATTTGCTGTATAAGACATTACTGGGACAATTAGAAAAATCTGAATGAAGTCTGTAGAGTAGATAAATAATATTGCACCAATGGTAATTTATCAGTTTTGATCATTGGACTTTGGTTATGTCAGATAATTTCTTTGTTTATAGAAAATACGCACAAAAGTATTTAGGGATAAAAGGGCATCATGTCTATGATTTATTCTCAAGTAGTCCCCCAAGATAGATACAGGTTAAGTATCCCTTATCTGAAAAGCTTGAGACCAGAAGTGCTTCAGGTTTATAATTTGATTTTGGAATATTTGCATTATACAGGTTCAGGGTCTTAAATAAAAATAACCAAAATCCAGCATGCTCCAATGAGCATTTCCTTTGAATATCGTGTTGGTTGTCAAAAAGTTTTGGATTTCAGAGCATGTTGGATTTCAGATTTTCAAATTCCAGATGTTCAATCTGTATAATAATATGCAAATGAATAGTATTTTTGTTTATATATGTAATAATATATCTGTATTATATAAGTATGTTACATATACATATGCAAGAAAGTCCTTACTTCACAGAGATATTATATATCATATTAAAAAGAAAATTGTTAGAGACTTCAAACCAGCAGAGGTGAAAGTCCCTGTCATCCCTTCAGATTCCAGAGCTGGGATCAGCCACTCCCAGAGGTCTGGTCCTGATGCTGGCAGGAGGGCCCCCTCCTTCATACCTGACTGGCTGAGTGGCTTCATCACCACCAAGTGATGTGCTGAGGCCTCCTGCAGTGAATGCTCCTTCCATTCCTGTACTCGGGCAGTGCCATTCAGCACAAGAGAGCTCTTTTTGCCTTTGACTTTCAATTCCAAAACATGATTTAATTTCTAACTAAATTAGTATGGCACTAGTTATGAAGTATCTGCTTAAAACCCTTTATCATGATATCCTGTGGATTTAAAAACTCTAATTCCATGTTTTCTTCCCATCTGCCTTATATGTCTCATCACCCTGCTTATCAATATTCAGTTTGATGAGCACTATTAACTAAAATATGAAACTTAAAAACAAAAAAAAGAAAATTGTGTAAGGGCTTAGCACAATGTTTGATACAATATAGATGCCTAATACACCTTAGCTATTGTTATCATTATTAACACTTAGAAATCAGTTTATTCATCTCTAAAATTGGGTTAATTATGCACACACACTGGATGTGTGGGAGGATTAAATAAGCTAATGCTTATAAAAGTGACATGTGAGCCCTAAAGTTCTCTGAAAAAGTGAAATCACCATTCGTATAAATTTTTTAAAATTCTAAGAGCACTTTCATAGTTCTTATTGTGCAGCAATATTAACTCATTTAATCTTCGTAGCAACCCTATTGAGGTAGGTACTATTACTGTCCCCATTTTATAGACAAGGCATCTGAAGTTCAGGAAGGGTAACTTGCCCAACATCATATAACTAGTTTGTGGTAAATCCAGGCTTTTAGCTCAGACAGTCTGACTCTAGAGTTTGTATTTTTAACCACTATGCTATGCAGATCGTCGTTTCTTTTGCTACTACATCTTAATTTATGTATTCTAACACCTTCTCCAGGATTCAAGAGGAGGCATTAGACCAGGATCCTAGAATACTCCAGGATTTGGTGACAATTTAATAGTAGCCCTCTCTATACAACTTAACATAGTGCCTTTCTTGGGTTTATATAAATGTTTATACCTTCTCTTTTCTTCTCACGTTGAAGGAGACTTTTTTGTATATCATTCTGCTACTTCCCTTACGTAAAATTATGAAGATGCCCTCTAATATTTCTTCTTTTTCTGAATCTTCCCCAGACCTGGACATAGTGGTCTACGTGTAACACTGGATAATGATTATACACAAGAAATGGAGCATAATGTTTTCCATTTTGTTTCCAGTCCCATTTCTGAAAATGACCAGCCGTTGGTCAGTAATTTGAGAGGCTGAGCTATTAGGCAGCCTGCCTTTAACACAACTGGTGCTCTCACACACTATTAAAATAGGACTATTTTAACACAACTGGTACTCTCACACACTATTAAAATAGGACTCTGCGGTTATTTAGGGGGAGTCTAGAAATAATTTGCTTCTCTTATGCTTTTCCTTTTGTTTTCTTCAGTTAAATCTAGATTATCATTATTTTCTCAGTGGTAAATAATTGATAAATAACTTCTGGAAGGGTGCCAATAGATACACAATAACTATTACAATTTATAAGAAATACTGTGAAAATTAAGTTTCTGACTTACCTAAAATTTTAAAATATGAACTAAATTTTGGCAATTTTTCCGTCAAATGCTAGCTTCAGAAATCTACAGTTTAGCTCTTCTCACAGTGGATTCCTCCTTTAGTTGACAAATTGGCAAGTATATGAGGCAATCATGGCTATAAGTAACAAAGCTATCGATACTTTCTCTTCTAAGCCTGTTAAAAAGCACTAGTGTTTTAACCATTTCTCTTTTAGAAAATTAGGAAATGTGACTATATTTTCATCATAAGTTTTAAAGGAATAACCAGAATAAAATAAAAGCAGCAAGAAAAGGGTTAAAACACAGACAAACACAAACACATAACAGCAGTTTAGTGGGCTGAAATGATGTCTCACATTTCTCTGAGTATCTGTTTTTCATCATTTTTTCCCTCTGTTCTTCAGTTGCATAAGCACTATTGACCTATGTTCAAGTTTAATGATTCTTTTTTCTCCACCTCAAACCTACTGTTGAATTCCTCTGGTGATTTTTTAAAATTTGAATTATACTTTTCTTTTTTAACTTCTGTTTTTAGTATTTTGTTATCTCAATAGCTTTTGGTGTACAAGTGGCTTTTGGTTGCAAGGGTGAATTATATAGGGACAAATTCTGAGATTTTAGTGCACCTGTCACCTGAGTAGTGTACGTTGTACCCAATATGTAGTTTTTTTTAATCCCACATACCCCTTCCCAACCTCCCCATTATGAGTCTCCAAAGTCCATTATATCACTCTGTATGTATGCCTTGCATACTCACAGCTTAGCTTCCACTTATAAGTGGAAGCATACAGTATTTGGTTTTCCATTCCTGAGTTACTTCACTCAGAATAATGGCCTCGAGTTTCATCCCAGTTGCTGCAAAAGACATTATTACAGTCCTTTTTATGACTGAGTACTATTACTTGATGTATATATACCACATTATCCATTTTGGTTAATGGGCACTTAATGGTTGGTTCTATATCTTTGCAATTGTGAATTGTGCTGCAATAAACATACATGTGAATGTGTCTCTTTGATATAATGACTTATTTTCCTTTGGGTAGACAACCAGTAGTGAGATTGCTGAATTGAATGGTAGATCTACTTTTAGTTCTTTAAGAAATTTCCATACTGTTTTCCATAGAGGTTGTACTAACTTACATTCCCACCAGCAGTGTATAAGTATTCCTCTTTCACCATATCCACGCCAACATCTATTGTGTTTTGACTTTTTAATAATGGGATTTTTTGCAGGAATAAGGTGGTATATCATTGTGGTTTAATTTGCATTTTCCTGATGATTAGTGATATTGAGCATTTTTCATATGTTTGCTGTCCACTTGAATATCTCCTTTTGAGAAAATTCTGTTCATGTCCTTTGCCCACTTTTGATGGGATTATTAGTTTTTTTTTTTTCCTTGCTGATTTGTTTCAGTTCCTTGTAGATTCTGAATACTAGTCCTTTTTCAGATGCATGGTTTGAAAATATTTTCTCCCTTTCTGTGGATTGTCTGTTTACTCTGATGATTATTTCTTTTGCTATGCAGAAACTATTTAATTTAATCCGGTCCCATTTATTTATTTTTGTTTCTGTTGCATATGCTTTGGGGGTGTCAGTCATGAATTCTTTGCCTAAGCCAATGTCCAGAAGAGTTTTTCCAATGTTATCTTCTAGTATTTTTATGGTTTCATGTCTTAGATTTAAGTCTTTGATCCACCTTGAGTTAACTTTTCTATAAGGTGAGAGATAGAGATCCAGTTTCATTCTTCTACTTGTGGCTAGCCAGTTTTCCCAGCACCATTTATTAAATAGAGCGTACTTTCCTCAATTTATGCTTTTGTATGCTTTGTCAAAGATCAGTTAGTTGTAAGTATTTGGCTTTATTTTGAGGTTCTGTATTCTGTTCTATTGGTCTATGTGCCTACTTTTTTTTTTCCACCAGAACCATGCTGTTTTGGTAACTATAACCTTGTAGTATAACTTGATGTCCAATAATGTGCTGCCTCTAGATTTATTCTTTTTGCTTAAGATTGATTTGGCAATTTGGGCTCTTTTTTGGTTCCATATGAATTTCAGGATTTTTTTTCTAATTCTGTGAAAAACGTTGGTATTTTGAGCATAATTGCATTGAATCTGTAGATTGCTTTGGGGAGTATGGTCATTTTCACAACATTGATTATTGCAATCCATGAGCATAGGATGTGTTTCCATTTGTTTGTATCATGTATGATTTTTTTCAGCAGTGTTTTGTAGTTCTTCTTCTATAGAACTTTCATCTCTTTGGTTAAGTATATTCCTAGATATTTTATTTGTTTTGCAGTTGTAAAAGAGATTGAGTTCTTTATTTGATTCTCAGCTTGATCATTGGTGCTGTATAATGGTGTTATCGATTTGTTTACCTTGATTTTGTAACCTGAGAGTTTATTGAATTTATTTATCAAATCTGGGAGTATTTTGGAAGAGTCTTTATGGTTTTCTAGGTATACGATTATATCATCAGTAAACAGTGATAATTTGACTTCCTTTTTTTCCGATATGGATGCCCCTTTATTTCTTTCTCTTGCTTGATTGCTCTGGCTAGAACTTCCAGTATTATGTTGAATAGAAGTGATGAAAGTGGGCATTCTTGTATTGTTCCATTTCTCAAAGGGAATGCTTTCAACTTGTCCCCATTCAGTTTGATGTTGGCTGTGGGTTTGTCATATGTGGCTTTTCTTAATTTGAGGTAAGTCCTTTCTATGCCTAGTTTGTTTTGTCATAAAGGGATGCTGGATTTTAGTAAATGCTTTTTCTGCATGTATTGAGATGATTATATGTTTTTGTTTTTAATTCTGTTTATGTAATGCATCACATTTTTTGACTTGTGTATGTTAAACCATCCCTGCATCCCTGGGATGAAACAAAATTGATAATGGCATATTATCTTTTTCATATGCTATTGGATCCAGCTAGCTAGCATTTTGTTGAGAATTTTTGCATCTATGTTCATCAAGGATATCGATCTGTAGATTTCTTTTTTTTATGTCCTTTCCTGGTTTTGGTATCAGGGTGATACTAACTTCATAGAATGATTTAGGGAGCAATCCCTTTTTCTCAACGTCTTGGAATAGTTTCAGTAGAATTGGTTTCAATTCTTCTTTGAACGTCTGGTAGACTTCAGCTGTGAAATCATTTGGCCCTTGGCTTTTTAAAAAAATTATTATTACCCATTCAATCTCACTGCTTGTTATTGGTGTGTTCAGAATTTCTGTTCCTTCCTGATTTCATATAGGAGGGTTGTGTATTTCCAGGAATTTATCCACTTCCTCTAGGTTTTCTAGTTTATGTACATAGAGGTGTTCATAGTAGTCTCAAACAAGCCCTGTTGTGTAGGTTGTAATGTCTCCAGTTTCATTTCTAATTGAGCTTATTCGAATCTTCTCTTTTCTCATCTTGGTAAATCTAGCTAATGGTATATCAATTTTGTTTATGTTTTCAAAGAACAGCTTTTTGTTTCATTGATCTTTTGTAATTTTTGTTTGCTTTTTTCAATTTCATTTAGTTCTGCTCTGATATTTATTTCTTTTGTTCTGCTAAAGTTCATGTTTAGTTTGTTCTTGTTTCTCTAGTTTCTTGAGGTGTGACATTAGATTGTAGATTTGTAATCGTTCAGACCTTTTGATGTAGGCATTTAGCACTATAAACTTTCCTCTTAGCACTGCTTTTGCTGTATCTCAGCAGTTTTAATAACTTGTGTCACTATTGTCATTCATTTTAAAGAAATATTTAATTTCCATCTTGATATAATTGATAACTCAAAAATCATTCAGGAGTAGATTGTTTAATTTCCTTCTATTTGTATAGTTTTGGGGGTTCATTTTGGAGTAATTTCTAGTTTTATTCCATTGTGGTCTGAGAAGATACTTGATAATATTTTGATTTTCTTAAATTTATTGAGACTTGTTTTGTGGCCTATCATATGGTCAATCTTGGGAAATATTCCATATACTGATGAATAGAATGTATATTCTGCATTTCTTGGGTAGAATGTTCTATAAATATCTTTTAGGTCCTTTTGTTCTAGAGTGTAGTTTAAGTCCATTGTTTCTTTGTTGACTTTCTGTCTTGGTGATCTGTCAGGAAGTTTATATTTTTTGGCTCCACATTCAGCCAGGAACTAGTAGTTTAGAAGTTTCCACTCAGTTCCCAAGACAGCACAGCCTTGGGTATGCCCCTAGTCTTATAGATTTCTAGGGATGACTGTGATATTATTTTTAGGCCTGGTTTCTTGGGAGTTGCTCTTGGGTCAGAGCAGCTTATTGTTTAGCATTTGGTCAGAGGTGTGTTTAAGCCCCTCATGCCAGTGAGGCTTCCACTCTATGTTGAGAGATCTGTGTGTGGCTTGGGGAATGCTTTCAGGTCTTCATCATGTTCTGTTCTGATTGCTCCTGAGTGAGTAAAACCTATCACATGCTCGCAGCTTTCCCAGCCCAATAGATTTGACTGTGATGCTAGGAGGGCTCTTCTTAACTATTTCTTTCTCTGATTCTCTCTATTAAACTTCCAGATGCTCTGCTATTTTGCTCATGTCATAGAGTTACTAACTTCTTCTTAATTGGTCTCCACCAAGATTGCCACTGTTTTCTATAACACTCTTAGGCATGGAGTTCTTCATACTCTGTGTCATATTTAATCTGTGGAGCTCTTCACCCTTATGGCCTGACTTTCTCCCTGGGATGAATCCCTATGACACTGGCCTACAACTAGGGCCAGGGACCAAGGTTTTTTGGAGTGACAAACACACTCTATGAGATTGGTACAGGAGGAAGGGTGGAAACCCCTGTTCTTCTTAGCTTTCCCCTCCTGGTGTGGAATCTCCGCCCTAAGAGCAATCTGGGGCAGAGATAATTCAGGTCAGGATTCTTGGCTTGCCACATCTGGGGTAGAGCTTGCATCCTACAGGGCAAGGGGGCTTGGTCGGAGACCCAGTTGTCTTGGCCACCCCTGCCTAGAATAGACCTTCTGCAACATGGTGCTGGGGTAATAAGAAACATCAGCATCCTGACCCTCTTGGTGTGAAATCATAGCCCCAGACAGGGAGCTTCCATAACATGAAGCTGGGAGGGGTAGATAAAACTTTCATTGTTCTCACCAAAATTTAGTAAATTTACTTGAGTGAATGTTTCTCCATTTGCTGTATGCCCTTAGGACAATATTCACTTTAAATGATTGTTTTATATAATTTTCAGCAGCTCAATGATTGTTTTGCTAGAAAGAGCATCTGTTGAGCTACTTACTCCATCATTTCAGAAGTTCTCTCTACCTTCATTTTTTTATTAGAGGGAGAAACTGAAGCCCAGAGAAATTATGAATTGCCTATATCATTAAAGAGGCTGAGACCAAAACCCAAATCCAATATTCTTTTCCATTATTCCAGGTGCTTCAAGTAAAATGGTCACTGGTTTACATTTCTGCTTGTGTCATAGCTGAGTAGATGCGAGCCAAGTAAAGGGTTAAAATTATGGATAGATCCAATAGTTCAAGTTCAAAATTGATTCACTAAATCAATGTGTTGTCAACTGACCTTACTGTGTCCTTGATGCTTTTACTTTTGTGCTTCACTGATCCTCATTTTCCCCACTTTATCTCTCCCCCAACCCTTACATATACTATAGGGGGTCCTTGGGGAGTGGCGAAATTTCCAGAACAATTATTTTACTAAGAAAGCACACATAACTTTGAGGCTGTTTGGTGAGTATTGGCTTATCACATTTTGAACAGGTGGGCTGGTGCAGGAAATAGAATCCAGACTTTGACATCAAACTTAGTTTCAGATTGTAACTTGACCACTTCCTACTTTGGTGTTCTCAGGGCATGTTAAACAATCTGTATTAGTCTCAATTTCTGAATCTGCAAAATGGGCATAATAAAACTTGGCAGGGTGTTGTAAGGAGTCAGTGTAGTCAGGCGGGTATACAATCTGGCACAGAACAGGGACTCAGTTTGTTAGCAGCTTCTTTTCATCTCTGTGCCATTGCTGTTAGAGAGAAGTTGGTTACTAGGTTTCATTTTTTTTTTTTTTTTTTTGCAGATTGTTGCTTACTTTCTTGTTCCCTGATGATATCTCTTAGATGTAATGTTGTTCAATTGACGCACATACTTCATACTTTACATAATATAGTGCTTTACCTAATGTTAAATTTAGTACTTTACATAATATTAAAAGAGCAGAACTGCCTTGGAAGTAGATAGAGTCTAGATATCGGGTCATTTTTGTCCTAGTTTGCGAATTTAGGGTTTCTACTTTCATCCAGCTTCTTGCCTGTTTTTGTGACTGTCCCCTTAACCTCTGTTATCAGAGCATCGAGAAATAGTGAAGAATTCACTAAATTAGTAGTCTGGAGTTCAAAGGGCAATTGTTTTATGTAAGTGTTTTAAAAGCTTATCCTCCGAAATGTAAGCAATCCAGTAAATCTATCCAGTGTAAGTGTGTTATGATTGGGATGGATTAACCTCATTCCACTAAAAGAGAAATGCAGAACTCTATGTTGCAGCCAAGGTGCACTGGTTAATGTCCATCATGGATTGACAAAGTGGTTGTTTGGTTGTAAGCTGACATTTTGCTTTCCACCCTCAGAATTTGTTCATGAAATTGGTATGTGCCTTAGAGTCTGCTTAGAGTGAATAAAGGATATATGCATGTGTGTATGTTTGCTTTGGGAGGAGGGGACTAAATGTGGCCTTGGAAGTTCGTAGAAAGGTCATGATGAGTCACCAAAGATCACAATGATAAAACATTATGTTGTGCTTATAATGTTGAGGCCCTATTCTAAGTGCTTCATACATTAATTCACTGAATGCTGACAACATCTCTGTAAGGTAGTTATGATTATTATTCACATTTTACAGATGAGGATACTGAGGCATAGAAAAGTTAAATGACTTGCCCATGATCAAACAGGGTTGGCATACAAACTAAAATGGGCCAGCTTCACATTTCATACTGCCAATTACGATGCTGCCTCTTGCATAACGATGTGGGGTAAGAAGCATTCAAACGGCTTTCATTACCCTTAAAGCCATGTTTTTCAGCTAAGTAGCCTCAGCAGAGGCTTCCCTGTGAGGAAACAGCAGAGGGTACTGCTCTTCTCAAGCCTTGTCACTGATGGTGGCAGTCTGGCTCAACAGAATATCTCCCAGTCGATGCTGGGAGGATTCTGCTCTCCACCTCAGCAGGAGAATATGTAGGTCTGGCTCTAGGGCCTCTCATCATCAGCTCCAGAGATCAGCAGAGACGCCACTGTGAAGGGTTGTTGATAGAGAAGTTGCATTTGATTCTTGAGAGATCTCTGGGAGATTGTACATGGCTATTTCAAGGCAAGGAGCAGAGGCTGCTATCTTAGAAGCTTCCCAGTGCAACACTGTAGTGACATCCATGAGGAAGGGAGCAGAGAAAGAATATCACCAGGGCCCAGCGGGACTGTTCTAAGGCCATAAGTGTGAGAGCAGCTGGCTCTCACTAGAATCTGGAAAAATGTAACCATGAAAGTGAGATGCTTCAACATTTCCATCTGAACTGTACCTTAGGGAGAATTCATATGCTAGGTGGCTTCAAACACAAAATATGGCTGCTAACAGCATTAGGTGTTGTCTATTATCTTAGTCTATTTTCTCTGCTATAACAGAATACCACAGACAGGGTAACTTATAAAGAACAAAAGTTTAATTGGCTCATGGGCTTGGAGGGTGAGAAGTCCAAGAGTGTGGCACTGGCATCTGGCAAGGGTCACCCCATGGCAGAAGAGCAGAAGGTGAAAGTAAATGCGGGAGACAGAAAAAAATAGTGGTTGAACTTACTTTTTTTTCAGGAGACCACTCCAACAATAAGAGCATTAATCCACTGGTGAGGGCAGAGCCTTCATGCCTAATCACTTTTTAAAGGCCCTGCCTCTTAATAGTGTTACAATGGCAATTAAGATTCCAATATGTGAGCTTTTGGGGGACACAGTCAAATCATAGCACCTATATGAATGGGTCTGTAAGCATAGGATGCATTCTCTTTGTGTTGAATCTATTTCCAAGGCTAGTCGCTCATTTGTTACTTTTCAAAGTATTTCTTTGATGTAATGTAGGCCCCTGAAATGAATAACTAAACAAATGATTAACCACAGAACTCAGCATCAACATAGGCACATTATGATGCTTTGCATCATCTCTCAATGAGAAATTTTGTCTGACATTTTCCCTACTGCAGGAGGGCTGGAGAACAAAAGCTACTCAGAAAATCTATCCTAAATTCAATAATCAGAAATTGTACTAAAATAATTTAAGAAGAGGTATTTTCTACCTCTATCCTCAGCCTCATAGGAGACCTTTGTTCTTTTTTCTCTGCAATGGGGAGCATCTTTCCTAAGAGGATATGATATCTTATGCACTTAAGAGAAAGGGAGAAAAAAAATGTGTAATAAGCTAGAGTTACACATATCTAAGATGTTATTCTCAGTTGTTAATTCAATCAGGGGACTTATCCAGCTTTTTGTCTAGTCGAACAAAGGCATTTGATACATTGTCTATATTCAAACTGATTTCCTCTTACAAACTAACAGGCACAAATAACTGCTTAAAATGGATTGATTGATACCATACCCTAGAGTCCGCTAACTCTTGAGATCATAGCTGTTGAGAATCTCAGAAAAGATTTTGGCTCATCGGCCTGCAGTGGAATGCCAACAGGTGTAAAAAAGGAGTAAAGGAGCTGTTGCAACTCCTGCCCTACAAAGGAGGAGAAAGAGCCCACTTTCACTTGGCTCTGTGTTGCCAGGACCAAAAATGACCTTGTTTCTGTTCTCTTGCTTCCATTGCCTGCATCCTATTCTTTATGTCCCTATGCCTTCTCTCCTCTTCTCTTTCCTTTCTTTCCCTTTTCTCTACTGTCCTATTTTGTCCTCTTGATTTTCTTCTTTTCCCTTGACTTTTCATTTTGAGTTTTCCCTTATTGTCATGACAAAATTCAATTTGCCTTTTTCTAGTGGGTAACAATGCTGAACATATTTTCATGGCTTATTTGCCATCCTCTTATCCTGTTTGCCCATCTTTTGATTGGGTTGTTTGTTTTCTTTTGGTGGAGCTTGAGATATATAGATAGATATTTATTATGGATATAAGTCCCTTGGCAAATTATTTCATTTACAATTATTTCCTTATCATCTGTGGATTTTGTTTTCATTCTCTCAACAGCTTATTTTAGGGTTGGACGTAGTGGCTCACTCCTGTAATCCCAACACTTTGGGTGGCCAAGGCGGACAGATCACTTGAGGTCAGGAATACAAGATAAGCCTGGCCTGCATGGTAAAACCCCGTCCCTACTAAAAATACAAAAATTAGCCCAGCATGGTAGCACACGCCTATAATCCCAGCTACTCGGGAGGCTGAGTCACGAGAATCGCTTGAACCCAGCAGGTGGAAGTTGTAGTGATCCGAGATCGTGCCACTGCACTCCAGCCTGGGTGACAGAGTGAGACTCTGCCTCAAAAAAAAAAAAAAAAAAAAAAAAATTTATTTTGAAAAGCAGAAGTAGGCCGGGCGTTCGCTCACGCCTGTAATCCCAGCACTTTAGGAGGCTGAGGTGGGTGGATCATGAGGTCAGGAGATCAAGACCGTCTTGGCTAACACGGTGAAACCCCATCTCTACTAAAAATACAAAAAATTAGCCGGGCGTGGTGGTGGGTGCCTGTAGTCCCAGCTACTCAGGAGGTGAGGCAGGAGAATGGTGTGAACCTGGGAGGCGGAGCTTTCAGTGAGCCGAGATCGTGCCACTGCACTCCAGCCTGGGCGACAGAGCAAGACTCCGTTTCAAAAAAAAAAAAAAAAAAGAAAAGCAGAAGTTTTAGATTTTTGCGAAGTCTGATTTATGTAACTTGTTATTTTATGACTTATGCTTTTTGGTGTTGTACCTGGAAATCTTTGCCTAACCAAGGTCTCAATGAATTTCTCGTATATTTCCTGATGAAACTTTTATAGTTTTAGGTTTCACAATCATGTCAATGAGCTATTTCGAGTTATTTTTTGTGTATAGTGCAAGGTATGAATAAAAGTTCATTTTTTGCATATAGATATCCAATTGTTCCAGATCCATTTATGGAAAAGTCTATTATTTCTCCAGTGAATTGCCTTTGTAGTTCAATAATCTGTCAATAATCAGTCGAGCATATGTGTAAGTCTATTTCTGGACACTCTGTTATGTTCTATTGGTTTATTTGTCTGTCTTTATGCCAATACCACACTTTTTAGCTCATGGTAGGTTTATATTAAAACTTTAAAACAGGTAGTGTTAACACTCCAACTTCTTTCTTCTTTTTAAAAGTTATTTTGAATATTCTAGGTCCTGTGCAATGTCATGTGTATTGTAAAGCAGCTTGTCAAACACTACACAAAGTCTGCTGGGATTTTGACTGGGATCACACTAAATCCACAGACAAATTTTGAGATATTTGACATCTTAACAAAATAGAGTCTTCTAATTCATGAATATATCTCCCCATGTATCTAGATCTTCTTTAATTTTGCTCAGCAATATTTTCAGTTTCAGTGTGAGATTTAAAAAAAAAATTGTGGGTATGTAGTAGGTGTATGTATTTGTGGTTTACATGAGATGTTTTGATACAGGCATGCAATGCATAATAATTACATCATGGAGAATGGGATATCCATCCCCTCAAGCATTTAATTTATCCTTTGTGTTATAAACAGTCCAATTATACTCTTTTTTGTGATTTGACGATGTACAATTAATTTTTCTTACTGTAGTCACCCTGTTGTGTTACCAAATACTAGGTCTTATTCATTCTTTCTAACTATGGAGTTGGTGGGGGAAGAAAGGAGGGTTATTGGATTCAGTGTTATATTATCCCTAAATATTTTATATTTTTGATGCTGACATATGTGGCATTTTAAAATCTTAATCTCATATTATTTGCTACTAATATATAGAAAGCCACTTATTTTGTATATTGATTTTGTATTCTGAATCCTTAACAATCTCAGTTATTAGCTCCAGTAGCTTTTGCAGTTTCCATCACATTTTCTACATAAATGATTATGTCAACTGAAAATAAAGACAGTTTCCTTCCTCCTTTCTAATATGTACACATTTTCTGTCCTTTTCTTGCTTATTGCACTGAAGAGAACTTACAGTGCAATATTGAATAGAAGTGATAAGTGTACATATTTTGCATTCTTCCTGGTCATAGGAATAAATATTCAGTCTCTCACCATCAATTATGATGTTAGCTGTAAGTTTTTGATATATGCTCTTTTTCAGGTTGAGGAAGTTCCTTTCTATTCTTAGTTTGCTCATTGTTTCAATGAAGAATGGATGTTGGATTTTCGCAAGAGCTTTTACTGAATATTTTGAAATGATCATATGATATTTCATTTTTAATAGGGTGAATTACATCAATTCTTCTTCTTATTATTATTATTTTGAGAGGGAGTCTCACTCTGTCACCCAGGCTGGAGTGCAATGGCGCTATCTTGGCTCACTGTGCAACCTCCACCTGCCGGCTTCAAGCGATTCTCCCACCTCAGCCTCCCGAGTAGCTGGGATAACAGGCACCCGCCGTAAGGCCCAGCTAATTTTTGTATTTTTATAGAGACAGCGTTTCACCATGTTGGCCGCGCTGGTCTTGAACTCCTGACCTAAGGTGATCCGCTTGCATCATCCTCCCAAAGTGCTGGGATTACAAGTGTGAGCCACTGCCCCCACCCTTAATTTTTAAATTTTAAACTAACCTTGCATTTCTGGGATAAATTCCTCTTGGTCATGATGTAAAGTCCTTTTAAAAGCAAACATATTATTGGATTTAATTTGCTAATATTTTATATGTTTATATTTATGTTCATGAGAGATACCGACCTGTACATTTTTTTGTAATGCCTTTGTCTGATTTTGATATTAGGGCAACAATGGTCTCTTATAATTACCTAAGAAGTGTTTCCTTTCTTCAATTTTATGGGGAGTTTATGTATAATTGGTATTATTTCCTCTTTAAATTTTTGGTAAAATACACAAGTTCTTTTTCTGGAGGGTTCTGGAGGGTTTTATTTGTGGGAAGATTTTTTAACTAAAAGTTCAATTTATTTTATAGCTATAGGGCTATTGAGATTATCCATTTATCCTTGAATGAGTTTTTGGTACTTTGTGGATTTCAAGGGACTTGTTTACTTCATCTTACCTGTCAAATTTATTGAAATAAAATTGTTCATAATATTTTCTTCTTATGCTACTATTATATGTAGTGATATAATTTCTAGTGATATCATCTCATTCTCTATATTAATAACTTTTGCCTTGTTTCTTTTTTTCCTAATCAGTCTGGCTAGAGATTTGTCAATTTTATATTCTCACAGAACCAGGTTTAGATTGCATCCACTATTTTCCCCACTGTTTTTCTGTTTTATATTTTATTGGTTGAAACTTGTACCTTTATTATTTCCTTTTTTTCTATCTACTTTGTTTTAATTTGTTCTTTTTTCTAGTTTCTTAAGCTAGAACCTAAGAGTTGACTTAGGTTCATTGACTTGACACCTTCCCTCTTTTCTAATGTGGGCATTTAATGCAATAAACATCCCCTTATGTACTGTTTTAGTGGCATCCCACAAATTTTGATATGTAGTGTTTTTATTTTCTTTCAGTTCAAAATAGTTTCAAATTTCTCTTTTGAATTCAAAGAATAATTTATACCAAAGTCCTCATTGTAGTCCACTTGGGCTGCTACAGCAAAAAGACCATAGACTTGGTATCTTAAAAATGATAGAAAATTATTTCCTATAGTTCTGGAAGCTGGGGTCAAGTTACCCACAGAATTAGTGTCTGGTGAGGGCCTGCTTCCTGGCTTATAGATTGACATCTTGCTATGTCCTAACATGGTGGAAGGGGTCAAGGGAGCTCGTCCCTTTTATCAGAGCACAAATTCTATTATGAGAGCTCTGCCCTCATGACCTAATCATTTAGGTCCATGAGGTCCATTTAGGTCCTCCCAAAAGCACCACTTCCAAATACCCTCACATTGTGGGTTAGGTTGCAGCACATGAATTCTGGGAAAACACAAACATTCAGTGTATAGTAGTTCACCTGTAAGAGAAGCGTAAGATAACAAAACGGGCAATGTCTTCAAAATATACAAATAGAAGTTTCATAATGGCGCTAGGTCAGGGGTCTAAAGTTCGATCTAATCCCATCATTTCTTTGCTCAGAAAACTTCTGTGATATCCCAATGCCTCTGAAATAAAGCTTGAATTAATTTTGCTTTGAGAATTTGAAGCTCTTGAGATCTGGCACCAGCTCAGCTTTCCATCCTTACTTCCCACAAGTCATGCTCACTTGACTAAACTGTATTAGCTAAATAGTCCCCTCATGTGCCCTGTGATTTTCCATGTTGCTTTCTTCATATTTTTCTCTCTAAATGAACTAACTCATCATCACTACTACCCAATCACAATGCCCACCTCAAATGTCACTTTTCCCAGGAAGTGTTCCCAAATTATATTTGTCTGAGGCCATCTTTTCTTCCTCTGAATTTCTGTAGCACCTTTGTTAGTTTTCTGTTGCTTCCATAACAAATTACCACAAATTTAGAAGCTTTAAACAATACAAACTTATTCCCTTACCGTTCTGTAGGTCAGAAGTCCAAGTAGGCTAGGATGGTTTTGCTGCTCCTAGATTCACAAGGTTGAAATGAAGATGTTTGCCAGCTAGACTCTTAATTGGAGAATTCTCTTCCAAGATCATTCAAGTTATTGGTGGCATTCAGTTCCTTATGGTTTTAGGACTAAGGTTCCCATTTCTTTCTGGCTGTCATCTGAGGGTCTCCTTAGCTCATCAAAGCCTCTTCATTTCTCGCACATGGGCCACTATATCACAGAGCAAACAAATGACATATCTAATCCTTATCATGCATGAGATCTCTCTGACTTTCCATTCTACTGTATCTCTCTTCTGCCAGCCAAAGTTCTCTGCTTTTAAGGGCTTATGTGATTTAATTGGTTCCACCCAGATATATCAAGATGATCTCCTATTTTAATGTCCAGGATCTTATTTACATCTGCAAGGTACTTTTTTGCTATGTAAGACAACATAGTCACAGGATCATTGGAGGGGACTTTCTGCCTACCACAAAACTCTGTTTGAAACTTACTTTCTATCTTGCATTTCAGCTGTTTGCATGTATGTCTTAACTCCATTTCTAGACTGTAAGACCCTGGAGAACAGAAAGTGCATCTTATTCATCATTGTATTACAAAAAAGGCCTGGGACTGGTATGTAGTAAATAATCATACGATGCTAGCTGAAGGAATGAAATATAATGATCCTCTACAAAAGCTCTGAATTACATATAGCATTCACTCTTAACTTATTGGAGAGATATCTGGGTGGCCAAAGAACTAATGAGTAAGACCTATGGTGTTTAGGCAAGGCAGGAACAGAAATGTGTTTTGGTCTTAATTATAAAGCAGATTATTTTGGTTTTGGGTTTTGCTCTCCATGTTATTGTTTCTGAAGGCATTTCAGTTAATTATCCTGAATTTCGCAGGTACACCATAATATATATTTAAATTTTTTTAAATAATTTTTGTGAGTACACAGTAGGTATATATGTTTATGAGGTATGTGAGATATTTTCATACAGGCGTGCAATGGATAATAATCACTTCAGCTTAAATGGGGTATCCATCACCTCAAGCATTTATCCTTTGTGTTACAAAAAATCAAATTATATTCTTCCAGTTATTTTAAAATATACAATTAAATTATTATTGACTACAGACACCCTGTTTGGCTATCAAATAGTAGGTTTTATTCATTCTTTCTATTTTTGTACCCATTAACCATCCTAACATCCTCCCCATCCCACCACACTTCCCGCCTCTGATAACTATCCTTCTACTATCCATGAGTTCAATTGTTCAAACTTTTAGCTCCCACAAATAAGTGAGAACACGTGAAGTTTGTCTTTCCATACCAGGCTTGTTTCACTTAACATAATGATCTCCAGTTCCATCCATGTTCTTGCAAATGACATAATCTCATTATTCTTTATGACTGAATAGTATTCCATTGTGTAAGTGCCCCGTTTTCTTTATTCATTTGTATGTTGATGGACACTTAGATTGCTTCCAAATCTTGGCTATTGTGAATAGTTTTGCAATAAATGGGAGTGCAGATATCTCTTTGATATACTAATTACTTTTATTCAGGGTATATACCTAGAAGTAGGATTGCTGGATCAGATGGTAATGCTATTTTTAGTTTTTTGGAAGCTCCAAACTGTTTATCTCAGTGGCTGTACTAATTTACCTTCCCTCCAACAGCGTACGAAGGTTCTCTTTTTTCCACATCTTCACCAGCATTTGTTGTTGCCTGTCTTTTGAATATAATTCATTTTTACTGCGGTGAGATTATATCTCATTGTAGTAATGAAGACAATCCCATTCTGTGGATTGTCTCTTCACTTTGTTGATTGTTTCCTTAGCTGTGCAAAGGAGTTAGTTGTGGGATGATTTTAGGACTCCTTTAAATAGAACATTCCCAAGACAGTACTCTAAGTGTATTTTCAATAAAACAGTAATAGATGGTCTCTGACTGCATGTATGGAAGGTACTATCATAGGTTAGGAAATTGCCACAAGTATAATTAAGAGTTTCTAAAGTTCTAGCTTATAGCTTACTTATTCCAAGGAACAGTGGACAATAAAAAAGCTAGGCCCTATGATTTCACTATTATTGATTTTGATTTGTATATTTTAGGACTGCTCTGAGAGAAAGAAGTGTGTACCTGAATAAATTACTAGATTTCTCTAGGATGAAAGGAAAAATCCTAATGGGCAATATAACTGTTTTCTTTCACAAATTTAGATTTCCAGTAAAAGAAATTTTATGCTAAAGTAACCAAAGACCCTGATATTTTTATTAAAAAGTATATATATACATATACATACATATATACATGTATGTATGATTTACGACATAAAAATACCAAATTCCAGGCTCCTTAATATGCCTTAACAATTCCAGTAGTAATAGGCATCATGATGTGCAGTAAACATAATACAGAGGATATTTATGTCTCATTTTATTTTATGTCATCACATCTTGTTTACATTATTCTTTGATGTTCTCATAAGATATAGATTCCTTTCAAATACTCTTATCAATGGCATTTTGTAAAGGAAAAGCCAACATTCTAGGAAATCACCACTGTATCTGGAGTTGTAAGAATGTTTTAATATGTTAGGACTGTTTGCTTCATATACAAAAACTCCTGTATCTTTTTTTCTTTTTTTATTATACTTTAAGTTCTGGGATACATGTGCAGAACGTGCAGCTTGTTACATAGGTATACATGTGCCACGGTGGTTTGCTGCACCCATCAACCTGTCATCTACATTAGGTATTTCTCCTAATGCTATCCCTACCCTTATCCCCTACTCCCCAAAAGGCCCCAGTGTGTGATGTTCCCCTCCCTGTGTCCATATACTCTCATTGAAAAACTCCTGTATCTTAATAAACCAGACTTTGTTAATAGATTCCTACATCATTGTATAATTTGCAGAATTTTGCAGCCATTAAAAAAATAAATTCCTTCCTGAAGATGAATGAATAAACATATATCTTTGTTTAACTTACATAGGTTCTACAATTGATTCAAACATATTCTAGTTGTGATTTTAAAGACTTATAAATATTCAACAAATATTTAAATATTCATCAATTGCTTGCTACTTGAAAGGCACTATGGGTGTTACAAAAATGTATATGATATCAATCCTAGGGTCAAACACACCGGTAGGGGAGAAGATATGTGTATAAATAACTGTAATAAAAGCCCTAAGCTCCAGGTGTGGCTCTAGTAAAATACTATGGAACTTCAGAGGAAGGATTAGGAAATGCATAATGGAGCATATGGCATCTGTTCAGGGAATGGCAATAGCCCATTGAGGTTGTGATGGAAGTTGTATGAAGGTAAATAGATTGCAGTCAGGCTAACAATTTAGGTTGAGACCAGAATTTGAAAAATCTTGGACATAACAATAGGAAATTTGATATTTCCAGAAATTAAATGTTTTTTAATAGACAAGATACTTGATCCCTTCTGGTGTAATCTATCAGCCTCTTGACCACTCTCTGTCATTCACTGGAGACCTTGGCTGACAATCTTCCTCTCCATTCCAAGCCCTGCCACCATCATCTTTGGTGACTCCAATGTCCAAAATGGACAATCTTCAAATACTCTGGCCTCTCTATTTCTTAATGTTCATCAACTCTCCACTTCAACTACCCACTTCCAGAGCAACACTCTGGACTTTGTCATTACCAAAAGCTGCTTCATCTTTGAAATCTTAAATTTTTCCACTTTATCAATAGCCATCCATTTTTCCAGTTCTTTCATTCCATTGCTTTTATTATACCTGTACATGGACAGCATCAAGACCTTTATTAGTCCTCTCTCATTACTTCCTTTTCTATGAAGCCTAAATCCTATTGTCCATAATTCTATATTCTTATTAGTATCCTCAGATATTTGAACTATAATTTTTTGCCTTCTTTTTTTTTTTTTTTGGACAGGAAGTAGAATTTATTGGTGAATATTAAGGGGGGGTCAGCACATTGGAAGCCCTCATGAGTGCAGGGCCCGCCACTTGTCCAGAGGGCCACGATTGGGGATGTACTTGACCCCACAGCCATCTGGAATGAGCTGCTTCTCAGCCACCATGTCTTCAAATTCATCAGCATTGAACTTTGTGAAGCCCCACTTCTTTGAGATGTGGATCTTCTGGCGGCCAGGAAACTTGAACTTGGCCCTGTGCAGGGCCTCAATCACATGCTCCTTGTTCTGCAGCTTGGTGCGGATGGACATGATAACTTGGCCAATGTGAACCCTGGCCACAGTGCCCTGGGGCTTTCCAAAGGCACCTCGCATGCCTGTTTGGAGCCTGTCAGCCCCAGCACAGGACAACATCTTGTTGATGCGGATGACGTGGAAGGGGTGGAGCCGCACCCGGATATGGAAGCCATCCTTACCACAACTTTTTACCATGTACTTATTGGCACAAATTCGGGCAGCCTCCAGGGCTTCAGAGGACAGCTGCTCATATTCATCTGACACCATGTGGCCACAGAGTGGAAACTCATCCACTTTTGTCTTCTTCCACCCCAGGTCAAAAATGCGAATCTTGGCATCAGGGACACCTCGGCAGAAGCGAGACTTTGGGTACGGCTTGTTCTTACAATACCGGTAACAACGGGCGGAGCGGCGACCCATGGCGACACCAGGATCTTCAGTGGCACACTGATGGGAAAGAGCTTTTGCCTTTATATCTATACCAAGGTTGCTGGGGGAAAGAAATCTCCCCACCACAAAAATGAATGACTAAATACCCACCTGGTGTTCAATGTCAATGTTCCACATTACTCAGCAAAACATCTGTATTTCCCTTATCTTCTGCTTTTCTCTTTTCCACTCCAACCCTATGTTCTCATTCTCACTGTATGATCTCAACTCCTGATTCATGGAGAAAATAGTAGCCATCTCAAGTTAATCCATTTCTTAACTTCCTTGTATGTCAATTACAAACTTACCAGCCTCTACATCCAGTATATAGCCAGTAACTGAAGCCATAGGGAAGATTAACATTGTCCAGGACGTACTGTGTGTATAGAACAGTGATTTATTTACAGTCTATATGGATCACCTACAATGCTGGATTAAAATAGATTCTAGAGTGCTGTGAGGTTATGAATTTGACTAAGGGGCAAGGAAATTTGTATTTTTTACTAAGCACCTTAAGTCATGGTGACACAAGTGTTCCAAGAACCACACTGAAAAATAATGGTCTAGACTAAGACTAGAAGAGAGCTAAGAGCAAAACCTTGTATCACATCGTTATTTAAGAGGAACCCATATGGACGATCAGGTAGGAAAGGGTAGAGGGGAAAACCAGGAGAGCACTATTCCACAGAAAAGAAGGGAAGAGGGAATTTCAAGTGGTCAAGTGAGGTCAATAATGACAAATATTCCACAAATGTCAAGTTAAATAAGACTAAATAAGTGTATTGGATTTATAGTAAAATTGAAGGGTGGAGGAGATAGTTGACGATTTGGTAAGAAGCATTTCGCTCTGAGGGAAATGGTATATTACAGTGGCTTATGGAGTGGATTGAAGATAAGGCAGTGTACACAATGAATATAAAGTTTTCAAGAAGTGCAGCTACAAAGGTGATGACATCAGGGCAGCAGCTAGAGGGGATCGTGATATTCTAGACAAAAGACTCCAGGAGGGCAGGGATTGTGTGTGTCTTGTATTATCAAGACCCAGCCCAGTCCCACTAAATATTTGTTGAATGAAATAATTCCTTCAGTTGTGTGTACTTATGTGTTTGTTTCTGTGATACCAACTTAATTAGAATAGTTCTCAAAGATCCTTAGTGGTAAAGTCTGAGGAGGCAAATGGGTGATGATCCTAAACTGCTTAAACGCACTAGTAATTGGGCAAGAAGGAAAGAAAAAGGAAGTGTGTCACTTTCTACGGCTGAGGGACTAACTAGCGGGGCCCCGCCACGAAGTGAATATGTCCCTGCAAAATTTATAAATATATATACTTATATATAGATTGTGTATATATACACACACATATAAATATATAAATTGTATATATATATATACACATATATAAATTTATGTATAAACTATAAATTATATATAAATTGTATATATATACACATATATAAATTTATGTATAAACTATAAATTTTATATATATGTATATATAGTTTTTTTTGAGACAGGGTCTCACTGTGTCACCAAGGCTGGAGTACAGTGGTGTGATCTCAAATCACTGCAGCCTCAACCTCCTGAGCTCTAGCAGTCCTTCCACCTCAGCCTGCCAAGTAGCTGGGACTGCAGGCGCACACTACCATATCAGGTTAATTTCTAAATTTTTTGTAGATACAGGGGTCTCACTATGTTACCTAGGCTGGTCTTGAAATCCTGGACTGAAGTAATCCTCCTGCCTCAGCCTTTCAAAGTGTTAGGATTACAGGTGTGAGCCACTGCGCCCAGCAAAATTCTTATGTTAAATCCCTAATCCTCAATGTGTTGGTATTTGGAAGTGTGGCCTTTGGGAGGTAATTAGGATCAGATGAGGTCATGAGTGTGAGGTTCTGGACTGATGGGATTAGTGCCCTTGTAAGAAGAGACACCAGAGAGCTTACTTCCTCATTCTGTCTCCCCCTCTTCACCATGTGAGGACACAGCAAAAAGGCAGCTGTCTGTAAACCAGAAAGAGGGCCGTCTCCAGGGAACAGAATTGGCTGGCACCTTGGTCTTGGAATTACCAGCCTACAGAACTGTGAGAAAGGCCGGGTGCGGTGGCTCACGCTTGTAATCCCAGCACTTTGGGAGGCCGAGGCGGGCGGATCACGAGGTCAGGAGATCGAGACCACGGTGAAACCCCGTCTCTACTAAAAATACAAAAAAAAAAAAAAAATTAGCCAGGCGTGGTGGTGGGTGCCTGTAGTCCCAGCTACTCGGAGAGGCTGAGGCAGGAGAATGGCGTGAACCCGGGAGGCGGAGCTTGCAGTGAGCCGAGATCGCGCCACTGCACTCCAGCCTGGGTGACAGAACGAGACTCTGTCTCAAAAAAAAAAAAGAACTGTGAGAAATAAATTCCTGTTGTTTAAACCACCCAGTCTATGGTATTTTGTTATGGCACCCTGAGCTGACTGATACAAGATCCTATTGCTTTTTTTGTTGTTCAATGAATGTTTGAATCAGTAAATGTGTGAAATAGGTAGGAAGAAGTTAAGTGTAGAAGTGTGAGTGGGGCTAGATCATATCAGGCTTTGAATTCCAGGTAAGAAATTTGTTATGTTGGACAATTAAAAGTTTTGAGCAGAGAAGTGACAAAATCCATAGACATTTTAAGTGAACATTCCAAACTTAATTATGTTGGATCCTAGCTGCCAAATATGAAATATACCTCTATCTTTCTGCTCACAGTATCTCTAGTCATTTGCTGAGAGACAATGGAACAGAGTGTTTAAACAGTCTGGTAATGGAAAAGACTGGCTCAGGAGTCAAATAGACTTGCTCTCAAATCTGGCTCTGCCACTTATTCTTGGTGTGTCTTCAGTGAGTCAGTTTCCTCATCTGTAAAGCCAGGTCTCAAAAGTTAAAATAGTAAATACAAAGTATTTGATATAGGTTAATCACTAAATACAGGTCAGCCAACATTACTGCTATTATTGAGAAAGGGAAGTCCTGCTAGGATTCTCTCTCTCCGGGTAGTACCTGCTCCTCAGCCAGAAAAAAAAAAAAAAAAAAAAAGATTTTCTTTTCTCAGAGCTCTACAAGCTTGGAGGTAACAATAGTGCAGATCATTTCAACTGTTACATTAAATACATCTTAATACCACATGGTAATTCACGTGAAGAATTAGGGTGAAGATAGGAAGTAATAGTTGCTGATAGCTTGACTACTACTGTGTCACTCCACAAAAACAAGTTGTGATACTTGCATTCTAAGCCCTTCCATGTTTTTGTTTCCAGAAAGCTTGTAAGAGACCCAGTCAATATTGACCAGAATTATTGTTCCTATCTCAGCTAACACAAACATGCTAACACTGAGAAAGTTATAATACAATCTTGAGTAATTTTATTTTGCTGGTCAAATTTAAAATATATACTCTCCTGTACACTCTGCAGCTGAGACTGCAACATCTGAATCCCTGGTGGCTTGCTTCCGTAGTAGAGACAGACACGGAAGTTGGATCCATCTTTGCTTTCAATAGGGCATTAAAGAGTCTGCTAGTTATCCATCTCTCTTCACCAATTTTTATGTAATTTGTCAAAGGATTGAGCTATAAAATGCCCTTTGTGGGCACACAGCACTTAAAGCTAATATTTTGTTAATGATTTGTTTAGCTGATTGCCTTTAGCTAAGATAAAATTACCCGTCAGGCTCTGTTTCAAGCCCTTGGACATCAAATGGGAATTTTTAAGCAATTAGAGTGGCAGCACCTCTTGCTTTTGAGATCCCCGAAGCAATAAGTTGATGCTTAAACTATTTTTAATTCAGTAGTGGCTGAAAGGACAAATTTCTATGTATTTCTTGTAACACAACCACATTAGATTCTTCCTTTAGATATTCTTCAATTGTCATAGAAGAATATCTATTCTTGGTGTGGATCTTAAATCCTCAAATATCATTTAATAAAAGATTTCACAGGCCTTTGGTTATAAATATATTTTCAATACCAAAAATATTAGAAACTGGATTTTGAAATGTGAATCATTAAAAAAAAAAAAGAAAATTCACCTTAGGAAAAATAATCTCCTAATGGTGAAGGAATGGGGAAATCTCCAAGTAACATCCTTAATGTGGGTTGATTTTTCTAATGCATGGGCTAGTAGTTGCAAGAAGTATTACAAAATTAGAACATAGAAATAGTGGCAACTTCTAGTTTGTCTCTGTTTTAATCAGACCATGTTTTTCTCATTTGCTCCTTTTTCTCTATTCTCAAAACTTCCTTGAGTATGAGCCTTTTAGCCAGGACTGGCTACATAATTTGGGGAGCTCAGTCAAAAATGAAAATGTGGGGTTTTTGTTCTAAAATTATTAAAAATCTCAAGACGCCAACAGCAGAACTTTAAACTAAGTGCAGGGGCCCTGAGTAACTGCACAGGTCACACACCCGTAAAACCAGCTGTGATTCTAGCTTTATAGAATCCCAATATGGAAAACTTCATAGATAATATATCAGCTTTCTGTTGAGTCCACAGTCTGATGGTGTTCAGTATTTTCCAGTGATCAAGACTTTTATCTCTTTTATCTCCTGTCTTTTTTAAAATGTCTCTTATGCTATATCTTGAAATAGAGGAATATTTTGATATTGTAAGAATCTTCTAAGGCTGTGCTTCCTTTCAGATTTTGTCTTTGATCACTGTATTGAGAAATCTTGTCAAAATATCCCTTGGGTGTGCATTGAGCTTTGATGACAAAGCCACCGTGCAGTAGGTGTTTACTCTCATTGGGGCTTCTCTTCCTCCTAATTGCAAGATTTGTGCTACCCAGTTTGATATTAGAATGCATATTTTTTTTTCTGTTTGTTCTCCTAATCAAGAAATATATGAGACCTTTATTTCATTTATGATTGTGGTTTTTAAAACTCAAATTTTAGAGCTACTTCTCTAACTCTTAACCTAGGAACTTCTTTCCAAGCCAATCTTATCTTCGTTCGTAACTTTATTTACTCTGGTTGTTACAGTCCAAAGCTTTGAGCTGATTTTCGCAATTATCCAGTAATTGGACTGAGGATCTGCTAAATTTTTCATATAACAGATTGCCCTTTTTCAGATTGTGTTAATTCTCTCATTAGGAGCTCTTGAAATTCACAGGTTTGTCAGCATTGATATATTTACATGGAGAAGACTTTGATTGCATTGTAGAAAAAAAAAATTGAGTGTTCTTGATTTTACCACTGTTTTTCTTCATTAACCTTCTTCTTTACAGATTTGTTTGTTTAGAATTTCATTTTATGCATTACTTTTCTATTCTTTGGGCTATCTACACAAACACTGCTCAATCATGTATCTCAACATCATTGAAACTTTAAAAAAAATTGGTCTTATTTAAAGAAGTGTGTGGTACAAAGCTACACATGTAAAGCGTTATCTGGAAGACTTGTTTCAAGGTAATTGAAATTATCCAATGATGTTATGAAGGAACACCTTCCATGGAGACACTACTACAAGAAAATGATAATTTTTTTCCCTTTTTCGACTTCATAGCAAAGTATCCAGACTCCACTTTTGCATCAAGCCTGAGACCAGACTCTGTAGGCGGTAAGAGTTCATTTTGACTCTGCGGTAGGGTCTTACTCATTTGGCATTTCTGAAATGAACTCCATTACTTTTTGCTTCCCAGTGCCACTTTTCTCCTTATCAAGGGAAGAAACTTTTGCTTGGAGTAGAGCTCAGGCTGTTCAAAGCACAGCAGAAATGGTGAGGTTGGCACTCTATGTGCATGTTATGTAGCCATAATTGATTGCCTACTAAACTTTTATAGGGCATGCAAGATCTCTTGCTTCTTTTCTGGCTGTCAGCTCACTTCAGCTTCTGTAAGGCCCACTATTCTTTTAGAAAGCAAGTGGGTCACAACAATTGTAGACCAAGTCAGGCACTCTCGCAAAGCTCAATGTATACAATAGTCCCCACCCACCTTATCCGAAGTTCTGCTTTCTGCAGTTTCAGTTACCTGTGGTCCACCATGGTCTGAAAATATTAAGTGGAAAATTCCAGAAATAAATAATTCATAAGTTTTAAATTGCTCACTGTTCTGAGTAGCATGATGAAATCTGGCCCGTTCTGCCCTGTCACACCTGGGACAGGAATCATCCCTTCGTCTAGTATATGCATGTTGTCTACACTACCTGCCTGGTAGTCACTTAGTAGCCCTCTCAGTTATCAGATTGACAGTCATGGTATTGCAGTGCTTGGGTTCAAAGAACCTTATTTTACTTAAGAATGGCCCCAAAGCGTGTATATACATGATTTGGTATCATCTAGAGTTTCCACCATCCACTGGGGGTCTTGGAATGTACCTCTCATGGATAAGGGGGACCACTATATTTGCGTCATATAATATCAAGGAAGCAAGAACTCCAAGCTGCCCTCTGAAAGTGGTTCCTCCCAACTTCTTGCTCTCCCCCACCTGCTAAATTCAGGGTTTGGGGTAAATTTGTGGGTGGAGGTCAATTACAGAGGAATTCTATTCATCTACTTGATAGTAAAGGTAGTCACTAAAGATCAGGAAATTTCAAATAAGTATGAGAGACCCTGGAAACTGTTGACTACTTTTTGCTTTCAGGTAAAGCTACTGGAAGATATCCGATTCTAATGTCACTAAGCGATGTGGCGTTTATGGTTTCACCTGATATAATTTGTGTGATAAGCAGACTGAGAGGGCTCTCAAGCTTGGCTCAACAGCTGTTGCTGATCATCCAGTGGAGCAGAGATGTATCCATGGTAATCTTCCTGTTGCAGACAGAATAAGGTTTCCCACAGGCCTTAAAAGCCTGGCATATTTTTGGCATCCTTAATAAATAAAATACTGCATTGCATAAGGGTAAAAACTGAAACCTCCTTTTAGAGAGAGGGTGAAAGTAGTGACGTTTGCTATATTATGTCAGTAGAGGGTAGGTAATGAGAAGAGATTCAAATTGGAGGTTATTAAAACACCTCTATTCTTTTAAGTGTCTCATTTTCTCCATTCTTCAATCATGCAAATGACCAATGAACAACATTCCCAGGGGTATGCGATTGATTGCACAT
Organism: Hylobates moloch; assembly: GCF_009828535.3. Classification (NCBI taxonomy): domain Eukaryota; kingdom Metazoa; phylum Chordata; class Mammalia; order Primates; family Hylobatidae; genus Hylobates; species Hylobates moloch. Next base: position 113,092,550 of record NW_026652282.1, read on the forward strand.
TACAGATGATGAGAAGGATGCTATGTGGAGGGAGACAAATAGTAAATTAAGCAAATTTTATGGAGAAGCATTTTCTCATTTAATGTCCTGTTAGTTTGGGAACATTTAGGGAACGGAGGGGGGGAGAAAGGAAAAACATGTGACAATTTAGAGAACATCTGTAGCTGGGTATGGATGAGTATAGGTCAGGGATTTGCTTATTTAAAGTATAATGAGAACAATATTAAATCCTTTTCTTCCCGCCTCTTTTTAATCGATGCTGGCATATATTTCCCGGATGAGGCAACAAAAATGGTACAGGTTTTGAGAGCAAAGGGAAGGAATTCTAAAGGCAATGACACAGTCATTGGAAGCCTCTGACAAAAAGAACATGTCTCTTAGGAGCTGAGGGGTGACATGTTAGTACATCTCAATGAGTAATTTAACAGTTTGATTAATTGTCACTTTTAGAATCCCACAGGCTCTGATTCAGAGAAGGAAACAGAGGGTATCTCATTGGGGATAGTAACATAAGTCACTGACGGCTATGGAGAGCAATGGGCAGCGGGTTTAGAAGGCTTTTAAGAGTGGAGTGGAGTGCTGACAGAAACACATTCAAGCCATGCTGAAATAGAATAGCTATATCTACGGCTAATAAAGAAGAAGTCAGGGGCTTCGAGGAAAGGCTTTAGAGTCCTAGATAACAGAAGCAGATAGGTTGACGAATTGCATGATACATTCTACATTCTAGTCAGAGCTCATTGATGAAATTGAAGCAGTGGTTCCCAATTGTTATAGGTAGGAATATTTGTCCCCTCCACATCTCATGTGGTAGGAGGTGACTGGGTCATGAGGACTTATGCCTTGTTAATGGCTTGGTGCCCTCCTCATGGTAATGAGTGAGTTCTCACTCACATGAGAGCTGGTTGTTGAAAGGAGCCGGCATCTCCTCCTCCTTCTCTTTCTCCCTCTTGCCATGTGACATGCCAGCTCTGCCTTTGCCTTCCACCACCATTGTAAGCTTCCTGAGGTCTCACTAGAAGCCAAGCAGATACTGGTTCCATGTTTGTACAGCTTGCAGATCTGTGAGCCAAAATAAACTTCTTTTCACTATAAATTAGCCAATCTCAGGTATTTCTTTATAGCAATGCAAAACGGACTAGCACACAAACCCTGAAGTTTCTGATTTTAGTAGCCATGAATGGGAATCAAGAATACAGATTCTTAGGGTGTTTAGCAGATTCTGATTCTTGACCAAGCTTGGCAACCACTGTTTTAGGAGAAAGTAATTGCCAAATGACATGAATTCCATCTAGGCTATATTATCCTATTGTTTTGAAAAAAAAAGAGTTGTATAATAAAGAATTTGCAGAAAATATGCATTTTTAAATCTGTCGTATTTGAGCATCAGCCCCTCTCTCTTTATAAGGCAAGGGGTTTTAATATTACCATAAAACCATATAGTTTAACAAATGGCCAGTGGATCTACTGCTGTTTGGTGATAAAATGTTCAAGTATTCAAGGTTCTTTCTGCATATGTTTTGTTTATCTGTTGGTGGTGAGACACTTTTTCTGTCTTGTTTGCTTGAGAGGGGAAAAGACCAGGTTTAAACAGTCGATCCTTTACACCTTGAATTTGGAAGGAACAACAAACATTATATGAGTTTATATAAATGAATTATGTCTCAGATGAAAAATATAGTTAAAAAAAAACCACTAACAGGCACGATTCACAATAGCCAAGAAGAGGAAGCAACCCAAATGTCTATCGAGGGGTGAATGGAAAAACAAAATGTGGTATTTATATACAGTGGAATATTATTCAGCCTTTAAAAGGGAGGAAATCCTGTCACATGCTACTACATGGATGAACCTTGAGGACATTATGCTAGGTGAAATAAGCCAATTACAAAAAGCCAAATGCTGTATGATTCCACTTATAGACTATTTAAAGTAGTCAAATTCATAGAAACAGAAAGTTAAATGGTGGTTATCAGGAGGTGGGGGGAGGAGAAAAAGGGGAATTGTTGTTTTAATAAGTACAGTTTCAGAGTTGCAAGATGAAAAATTTCTGGAGGTTTGTTTCACAACAATGGGAATATGTTTAAAACTACTGAATACACCCAAAAATAGTCAAGATGGTAAATTTTATGTTATGTACATTTTATTATAATTTTAAAAAGTTGGCAGTCTCTTACAAACCTTCAAGCCAGATAGGACTTTCTTTTTCAAGCATGTGATAATTTTGAACTCTTGCATATATTTGTACTGGGCTTCCAATAAGTTATTTTAAAATAGTTTTCAGAAATCCTGTAAATTATTGAAAATATAAACTTTTTAGTTTTCTTATGTCCACAGTTTTTCCATGGCTCTCCTTTCCAAATATTGAGTGCACAATGGATTTATTTCTTTGCTTTTCTATTCTGGATTTCATTGTGTCATGATCACCATGAAATAGGAAGTACTTGTGGGAAATGCAAACTTCTGTTCTTCCTTACTTTAATCCCAGACAGCCTACTCAAAGTTCATATACAGCAAAGTAATATGTTTGTATTCATGGCATTTACATCTCCCAGGTAATCGTGATGCTTTCTGTCATGTGCTCTCTGTTTATTCCCCCGCTAGTGCTTATACAAACTCATGTCTATTTCCATTTTCTTTAGAAGAAGTCTCTGTAATCCATCTCTTATTTAATCATGCCATTACACTTTTCAGAACTCTCTCTAATTTGTTTTGTCTTTCTGGTCTTGAAAAGCCCCCAAATAACATAATTTCTGAGTTAGAGAATCTTATTTGCCTAAGAAAACTTTGGTGATTATATCGTCCAGACAACACTGGCCTTGTATAGTATAAGTGTAAGAAATGCTTGAACACTCCATAACAACATTTTAGATTTTTGCTGCTATGCATTGAATGAGAAAATGCACAAATGACACAAAATTACTGTGAATTCAGTAACAATTGTTGTATCAATCACAACATCTAGACACACTTAAAAGGTAAGAGTACACATGTGTGAGGGATGCATTATTTATTCAATCAACAGACAATATTTATTGGGCATATAATTCTAGGCAACGTCTCTAACCTCAAGCCACCCTCCCACCCTCAAAGAACTCTATAATCCGCTGCTTAGGAGAACCAGTCCTTGATTTCAAGTAAATTTCACTTAAGTCACTCCAGAGAGAGGGTTTTTTAACCTATCCTAAACAGCTCCAGCAAAGGAGATTCCACAGGCTTGTGCTTCCCATTCCACAAGCTAATGTTGCAGCACTTAATAACTAACTCCTTCATTTCAGGCTCCCTGCCAACCTGAAACATCTGTGTCAGTCAAAGGCAGTGACTCTGTTTTTCATTCTACTGCTCCTTCTCCCCAAGCCAATATGTACAGTCCTTTCAAAGATGGCCTATGCCACCCAGCCTCACATTGCAGAGGTGAACAGCAGGGAGCCAGTTCAAGGGATGAGGATTTAGAGACACCAAGACTCACATCAAATGCTATTTATTGTTATTTCACATATTGATCTCGAACAAGTTGCTTACACTCCCTGAGTTTCTGTAACCTTGTTTGGTAAATGGAGGCAAAAATAGTTGACAGACCACTGTGGGGCTTAGTTAATTAAACTTCTGGCTCTGGACTTATGTTTTATAAAGGCTGCAAAGCTGACAAATTGCTGCCCTCCTTCTCTTCAGGATCATTAATAAAGCTATTAAAGAAATTGTGCTCAATACTGACCCCTTGGTGGACAGCTACACCCAGATGAGAAATAAAGTGTGTAGCTATTAATTTCTCTCATGGCCCTTGAGGTGCTTTAGAATTCATAGGGATTTTTCTTTATTCAAGTATTCTGATGTAAAAAATACTGTGTTAGGCCAGATGAGGTTGTTCACGCTTGTAATCCCAGCACTTAGGGAGGCCAAGGCTGGTGATCATCTGAGGTCAGGAGTTCAAGACCAGCCTGATCAATATGGTGAAGCCCCATCTCTACTAAAAATATAAAAATTAGCCTGGCATGGTGACTGGCACCTGTAATCCCAGCTACTGGGGATGCTGACTCAGGAGAATTGCTTGAACCCAGGAGGTGGATGTTGCAGTGAGCCGAGATTGTACCACTGCACTCTAGCCTGGGAGACAGAGCGAGACTCCATCTCAAAAAAAAATAATAATAAAAATAAAATAAAAATACTATGAAACTGGAAAACATCATTCTCAGTAAACTATCGCAAGGACAAAAAACCAAACACCGCATGTTCTCACTCATAGGTGGGAATTGAACAATGAGAACTCATGGACACAGGAAGGGGAACATCACATTCCGGGTACTGTTGTGGGGTGGGGGGTGGGGGGGGCGGGGACAGCATTAGGAGATATACCTAATGCTAAATGACGAGCTAATGGGTGCAGGAAATCAACATGGCACATGGATACATATGTAACAAACCTGCACATTGTGCACATGTACCCTAAAACCTAAAGTATAATAATAAAAAAAAAATACTGTATTGTTATGACTTTGTTCATGGAGGAAAATGTAGCAGGTAGCATAGTATCATTAAAAGAGTACTGGACAGAAATCAAATGACATCTGTCATTGGCTGATTTTATTATCTTAATTAACAATCTCAGCTTGTCTGGGCTTCAGTCTTGTCATGTGTAAAGTGAGGTGATTGAGTGCCTAATCATAAAGGGTTCTTCCAGCTCTCTTTCCAAGATTGTGTGCAGATCACGTTGCAATCAATTGAGGCTGATGGAATTATTTTTGTTTTATTTATGATTATCACATAATAATTGTGTATATTTATTGCATGCAATGTATATATTTATTGCATGCAATGTGATGTTTCGATGCATATGCCCATGGTATAATGATCAAATTGGAGTAATTACCATATCCATCACTTTAAACTTTATTTGTGTTGACAACATTCAAAATCTTCTCTTCTAGCTATCTTGAAATTTACACTGCATTGTTATAGTCACCCTATTCTGTAATAGAACATCAAAACTTATTCCTCCTGTCTAAAGCTAACTTTGTACCCATTGACTAACCTTCCCGGTGCCCCCCGACCCCTTATTCTTCCCAACCACTGATAACCACTATCCTACTGTCTACTTTTATGAGATTAACCTTTTTAGATTCCACATATGAGTGAGATCATGCAGTGTTTGTTGTTCTGTGCTTGGTTTATTTTACTTAACGTAATGTCCTTCAGGCTGATCCATGTTGTTGCAATGATAGGATTTCATAATGTTTTATGGCTGAATAGTATTCTATATATATATATATATATATATATACACACTATTATATATTTATTCCATATATAATAGTACACATAATATATAATAGTGTTCCATATATATACACACATATATAGATATATATATAGAGAGAGAGTATTTCATTATATATATATATAAATATACACATCACATCTTCTTTATTCATCTGTAGACTGGCATTTATGTTGATTCCATATCGTGGCTATTGTGAATAGTGCTGCCACAAACATGGGTGTGCAGATGTCTCTTCAACATACTCGCTTCATTTCTTTCAGATATATACCCAGCAGTGGGATTGCTGAATCCTATGGTAGTCCTATTTTTAGTTTTTTGAGGAACTTCCATCTGTTTTCCCCAGTAGCTGTACTAGTTTACATTCCCATCAGCAGTGTATAAAATTTCCCATTTTCACCAGAATTTGTGATTTTTAATCATTTTTATACTACCCATTCTAATTGCAGTGAGGGGTTACCTCATTATGGTTTTGATTTGCATTTCTATGATGACTGATGATCATCAGAGTGATGTTGAACATTTTTAAATATATCTGTTGGCCATTTGTATGTCTTCTTTTGATAAATGCCTACTCAGGTCTTTGGCCCATTTTTATATCAGGTTATTTGTTGTTTTCCTATTGAGTGGTTTGAGCTCCTTATATAGTCTAGTTATTAATCCCTTTTTAATCCCTTGTCAGATGTGTAGTTTGTAAATATTTTCTCCCATTCTGTAGGTTGTCTCTTCACTTTATTGATTGTTTCCTTTGCTGTGCGGAGGTTTTTTATTTGAAGTAATCCCAATTGTCCGTTTTTGACTTGGTTACCTGCACTTTTGAAGTCAAATTCAAAAAATCTTTGCCCAATCTAATTTCATGGAGCATATTCCCTATGTTTTCTTCTAGTAATTTCATAGTTTGGGGTTTTACATTTAAGTATTTAAACAATTATTGATTTTTGTATATGGTGAGAGATAGCAGTCTAGATTCATTCTTTTGCATATGGATATCCAATTTTCCTAGAACCATTTATTGAAGAGTTTGCCCTTTCCCTATTACGTGTTCTTAGTGCCTTTGTTGAAAATCAGTTGGTTGTAAATGTGTGGGTTTATTTCTGGGCTCTCTTTCATTCCATTAGTCTATGTGTCTGTTTTTACTGATGGCATTACTTTAGAAAACCTATGAACAGTATAACATATAATATGTGATTAAAAACTATACAGTAACATTAAACTAGTAACTCTACAAGTAGGTATGTTAGACTTAGCATCTATAATCAAATGATTTTCAAAATAATGAATACTGGAAAATTTTAAAAGGCTGTGCCTAGACCTTGGTAGCCTACACCATTCTCCACCTAAAGAAACTGGGGCAACACAGATAACTAGCTGATTTCAGGGCAAGGCCAGGGAAGGTACAAGATAAGCCTGGAGTATCTTGTTATATCAGAAAGCCATGAACTGCTCAAAAAAATAGTGGAGGCATGTCACAAAGACAGAAGAACCAGTTTGGAGGAGCTCCCATTGGCCAAATCTCAGACAATTTCAGTATTAAAATAATAAAGTAATAATTATAAATACTTTTGGAAAAATGTAGAAAATCATGAGCTCATATCAATAAAAAATAAATAACTGTGGAGAAGTGCTTGCTTATAGTAAAATGCTGAATGCTGACTAGTAAGTGTGGAGGAAGTGCTATAGTTAAAAAGTCAGTATTTTGTAAGCATCAAAATAAAGATTGGATAAAATAAAAATCAGTAGATATTAAATCTATGTAGAAACGTTGATGAAGAGGATGTTTAGATGGAATTAAAGCAATCTCACAGACTGCTTATTAGTTGCAAGTGGAAAGACAGTACTTATGCAATGGAGAAGTTGGACAATTATTTGACCAGGCAATCAAAATTAACATCACGAATGAGGAGCACATACACCGCGTGTGTCTTCAGATGTGACTCCTTGAGAAGATCATTACCGTATAACCTACACTTAGAAAGCACAGCTTGAATCTAATCACGAAGAAATATCAGATAAACCCCCCAAAAGGGACATTGAAAATATCAACATCGTGAAAAAGAAGAAACTTTATGGAATGTTTCAGATTAAAAGAGGTTAAAAAAACATGACAACTAAATGTAATACTTGACCCCAGACTAAATTCTGTACTGGAGGGAAAAATGCTACAAAGGACATTATTAGGCCAACTATAAAAGGTATGATATGAATATACAGACAGTAGACTAGAAAAAACTAGTATATCAATGTAAATTTATGAAGTTGATAACTTCCATAAAGAAGTTATTCTTACAAAGTGTACACCTGAAGTATTTACAGGTAAAGACACGTGATATATGTAATTTACCTCAAATAATTCAGAAAATGGTTCAGAAAAATGCTGTAGTCCTAGCTACTCTGGACACTGAGGCAGGAGGATCCCTCGAGCCCAGGAGTTCCAGGCTGCAGTGAGCCATGATCATGCAACTGCACTTCACCCTGGATGACAGAGGGAGAACTTGTTTCTAAAAATAAATAAAATAATTCAGAAAAACAGTTCTCAAGTAGTTCAGAAAAAGAAGAGATGAAAGAGAGATGGATGGGAGAGAAGTAACTGATGAAGCAAATGAATTAAATGACAGTAAGAAGTGAGGCTAGGTAAAGGTTATACAGGTGTACCTTACACTATTCTTATTTCTGCACATTTTAAATGGTTTCCAAATAAAAAGGTAAAAAGCTTTAAGGAGTAAGATATTTCTTTGCTACAATGCCAAAAGCACAATCCATAAAATATTGATAAATTGGACTTCATCAAACATAAAAACTGCTTTTGAAAGACACTGTGAAGAGAATGAAAAGACAAGTGCTAGGCTAGGCGAAAAACATTTACAAGTCACCTAAAACACTTGCATCCAAATAAAAGACTTATTTCTAGAATATATAAAGAACTCTCAAAACTAAATAATAAAACAAAAAGAAACAGTAAAAATGGCGAAAGTATTTGAACGAGCTATGTCACCAAAAAAGGTATATACATGGAAAATAAGCACATGAAAAGATGACCAATCTCATCAGTCATTAGGACAATGCAAATTAAAACCACAATAAGATACCAATTCAAACCTACTGGGACGGTTCAAATTAAAAGACTGACCATATCAATTGTTGATGAGAATGTGAGAGAACTGGAACACTTATGTACTGTCAATTGGGATTCAAAAAGGTACCATTATTTTGGAAAGTGTTTTGACAGTTACTTTTAAAGTCAAATCTGCACTTATCATATGACTTAATGATTACACTTCTAGGTATTTACCCAAGAGAAGTCAAAGCACATTTCCACACAAACACTTCTACAAGAATGTTCACCACTCTGGGCAATATGGCTAGACTCCATCTCTACAGTTTTTTTTTTTTAATTTGAAAAATAAAATTAGCCAAGCATGGTGGCATGTGCCTGCAGTCCTAGCTACTCAAGAGGTCAAGGTGGGAGGATCCCTTGAGCCCAGGAGTTCAAGGCTGCTGTGAGTCATGATCATGCCACTGCACTCCAGCCTGTGCGACAGAGCAAGACCTTATCTCAAAAAAAAAAAAAAGAATGTTCATAGCAGCTTTATTTTTATATCCAAAATCAAGAAACAACCCAAACCTCCATCGTGAGGTAAATGGATAAACAAGTTTAGTGGAAGCCTACTCAGCAACAAAAAGAAGTAGCTATTGATATATGCTGCAATTTAGATAATCTCAAATAAAAATGTACACCAAGTGAAAGAAGTAGACAAATGAACGTACACACTGCATGGTTCAATTTATATAAAATTTTTTTTACTTTTATTTTAGGTTCAGGGGTACATGTGCAGTTTGTTATATAGGTAAATTTGTGTCATGAGTTCTCATTATTTAGCTCCCACTTATAAGTGAGAACATGCGGTATTTGGTTTTCTGTTCCTGCATTAGTTTGCTAAGGATAATGACCTCCACCTCCATCAGTGTTCCTGCAAAAGACATGATCTCATTCTTTTCTGATGGTTGCATAATATTTCATGTTGTCTATATACCACATTTTCTATATCTAATCTGTCATTGATGGGCATTTAGGTTGATTCCATGTCTTTGCTATTGTGAATAGTGCTGCAGTGAACATACACATGCATGTGTCTTTTTGGTAAAATGATTTATATTCCTCTGGGCATACACCCGGTAGTGGGATTGCTGGGTCAAATGGTAGTTCTGTTTTTAGAACTTTGAGGAATTGCCACACTGCTTTCCACAATGATGGAGCTAATTTACCTTCCCACCAACAGTGTATAAGCATTCTCTTTTCTCTGCAACCTTGTCAGCATCTGCTATATTTTTACTTTTTAATAATAGCCATTCTGCGATCATTAAAAAGTCAGGAAACAACAGGCGCTGGAGAGGATGTGGAGAAATAGGAACACTTTTACACTGTTGGTGGGACTGTAAACTAGTTCAGCCATTGTGGAAGTCAGTGTGGCGATTCCTCAGGGATCTAGAACTAGAAATACCATTTGACCCAGCCATCCCATTACTGGGTATATACCCAAAGGACTATAAATTATGCTGCTATAAAGACACATGCACACGTATGTTTATTGCAGCACTATTCACAATAGCAAAGACTTGGAACCAACCCAAATGTCCAACAACAGTAGACTGGATTAAGAAAATGTGGCACATATACACCATGGAATACCATGCAACCATAAAAGTGATGAGTTCATGTCCTTTGTAGGGACATGGATGAAACCGGAAACCATCATTCTCAGTAAACTATCGCAAAGACAAAAAACCAAACACCGCATGTTCTCACTCATAGATGGGAATTGAACAAGGAGAACACGTGGACACAGGAAGGGGAACATCACACTCTGGGGCCTGTCATGGGGTGGGGGGAGGGGGGAGGTACAGCATTAGGAGATATACCTAATGCTAAATGACGAGTTAATGGGTGCAGCACACCAACATGGCACATGTATACATATGTAACAAACCTGCACATTGTGCACATGTACCCTGGAACTTAAAGTATAATAATAAAAAAAAATAATAATAGCCATACTGACCGGTGAGAGATCATATCTCATTGTGGTTTTGATTTTCATTTCTCTAATGATTAATGATATTGAGCTTTTTTTCATATGCTTGTTGGCATGTATGTCTTCTTTTGGAAAGTGTCTGTTCATGTCATTTGCCCACGTTTTAATGCGATTGTTTGTTTTTTTCTTGTAAATTTGTTTAATGAACCACTGCATGGTTTCATTCATATAAAATTCTTGAAAATGCAAGCTAATCAAAAGTGACAGCAAGCAGAATGATTGCCTGAGGCAGAGCAGGAGGAAGGATTACAAAGGCTCATGAAGAAACTTTTGGGGGTGAAAGATAATAACTATTATCTTGATTATCATGATGGGCATATGCATATGCCAAAACTTATCAGATTATACACTTTATGTGCAGTTTATTGTATATCAATTATATCTCAATACATGAAGGCTCCATGCTTTTCCTTTCCTAAGTCCCACTCCTAACTCTTTACTACACAGTTAGTAGTTCAAATAACACTGTTTTTCGTTATAGTCATTTTTTTCAGAAATTTGAAGATAAAAATTTAAAAATTATTTACAAAAACAACACACACACCAAAGCTGAGCATCAAAAAAGTGACAACCATTTTCCTGGATGTCGATGGATAAATGGATAGATAATTGATTGATAGATAGATAGATAGATAGATAGATAGATAGATAGACAGATAGATAATAGATAGATATCTTCTCCTGCTCCTTCCACCTCGTTCTGTTCCTTATCTTTTTCTTCTTCCGACTACTTCTTCTCCTTCTCATCATTCTTCTTTTGACAACTAAGTTTTGAAAAGATTTCATGAAACGAAAACCATCAGCACCTTGAGATATGGCTTTCCAAGTCCAATTAAAAAGCAATAAAATATGTATATTCCATTTCAAAATAATTGCAACTCAAAAATGTATGGGATATAGACAGTTACATGTCTATTTAATAGCAACAACAACAACTTAAAAAGGACTAATTGGTCCTTATTTCTTCTTAACAAAGATGAAGATTTGGAGGGTAGCAAATTTTGGGGGGATGTACACCTTGTTGAATAAATAAGGTGAGGTTGGGAAGGATGGGTTTGAGATAGAAGACCAGACAGGGGATTCCCCTTCATGTATGCAATTGAAGTGAAAATGTCCTTGCCCCCAGACTTAGAAGTTTTATTTGAAGCAAAGGCATTTATGATGCTTACATTAAGTTTTAGGTGGAATAAAATATATGATCTCTGCAAACACTGACTCTCTTCTGAGTAGAAACTGATATTAATATTGGGAAAGAGTTCCTGTCTGCACATATTCATCAGTGCAGAGGATCAAAAGATAGATTATTGTTAATGTTTATTCTGACTCCTTAGAGAGGTCATCGAAGTTGTGCAATGTGTGTTGTTAAGCAGCAGCAGAATAAAGATAAAGGATTGAAGGGAAGAATGAATTAGCAAAAATTACATGATAAACATTAAATCCATGTTTTAAGTGGGGCAAGTCCTAATAAGCAGAATATGTCCTTGTAAAGATATTAAGCAGAAACAATGTTTTAAAGTATTTTGGTGTGTGCGAATAATTTAAAAGCTTTATAAACAAAATACAAAGGGTAAGCTTCTTAAAGATTCTCGTTTTTTTGGTAACAGAGATAACTTTTGAATTTTTACGTAGTGCAGAACAGTAAACTAGGCCTTTCTCTAAAAATTCCTGTGAGTCTTTGGAGACTGAGAAGAGTTAAGAGGAAATATGATGGCAGCATAAAAGCAAAGGGCCCTAAATAGGTACATGGTAGACCAACAGAAAGAATAGAGCTAGCTAGCAATTGAAGGGATGACATCCTAAGTGAGATGAAGTGGATATTTACAAGGCTTTGATGTTCCATGAGGAGGAAAAAACAAGGAAGTTGGCTTCTCTGTGTAAATAGGAACACTAGAGATTAGATTAGCAGTGGCAGCACTCTGAAGTTATACTGAGTTTAAGATCAAGGTAAGTTTTAAGGAGGCTGTTGCTAAGCCAGGGAAGGGAATCCAGGATAGAATTCATTCAACATCTGAGACTTAAGAAAAGGCATCCATTTTTACTTATTATTATTATTATTATTATTATTATTATTATTATTTTGAGACGGAGTTTCACTCTGCCGCCCAGGTTGGAGTGCAGTGGTGCAATCTCGGCTCACTGCAGCCTCCGCCTCCTGGGTTCAAGTGGTTTTCCTGCCTCAGCCTCCCAAGTAGCTGAGACTACAGGTGCCTGCCACCACACCCGGCTAACTTTTTGTGTTTTTAATAGAGACGGGGGTTTCACCATGTTGACCAGGCTGGCCTCGAACTCCTGACCTCAGGTGATCTGCCCACCTCAGCCTCCCAAAGTGCTGGGATCACAGGCATGAGCCACTGTGCCTGGCCTATTTTATATCTTAAAATTCATGTACTTTATTATGGTTTTATATGTAATCATCTTCTAAATATGATAGCCAATTGTGTTTGTAGATGGTTTAAAAAGACAAAGAAAGAAAAGGAGCAATCTTTGATTAGATTGCAACTTTTTAATCTGCTTCGCAATTCTGTAACCCTGAGGAATGCCAAATTACAGAGATATATGCTACACTGACAGGTGCCACTAATGAGGCAGTGACCTTAATGATAGATGCGATACCAAGAAGACACTAACCACTCTCTAGACTGTTGAGTGTTCCATAAATGTGACCTAATCCAGCTGGGTCTGATCAGAATGAGATTTTCAATTCATGGAATCCAGTCATGAAAAATGCTTATGTGGTCTTAAATGTAATTACACCAAGTTTTAGTTCATCTAGGTGTCTCACTATCTCTTCATGAGAATCCAACTAGGGAGAAAACAAGACCTAAAAAGCAAGTAAGTAAATAAAAACAGAAAAAAAAAAAAGGTTACTAAGGTAACCAAGTAATTTATTTTCACAAGAAGAAGATTTTGGAGGCCTAGTTAGTAAATGTAAACCACTTCTAAGATTCCAAAGGAAACAGGCAACTTATTCTTTTTCACACATGCAAAACTTTTCTGATCCTTGAGAAAATATAAGCTTCTTTTCAAAACCTATTTTAAAATTTGAAAATGAAGGCAGAAATGTGATCTTATAATGCAAAAAAGAGAGTTTACATTTGCCAGATTTTTTGAAACCGCTAAAATGCTCATCAGCTTTTCAAAGGCCGGTGACCACACCAAACCATTCAGAGGAGTCCCTTCAACCGGCAGTCTCCATCTCTGTCTTTTTTCCTTATGCCTTTGTTACCATGAGAATATCTGCCTCTTTCTCCTTTTCAGCCAATCTATATTCCAATATCATCTTCTCTGTTTCCTCCATCTTTCTTTGTCCACCCTCCATTAACTGGTTACAACATAGAACAAGGTTTTTAAAAAGATAGTATGCAAGTGAAATGTAACCTTTTAATTTAAAAACAAGAGGACTAGAAAATCCTATATTTGTTCCTCTTGAGAGAGAAAGAGATCCTTTTTTACTTAGATGATCTTGGATTTTTTCCCCTGTGGGTCAACAGCCATAAGAAAAGGTTCCCTACCCTTAATGTATGTAGTCAGGGCTGGGCACTGACAAGGATGGCAGGATGAGGAACCAGCAGGAATCCAGGACAAATTCTGCTCCATTCCCTGTTGGGAAGCTTGTTTCTTTATTAAACTCCTGCCTTCACCCCACTTCCTGAGCGATGGAAGAAAAATGTCCTTGCCTCCCCTGCCATGGAATACAGTCATTACTTCTCTTTGCGGGGAGGGATTTGGCGCCTCCTGACCACATAATGCTTTGGAGCTGTAGGAAGACTAAGGGTTTCCTTGTCAGAAAAAAAAAAAAGTCCTGGTGGGTTTGGTCATGGGACTTCCTATGCAGCAACATCTGGGAGAGTTGCTAACCCTCTCGTTGCTTTCCTGGTCTCCTTCATACCTAATCCTCTGGCTCTCCCACATCCTGTTGCTGTGTTGCCAACAATTCCAGAGGCCCTGGGACACTAACATTTACTGAAACACCATCTTCCATATGCTTGTTTAGGCTGTGAAGGAAATGTCACATGGGGCTTTGTAATCAGAAGATGCCGGTTGAAACTGAACGTGTTCACAAACAACATTCCATATTTAATGGATTTTTCTCTACACCCCAGCTTCCTTTCTCTTATAAGAACACAGTCTAGAGGCTGACTCACTATTTTAACTTAAATGAGTGTTCTTAAATTTATCTTATACTTCCTGAACTTGGAATCATAACCAATGCCCAAAACTGCTCTTTTAACACATTAAGTCCTCATCATATGCTGTGAACAAAATAAAAAGTATTGTTATCAATGGAAATAGAGGAGTTCAGTCATCACAGAATCTTCAGGTTAGATAAGACCTTAGTTTGGTTGCTGTACAATGTTTATAAAAGGTCTCTGAACAACCATAGGGCAGCCAATGTCTTATTTCAAATAGCCATGGGATGAGAGATGTGTTGGCTGTTTCTCCTTGCTTAAAGACAGTCTCACTCTGTTGCCAAAGTTGGAATGCAGTGGCATGATCATAGCTCACTGTAACCTTGAATTTCTGAGCTTAAGTGATCCTCTCATTTCAGCCTCCTGAGTAGCTGTGACTACAAGCATGTGCCACCACACCCAGCTAATTGTTTTTTTTGTGTTTGTTTGTTTGTTTGTTTGTGTTGTAGAGGCAGGAATCTCACTGCATTACCCAGGCTGGACTAGATGTAGAGCAAAGTGAGAAAAAGGAACCAATTGTTAATTCTACTCTCCCTTTCTGCAAGAACAGTGATATGGATCTCCAGCATCAGGATGTCACATTGTACTTCAGCATCATCAAGAGCAAGCATAGTAGATTTTTAACCCCACCAATATCTAGAGGGCGGTAGTGAAAATTGTGATTGAAACACAGTCTCAGTTTCAGAGACCTTGGTGGATTTCTTTGGGGCCTGCATCTGTGGATTCTAAGCTCTGCAATTGAAGTGGTCACTGGCAAACAGGATAAATTTTTCAGCAACTGTCAGCACCCATTGGAATTCTCAGAAAAATTCAAGGTATCTCAAATCTTGTATTGGCTATATTGGCTATACCAGCTGTAAATTTCCTTTACTGGTTGTATAGAAAAGAAATAGGTGGGTCTGGCAGAGACAGCAAGCTTTGGATACTGACGTTGCAATCTCAGTACAATCTGGTTAGTGGAATCTGGGGAAAACAGCCTACATTTATATGAACCTTCAAATCCATAAAAACATCCCTCAAATGAAGGGATTGGGTATTGGGGATGGCATCTGTTAATGGTAAAGATGTAGAGCAAAGTGAGAAAAAGGTACCAATTGCTAGTTCTACTCTCCATTTCTCTACGGTGGTGGGACAAAAATAGTTAATTTGTGAGGTCACTGTATTACCTATTTCCTCCCCTAGCCTGTGAAGGAACATGACAATTTTGCTTGTAACTGCATAGCACATCCCTATCTGATATTTTCCTTGTTGATTTATTTATTTAATTTGTTGTTTCTCTCCCCCTGCTAGAAGGTAAGCTCCAGGATAACAGGAATTGTTTCTGCTTTTGTTCACTGCTGTACCTCCAACACCAAGGACAATGTCTGGCATGTGGAAAGCACTCAATAAAAATTTGTTTGATGAGTGGATAAATGAATATAATACACTGTTTGGAAATTTAAGTGACATTCAGAAAAAATAAATCAAATATTTGATGAGTGGCCAAAGTATATCCTTCTAATCCAAAGTAGTGGGTTTTTTGGAATGAGGATACAGCGAATTCTACAAGTGCCATTTCTATTTTGCACTCATCTGAAACTTGTGTAGCATGTGTGTGTGTGTGTTTCAACAACTCATGTTTCATAAGAGTATCATATAATCTGGACTTCAGAGAACAAGATCCTCTGAAACATAAATCACCCTAAGCCTAACAAAGTTTAATTAAATTCACATGTCTCTTGTTTCCACAAGGGTATTTAATTATATCTTAGAACATTACCAGAAATTAAACTTGCATTAAATGTCCTTGTATTCACCATAGCATCTTGCATGGTATTGTGTGTAGAGAAATCAATCAGTAAATAGTTGGAGAATTAATGAAGGAATGAAAGAATTGAACCTATCCTAGCACCCAGTAAATTTAGATTATTGTCCTAAACTAGTTGAAATAAACAGACAACTATGAATCTGGTCTAACAGTAGTTCCCATTTGCTCTGGTAGCTGAAGTAGGAGGTTTGAGATTTACAGTAATATGAGTTATGTGTTCTTCAAGTTTTCTTTCTTTTTTCCTTTCTTTTTTTTAAATTTTTTCTTTTAAATGAACAGATCTCCCAGGACTTTGTGAGGGCTGTATTGGTTTCCAGGGCACTATATTAAAAAAAAAATGTTTGTAAACATTTTTGAATGTTACTCCTTTTACAATAAAAATATATATGATAAAATCACAGCAATTTTTTGAACATTCAGTAATTTAATTAAATCATTGGATCAGGCACATTAAGGGAAAAGAAGACAAAGTCATGCCTGTGACTCAATATCAGAACTCTTCACATTAGGAAGAATATCTGTACTCACAAAAAATAAGAATTTTGAAAGTTTAAAAAATAAAAAAGAAGAATATCTGGTGCAAAGAGAAGAATGAGTTTGATAGAAAGATATTCAAAGCACATACTGACATTCTTAGTTTTGGAAAAGGAAAAAAAATAAGAAATAGTGGAATTGAAATGGAAAACCAAGAACCTGTGGTCTTAATGTTTTTATAAGAGAAAGAGGGAGATAGAGAGAGCAAAAGTTGATTAAGTATATCATATGAACAAGGAAAGCAGTATAACTATTTTTCAAAATTAGTGTTAATAAAGAAACTACCTCATAACTAGATTGAAAACTGGTTTTAGACAGAGTATGTAGCCTTCTAACCAACGGACTTTGAGGATGAAGTAGTCCAAATGAAGAAGTAGCTGCAGAGGCAGGTAGGTTGGGGATAGGCGATGAGAAAATAGTGGTTAAAAGCAGATTCTGGCACTTACCTATGATTGAGTGGTGTCCATCCACAGTAGATAATTTCATTCATTTTCTGGCAGCTACCAACATTGTAGTGTCTAAAAGTGAATCACTAGGTCAACGTACATATTACTTTTATTCCTTCAAACAAATACTTACTGAGCAACTATTGTGTGACTGGCATTGTCCTAGATGCTGAAGATACAGCAGTAAATAAGTCAGACAAACGCCTTGTTCTTAAGGAGTTTCTACTCTAGTTGAGGAGATAATTTCAATTAAACAAATGCATAAATATGTAATTCCAGATGGTAGTATGTGCTTTTTTAGTTTTGCAAAGATGATGCTGCCCTAACGAAAACACCTTAAAATAGTGTAGCTTCCATAACATACACTTATTTCATTCTCATCTAAAAATCTTACAGGGAGAAGTTCAGTTTTGTAGGATAGCTCTGCTTATGAGGGACATTATTTAGAGAAACACATTTCTTCCATATTGTTATTCTACCATCTCCCAAGACATTACTCTTATCAGCATGGTTGAAGCTAGGTCACTGACATTTGCATTCTGGCTCCCAGGAAGAGGGGAAGAGAGGAAGTCATTTATTTACATAAGCAACTTCTGTTTAAGCAAGTGAGGCGGAAGTTGCACATATCATTTCTGCTCACACTCAACTGGACAGAATTTAGTCACCTGACCACACCCGGCTATGAGGGAAACTGGGAAAAGTGGTCTCTGACAAGGCAACTATGTGCCCAGAAAAAAGAGAAGAAAATATTTGGAGATGCCACTAGCTTAGTGCCACACATGTCATGATGGAAAATTATAGCAGCTGAGGGAAACCTCAGATAGTAGGGAGATCTGGAAAGCTTTAGAGTTTTGGTAACAAAGGTGTCCATCAAAGACATCCCTGCTCTAATAACCAGAATTTGTAAATGAGTCACATATGGCAAAAGAGCCTTTGTAGACATATTTAAGGTGACTGATCTAAACATGAGCAGATTATCCTGGATTATGCAGGCAGGCCCAATCTAATCATATGCACCTTATTAAAAGTAGAGAACTTTCTCTGGCTGGAGGGAGAAGAGATGTGATAGAAGGAGAAGGCAGAGAGATTTGAAACATGGGAGGGACTTGACACACCATTGCTGGTTTGGAGATGGAGAAGGCCACATGGCAAGAAATGTGAGTGGCCTCTGTCTGGCTAGCTGCCAGCAAGGAAACACGACCCTCAGTGCTACAACCACTTGGAAATGAATTCTGCCAGCAACGTGAATGAGCCTGGAAATGGATTCTCCCTAGAACCTCCAGAAAGGTGCACAGCCGTGATGCCATCTTAATTTGGGCCTTGTGAAACTTGAAGCAGAGAAACCAATTGAGCACACATGGATTTCTAAGTTATATATATGTGAGACAATAAACATGTGGATTTTTTTTTCTTTTTTTGAGACACAGTCTTGCTTTAGTGCCTAGGCTGGAGTGCAGTGGTCTGATCTCAGCTTAGTGCAACCTCCACCTCTCAGGTACAAGCGATTCTCATGCCTCAGTCTCCCAAATAGCTGGGACTACAGGCGTGTGCCACCATGCCTGGCTAATTTTTGTATTTTTAGTAGAGATGGGGTTTTGCCATGTTGCCCAGGCTGGTTTTGAACTCCTGAGCTTAAGTGATCCGGCTGCCTTGGCGTCCCAAAGTCCTGGGGTTACAAGTGTAAGCCACTGTGCCCGGCCAATACATGTTGTTTTAAGCTACTGAGTTGGTGGTAAATTGTACACTGCAATAGAAAAGTTATACAGATTTGAAATCTGAAGGCTGAATCTGGAAGGTAGAGGGGTGGAAAAGACAAACAGTTATAGGCAAATGGGTTAGCACATGCACAGGTCCTGGGCAGAAGAAAACATAGAAGTGTGGGGACTGGATCGTGGTGAGAGACAGAGACATTAGCACAATACGATCTTGGAGAGAGAGAGGCAGAAGCCAGGTCATGAGGAGCTTTGGAGTGAGTCATGGTAAAAGTTTTTTTTATGAAAACAGTGGCGAGTCCCAAATTTTTGGCCTCAAAATCCCTTTATGCTCTTAAAAATTATTGACAGCCCTCCAAAGATTTTATTTATATGAATGATATCTATCAATATTTGCTGTATTGGAATTTAAGGCTAAGATTTTAAAAATATTTTCTTATTAATTTATAAACAATAATAAACCCATTACACGTTAACATTTTTATTAAACTAGCCGTGTTTTCCAAAACAAAACAAAAATGGTAAGAAAAGTGACATCGTTTTACATTTTGCACATCTCTTTAATGTCTGGCTAAATAGAAGAAAGCTGGGTTCTCATCTCTCCTTCTGCATTCAGTGTGTTGTGATGTGTTGTTTTGGTATAGAGATATGGAAAAAAATCCAGCTTCGCAAAGATATATCGTTGGAAAGGGAGGAGGTAATTTAGTAGCCATCTCAGACAATTGCGGATATTCTTCTTTAATACTACAGCAAAATTCAAAGAGTGATCATTTCTAAAGAATTAGCTGCAATATACAATCTGCAAGCATATCAACAAAATTTTACACTTATACTTTAAAATCCATTGATCTATCTTGCATTTTGAATCTTTTACCCAAGCATGATTTTGTAACATCATGCCTTGGTTGTCTGAAAAATACTGATACAGTGAGTTATACAGATCTTCTAAATGTTGACACATTACATTATACAATATCATAAATCACATTCATCAATATCGTTTCCAATCTCATCAGAAAAGTCCTTTGTACTGGAAATTTATCAGGTTCACAGTTGCAGATGGAAGTGTTTCAAAATTCTGATTTTCACTTGAAGGCAAAAATTGTGTCATTGGTAAAATATCATCAGTTGTTTTCCTATAATTGACAAGCTCACTTATTTCATTTTTGAGAAAATGTCTGCAAAATACACAAGGCTGCATAACCATATATTTTTGCCAGTAGTTCTTTCATGTAAAAATGGTGTTTCATGTAAAAAAGTGGCTAGTACAGCTTACAACTCAATTACACAGATGCGTCTCCTCAAAGCAACCATCTTTCTTCAGTATGTGATAGAAATGGATTATGCATAGTTTCCGTCTTTATAACATACAATTTTAAAAAGATGTACCCACAGGTTAAGATTTAATAAAAATAATAATATTTACTGATTTATCAAGGACAGTATTATGTGCAAATGGCTTTGTGTATTTTTTTAAACTCTGAGTGTGTGATGGTAAAGAATACAATTACTAACTAGTACAGTTTGGTGCTACTGCCTTGATTTGTGCCAAGGCACCAGCAGTTTTACTCTCTGTTATTTTTGCACCGTCAGTAAAGAAAAAGGCTATAATGTCTTAGTATTATTATGAATATAGATTTGAGCTTGTTGACACCCTGTAAGGGTCTTGGGGATGTCTAGGGGTCTGTCCACCAGCCACACTTTGAGAATTTCTGTTTACAAAAAAAAAAAGAACACTGTCTATGATGGATTTTAAGCAAGGCAGAGACGTGACCAGAATTGATTACAGTCAAGAGTTGCCAAAGTTGAACTAAGCACCAAAGATTTTATGGTAATAGTATATACACCACAAGCAGTACAATGGCATCAGATGCTCAGACCCTCAGTTTCAATTTAAGGTGTATTTACCAAATACCTCCTTTATATTTGTTTGGAAAAAACATGCAAATAGGAAACCTGAAATGTAATAAGAGTTTAAGACATACAAAAATAACCATAATGCAAGATAAAGAAAGGTAAATTCTTGTGATAGTTTACTGTGAATGATGATTTCCAGTTTCATCCATGTCCCTACAAAGGACATGAACTCATCATTTTTTATGGCTGCATAGTATTCTATGGTGTATGTGTGCCACATTTTCTTAATCCAGTCTATCGTTGTTGGACATTTGCGTTGGTTCCAAGTCTTCGCTATTGTGAATAGTGCCGCAATAAACATACATGTGCATGTGTCTTTATAGCAGCATGATTTATAGTCCTTTGGGTATATACCCAGTAATGGGATGGCTGGGTCAAATGGTATTTCTAGTTCTAGATCCCTGAGGAATCGCCACACTGACTTCCACAATGGTTGAACTAGTTTACAGTCCCACCAACAGTGTAAAAGTGTTCCTATTTCTCCACATCCTCTCCAGCACCTGTTGTTTCCTGATTCTTTAATGCTCGCCATTCTAACTGGTGTGAGATGGCATCTCATTGTGGTTTTGATTTGCATTTCTCTGATGGCCAGTGACGATGAGCATTTTTTCATGTGTTTTTTGGCTGCATAAATGTCTTCTTTTGAGAAGTGTCTGTTCATGTCCTTCGCCCACTTCTATCGCAAGGACAAACAACCAAACACCACATGTTCTCACTCATAGGTGGGAATTGAACAATGAGAACACATGGACACAGGAAGGGGAACATCACACTCTGGGGACTGTTGTGGGGTGGGGGGAGGGATAGCATTAGGAGATATACCTAATGCTAAATGACGAGTTAATAGGTACAGCACACCAACATGGCACATGTATACATATGTAACAAACCTGCACATTGTGCACATGTACCCTAAGACTTAAAGTATAATAATAATAAAATAAAATAAAATAAAATAAGAAAGGTAAATTCTAAGAAAGATACAGAGTAATTTGGGTGTTCCAAGGAAGGAGAGATCATATCTATTAATATCTAGGATTATCAAAACAGGTGTCATCGAGTAGGTGCCCATTGAGATGAGCCTTGAAAATAGGATAGTGTGGAAACTAGTGGAGAAATGAGTGTTGGGTATTCTAAGCAAAGTATGCATTATAACGCAAGGAGGTGGGAGAGTGTATTGGTCAGGGTTCTTCAGAGAAACAGAACCAATTATATGCATACATATATATATACTCGTGTATATATGTGTATGTGTATATATACATGTGTTTATATATATATACACACGTAATTGAAGAGAGAGAGAGGGAGAGGGATTATAAATTATTGGCTCTTACAATTATGAAGGCTTAAAAGTCCCACGATCTGCCATCGTGTTAGTTAGGGTTCTCTAGAGGGACAGAACTAATAGGATAGATGTATATATACATCTCTCCTCCAGTATGTGTGTGTGTGTATATACATATATATATATATACACACAAAAAAAGAAAAAAATGCATATGTATATATGCATCCTCTCTCCTTAATAAGTTCTTAATAAACTTAATAAATAATATATGGGAGTTTATTAAAGACAGAGTATGTATGTGTGTGTGTATATATATATATATATATACACACACACATATATAGGAGAAGAGATGTGTATATATATATATAATATATATATTCATCTATCCTATTAGTTCCGTCCCTCTAGAGAACCCTATATTTATATATAGGGGAGTTTATTAAGGAGTATTGAGTCATATGATCACAAGGTGAAGTTCCACAAGAGGCCATCTGCAAGGTGAGGAGCAAGGAAGCCAGTCCAAGTCCCAAAACCTTGAAAGTAGGGAAGCCAAAAGTGCAGGCTTTAGTCTGGGGTCGAAGGTCCAAGAATTCCAAAGCTGAAGAACTTGGAGTCCAATGTTCAAGGGCTGGAAGCATCCAGCATGAGAGAAAGATGAAGGCCAGAAGACTAAGCCAGTCTAACCATTCCAGGTTCCTCTGCCTGCTTTTATCCTAGCCTCGCTAGCAGCTGATTAGATGGTGCCCACCCGGATTGAGGGTGGGTCTGCCCCTCCCAGTCTAGTGACTCAAATGTTAATTGCCTTTGGCAACGCCCTCACAGACACACCCAAGAACAATACTTTGCATCCTTCATTCTAATCAAGTTGACACTCAATATTAACCATCACAGCCATCTACAAGTACTTTGAAATTCTGAGATATGGAGATCTGATGATGTTGATTTCAGCCCAGGACTGAAGCCCTGTGAATCAGGAGCAACCAAGGGTAGGAGAAGATAGATTTTTCAGCTCAAGCAGTCAGGCAGAGTTACTTCACCATTTCTCAGCCTTTTTGTTCTATTCAGGCCTTCAAAAACATTGGATTGGATAAGGCTCACCCACACTGGGGAGGGCAATCTGCTTTACTTAGTCTACCAACCCCAATGTTAATCTCTTCCAGAAACATCTTCACAGACATATCCAGAAAAGACCGTGGAGACTCTTGAATTCTGTGCTAAGACATTAGCATTTCATTTGGCTGGCAAAGAGATCCATCAAATTTTGGGTGTTTCGTTTCATAGACTGCAAGACATGTGATTTTTGTACCATGCCAAGTATCTCAGGACTTGGCCAGCGTGCTTCATTATCAGGAAAGGACACAGTGAAAGAGTTGCCCGTGTGGAGTGGTTTTGTGACCATGAGGAAAGCCAAAGTGAGGGCAAAGATAACCGGTGTTATCTAGACATATCTGTTAATTAAGAAAGGTAGCAATAGTTATTTAACAACTAGCTTCTTTGTTAAATGAATGAACCCTGCAAATGCCTGCTGCCTTATATTCTTTGAAAAGAACATTGTGGATGGATTTGGATTGTTCTAGCTTTCCTAAAAAGTAGTTATACTGACAGTACGTTTTTAAGGTAAGACCTAGATTGGAATCTCAGCTCTGCAAGTTTGCAGCTGTCAGACCTTTGACAAGCCACTCCAAATGTTTGAATCTCAGTTGTCTCATCTGTGACACGAGTATAATAACAGTGCCGACTATACAAGGTAAGATAATGAGATAATGCAGGAAAACATGCTTAGAATAGCGCCTGGCTTGTAGCAAGTGCTCAATTAATGTCAGCCATTATCGTCAGCCATTATCATCAGCCCTGGTTGAAAGTTTAGGTTTTATTGGACTAAAACAACTTTTTGTAGTAAGTGCATTTTATTTATCGTTGAAATATTAATATGAATCTACTAGATGCAGAGTCACATTCAAATGCCTAAATCAAAATGACAAAGTTTTGTTGTTTCACAAACTTTGTTTAAGATGAAGAAGGTTCCCATGTATCTGAGTTGCCTCTCCTGCTCCTCAGTTAACCCATATTTTTGAGTATTACAGTGAGCTATTGCAATTACATTGATACATACATTTTCTTCCCATTGAAGAGAGATTCTGCAGGTCTCCTTAAAGGAATATTTTTAATGTTTTCACCATAACTAAATATCCAGTCCTCCAGTGCAGGGCAGGAGTTTGACAGGTCTGGGTTACAAATTCTGGCTGTCTTATGTCCCTGATTGATTAATTCTGAGCAAGCCATGTAACCTGACTGGATTTCAGCTTTTGCATCTGTAAAATAGGACTAATAATATATACCAAGTAGAGGTATTGTGGAGACTAAACAGGAAAAGTATGATCCTTGCTCTAGATATGACAGAGAAAAATGCTGAATGTATAGGTCCATCCTGTTACCAGCTGTTTTAGTGAATACTAACAAATTAAGAAGCAAGGCTGTTTCCTGAGATTCATGAAACATCAAATCCAAATTCATTTTGTTTTTTCATTTCTGCATAGTCAGGGACAGGTACATGTTGGCCTGATTTAGCTGGCAAATGGCTAGAGTTCTCATTCTCTCTCCTGAAGATAGAGAGAGATGCAGGCTTTGCTAGAGACAGCCTCACTGCCCTATGTTTGACCCTACAAAAAAAGGCAATGTTCTCAATGTACTGGACAACAGCAGATGAGAAAATGACATCTGATTCAAATTCTGTAGCCCAGAGTTGTTTAGCAAGATTATTCTGTGAAAAGTAACATATTTGGGGCTGGGCGTGGTGGCTCACTCCTGTAATCCCAGCACTTTGGGAGGCCGAGGCGGGCGGATCACCTGAGGTCAGGAGTTGGAGACCAGACTGGCCAACATGGTGAAACCCCGTCTCTACTAAAAATAAACAAATTAGCCGGGCATAGTGGAGGGTGCCCATAATCCCAGCTACTGGGGTAGCTGAGGTGGGAGGATAGCTTGAACCCAGGAAGCAGAGGTTGCAGTGAGCTGAGACTGCACCACTGTAGTCCAGCCTGGGTGACAGAGCAAGACTCTGTCTCAAAAATAAATAAATAAATAAAAAGCCACATATTTGGGAGTCACAAAATTGCTACTTGGATTTATAAGAAAGAATCTAATTAAAGTTTAATGTGTAAGTCTGCTATCTATAATGCTAATGATCTAATCTTATTTGTAATATCCTAGAATTGCTCTTTGCTTTGTAAATTAATTACGGACATTTCATCTTGAGGTATTGTGTGAAGCAGTAAATACAATATGAAAGAATTGGAAAAGTGATGGAGACAGAGCCAGGCAATTTCGCTTTTGCAGCCCTGTTTGGTCCTCGGTCATTCTTCAAGCCTACCACCCACATTCCTTTCCATATGAAGTAAATAATCAAGTGAGTCAATACTCTCATCCTATTTTTGTTCATTTTAATAGGAACCAGAGATTCTCAGATTCTCATACTAATGTATAATTCTTCATCTGTAAAATATATTTCAGCATGTTGAAACTAAGCATGAAAAAAGTTAAGCATTTTATTTAAAGATTGGGTTTATCTGATTTAATATTACCACCTAGATTCTATCTAAAAATCATGTCATGGCTTTTCAAAAGTCAATCGGACATGTGCCCGGTGGCATAGGGTGCAGCCTGTACTTTGTGCACTTTTAAAGTTAAAGAAGAGTCAAACCTTTGGGAACATCCTTGGTTTGCTTTGTGTGGGGTTGTTGCACTCTGTAGCAATCAATCAATTATTCCTTAATTGATAGGGAAAATTGTGTACCACCCATAAAGTCACGTTTGGACATGAAAGTACAAGGTCTATATCTGTGTGTGCTTGCTCCATTTGCTCCTGAATGACAAAACTTGCCAGATTCTCCTTGTAGGCAGTTTGTACAAAGACAAACTTTTGTAACTGTGTCAAAGAACTTAAAATGTAGACTGCTAAAATGGAAAGAAATCTGAAACGTTCAGATTCCAGAGAAACAATCGCTTCATTTTGTTGAGAATGAAGAAAATAAGACTCAAATATGGGACTGACTTGCCTATGGAAACAGAACAAGCCAGAAAGAAGTAGACTCAAACTAGGACCCAAACATCCTCCTAGGCCGGTGCTCATTCTTAAATGTAGGCTTTGTAAATTGGCCTAGTCATGGCACAATATAGAAAGCCAATAAAAGACAAAAGATTTTTATATCCAGCAATATTTCACAGAAATATTATGATTCCACAGATATATCTCATTCCACATAAATAAAAAGTAGCATCATTAAGGTACATTTGCCAAGAAACAACCTCAAAAGTGTCAATAAAGGACTTGAAGATAGATTAGAAAATAGATTAGAAATGTCTCTGATCATTTTCATGGGGGAATTACCAGTTTGGTTATGATTCTCAGGATCAGGAGAGTTTTATAAATCATAGAGCACTTTTTTTTTTTTTTTTTTTTTGAGATGGAGTCTCCTTCTGTCGCCCAGGCTGGAGTGCAGTGGCGCGATCTTGGCTCACTGCAACATCTGCCTCCCAGGTTCAAGTGATTCTCATGCCTCAGCCTCCCAAGTAGCTGGGATTACAGGTACGTGCCACTGCGTCCGGCTAATTTTTTGTATTTTTAGTAGAGATGGGGTTTCACCATGTTGGCCAAGCTGGTCTCAAACTCCTGACCTCAGGTGATCCTCCCACCTGGGCCTCCCAAAGTGCTGGGATTACAGGTGTGAGCCACCACACCCAGCTACTTCTTTAAATTAAAATAAATAACCTTTTTCTTTTCACTGGCATGCAGAGAAGTATTGGGAGGGAGGTAGAGGAAGAATTATTCAATAAATGATACTGAACAAATGGCAAGTCATTTGGAGGGAAAATTAAGTAAGATTCTATTTGATGCCTTAAAGCAAAATAAACTCCAGGTTATTTAAAGATTTAAATGTAAAAAAAGAAAAGAAAAACACTAAAAGCACTATAAGAGCTTAACGGTGAGTATTTTATTTTTATAATCTTGGAGTGGAGGATGATTTTCCAAAGACAACATAAAAGGCAGAAGCTATTGATAGACGTGAATATATAAGTACGAAAAACACTTATAGATAGTAAAAACACCATGGTAAAGGTAAATTTCAAACTGGAGAAAACTCATTGTCACACATTTAAAAGGGTTATTATGTATAACATACAAAGAACACTAACATATCAATGACAAGTGAATATCTAAATAGACAAGTAGGGAAACAACATAAATAACAATTTACCAAAGATACCAAAATTTTCAGTCCAGTACACGAAAAGACAGTCAAATTTACTAATAATTAAAGACTTAGGGTGAAAAATGGGCTTTTGGGGGACCTATCAGATAGCAATGATAGTTTGGTTTTTATTTTGAAATGCTTGTGTTTGGAAAGTGAGTACATTATTCAGGTCCTATTCCCATAGATGTCATCACTGTCATTTTATTTTCCATAAACAACCAGTTACCAGATTCATGGAAGCCCATTGTTGAGTGTTAAGCAAATCAAAGCCTGCCTTTATTTTTGCCAGACAAATTCTCTGTTCCCTCTGAGTTCTGTGATGTTGTGTATAGCTGAGTAGGAGATATTTTCAAAGTCTGGGCCTTCAGTTAATGTGCACTGGGCATGCCCATGGAGTGATGTGTACATTGGGGAATGAAGAGCTGGCACGGAATTGTGAAATTACTCCCACTGGTATTATATTTGGACAGGCTGACATTAATGGTTCCACAATAATACCTGACACTTAAACACAGTTTGAATGTAATCAGTTTCCTCAGAAATCAGCAAACCCTGTAATTTGAAACATCTTAGTGACCTTAGTCTATGTTTTTTTTCTTTACACTTTTTTATTATAAGATTTTTCAAACATACAGAAAGGTTGAAAGAATAGTACCATGGACACTCGTACATTCAGCATTCCGATTCAACAATTAAATCCATGATATTTTAAATGCAGTGGAGGCTTCTTCCTAAACATCTTTCTAGAGCTAAACACATACAAATTTGTTTAGCTCTCACAGGAATGAGATAACATATATATGCACAGTGGAATATCATTCACCCTTAAAGAAGGAAATCTTCCATTTGTGACAATTTAGATGGACCTAGAGGATGTTAGACTAAGTGAAATAAGCCAGACACAGGACAAATATTGCATGTCCTCACTTGTATGTGGAATCTATAATTCTGTAAAACACATAGAAGCAGAAAGCAGAATGCTGGTTACCAGGGATGGAGGATGAGGGAAATGGAGAGATGTTGTTCTAGGGGTACAAAGTTTCGGTTATGCAAGATGAATAAGTTCTCAAGATCTAAGGTATAGCATGGTGGCTATAGGTAATAATATCGTACTGCAGTGTTGAAATTTGCTAAGAGGGTAGATACTAAGTGTTCTCATCCCCAAAATATAAAAGGTAACTATGTGAGGAGGTAGATATATTAACCAGCTTGATGATAGTAATTATTTCACAATGTGTGTATACATATTTATATAGGATATATATATATATATACCAAGTCATCAAATTGTACACCTTAAATATATACAATAAAAAAGAAATGAGGGTCAGTGCAGTGGCTCACACCTGTAATCCCAGCACTTTGGGAAGCCAAGGCAGGTGGATTGCTTGAGGCCAGGACTTCAAGGCCAGCCTGGGCAACATAGCAAGACTTCATTTCTACAAAAATTTAAAAAATTAGCCAGGCGTGGTGGCATGTGCCTGTAGTCCCAGCCACTTGGGAGGCTGAAGCAGAAGGATTTCTGGAGCCCTGGAGTTCAAGGCTGCAGTGAGCTATGATCAGATCACCACAGTACTCCAGCCTGGGTGACAGAGCGAGATCTTGTCTCAGAAAAAAAAAAAAAAAAAAAAAAAGGAATGAGGTAATGAGGTCACACTTTACATATTCTATTGTTCTGAATATTTTTTAAATTTTTACTTAAAATATATTATAAAAGCAACACTAAATATTCCTCCACAACATCATGTTTAATGGCCGCGTAATATTTTCATAACCAATCCCCTATGGTTAAACGTTGGTGGTGATTCCAATTTCTCATTATGAGGAAAAAAATGAGATCAATGAACATAAATGCATCTTTTTCCCTTCAGGTGGTAATATCCCTGGGTAAATTTCTAGACTGGGATTGAAGAGTCAAATGACATGCACATTTTACATTTTGCTAAGTCTACTTTTCAGACAAGATTAAATCGGCAGACAGCTCTAAATGTCTACATTTGAGATGTGATGACATCACTTAAATGCTATCATCAGATAATTAGTAGTTCTTTGTAAATAAAATTTCCAGATACCAGAAGCATACCTTGATACCAAATACTTTTTAGCTACTTAGGCTAAAACACATCTGTAAAATGTACCACATATTCCTCACTTAATAATTATTGCTTTTCTGGATGAAGATTCAAGTCTTGTGATAAGTTTTTCTAGGCTATTTGTTCACACACTCAGTGTCCCCAGATTCTGTATTCCATTCCTGGCACTATCCTTTCTAGTGTATGGAATACAACATCCCTCTCTTTCCTTTTTTCCCCTGCCACACTTGGATAATCTAATATCATATTGCAAGAACCAAGGAAAAAAACAAGATATCCAAACTTACTAAGTCATGATTTATATCCAATTCCAAGTCAATAGAATCTGACCTGAGGCCACTTTTTCTGCAGTGTTGCACATCACTTCTCAGAGTCCTTTTACACTGACTTTCTGCTTGATACCTGGTTGAGATTGCTAAGAATCTGATCTGAAGATAATCAGGTGTTTCCACCACAATGCAATAGATTCTTATTTATGTAAACTAATTTCAGTTAAGGCCAAGTCTACATAAAATTTGCATTATTTTTCTTGAGTCAGCTTTGTCCCCAAGCCTAGCCTCTCCAACAAAAAGAGGGAAATATTGGAAGCAGCAGTGCTCGCTCCAGAACAGACTTTTATTAAACTATTCCTTTCCAGTAATTGTTTCCTATTATATATTAAATAGCAAGTCCTACAGGTTTATTATGTAAAGCTGTAGCTTTGTACTTGAAACTGGCTTATAAACATAGTCTGCAGATCACATTTTATGGGAAGAAAAAAATATACCCACGTAGCAAGGAATTATCTGAACTAGAAGCATAGCTCTTACTTAAATTCACTTACACTCGAGCATGAGCTGGGTCTACATAATCAAAGTGAAGTGGAGAATTAGAGTAATTTGAGATAATTCAGACCAGAAAAGTCTACCCCAGAACCTTTCACCTAATTGCATCAATTATCTAATTGAAGGAAACCTTGGGGAATTGGGGCTTGAATCATTCTGATAATTGATTTAATTTTCATTTAGTTTGTGTATGAAAATACACACATTCTACCTTGAAGCTTTCTATTTAGTAACAGGCAAAAGCAGCCTCCATCTCTGGAACTGATATAATTTGTCACTTGTGGTTTCCTCATGTTGGCATATCCCAACCATGAGATTTCATTGGCATGGTCATAATACATCCCTGGAGGAAAGTTTCCATTTTCTACAACTTGAATTATGTAACTATATATTAATTGTTTTTTGAAGGTGAGGAATGGAAAATTCCTACATTTCTCATGTAGATTTGTTCACCAATTCTTTTCTTTCTTTTTTAAAAAAATGATTTTACTTTTTTGGCATATCTAACATTTTTCAGAAGAAGCTTGAAAAACTTTAGTTGGAGAGAAGAAGGACAGGGGAGATTTTCACTACTAAATTCTGCCAATTCAACAAGAAAGCATTAATATACGATATTCATACAGAACTTAAAAGATTCCACAAAACACCCAATATACAACTCTCAATATTAACTAAGCCCTCCAAACTGGCAGTAAAGAGCCACTGGTTAGTCCCTCATTTCTTAAAAGAAAATTATCCCCCTTCTGCTTTCTTTCTATTCCTAGTTTGTTGAGTATTTTTATCATGAGAAAATACCGTTTTGTCTAATACTTTTTCTATATATATTGAGTTGATCATGTAATTTTTATCTTTTGTTCTCTTAATATGGTGTGTTACACTGATTTCTGTATGTAGAAGTAACTGCATTTCTTGGATAAATCCCTTTTAGCCATGGTATATAATCCTTGGTATATGCTGCTAGATTCATTTTACTAATATTTTATTGAGGATTTTTGTATTGATATTGATATAAGATAGTGATTTTTAGTTTCTTTTCTTGTGATGTTTTTGTATGATTTTGGTGTCAGGGTTATAATGGCCTCATTGAATGATTGGTAAGTGTTCCCTCCACTTTAATTGTTTGGAAGCATTTGTAAAAATTTAGTGTTTTCTTGTTTTTTTGTTTTTTTAAAACATTACATAGGATTGACCAGTGAAGCCATCTGCATCCGGGCTTCTATTTTATTATGAATCCAACCTCTTTACTTATTATAGTCTTCTTCAGATTTTCTATTTCTTTATGAGTCAATTGTGCTCATTTGTGTCTCCCTAGGAATTTGTCTTTTTCATCCAGATTATCTAACTTGTTGACATGCAATTTTTCATAGTATCCCATTTTATCCCTTTTATTTCTGTAATAATAGGTAATAATGACCCACCTTTCATTTCTGGCTTTAATAATGTGAGTCTTTTTTTCACTGTGTCAGTCTAGCTAAACATTTTCCAATTTTGTTAATCTGTTCAAAGAACCAACTTTTGGTTTTGTTGATTTTTATCCATTGTTCTTCTATTTTCTATTTTCATTTATTTATACTCATCTTTATTTTTTTTCTTCTTTCCTCTTGATTGGGGTTTAGTTTTCTTGTCTTCTTCCAATTTCTGAAAGTAGATAATTTTGTTTCTTTAAATTATATTAGCAAAATTTTCACCACAAGGGCTCTGAGGGTTATCTTCCTCAATTATTTTGGTAACTGGCTTATGTTTTTCTTCTCTTTCCTCTCTTCCTCCAGTATATATTTGATGACTTTGGCACTGATATCCTATCCTCAGCTCCACTAAGCCCATGCTACCTTAACCACCCACCACACTGCTCCCTCTCTGAATCCCAATTCCGTGAAGAAATGCTCCTCTGGTAAGATGCTGCACTTAGTTTTCCTCCATTAAGCGCAACTTCCATTCCTGCCTCTAACCCCCATTTCCCAACCACACTAGACTGGCCTTTCACCTTCTACTTACTTTGTCTTTTTTTCTGTTCATAAAGTCCCATAACATTCTTCTGCTTATAATTAATTCTATGTAGCCTGGACTCCATTAATTACATTAATTACCATTTTAGTTCTTTGCTATTCCTTACTATTCTGCTGTGCTTGACTCTTTCCCCAAATTAGCCCCATTGCTTTCTGTCTACTACTCCTGTTTCCTGGAGGCACATTATGATTGGTTGTAAGAAAGCATGAATGCATTCTAATTTGGATCAATTATTCCTTCCAAAGAATAACGACTGTTACCTGTCTAACGAGTCACTAGTATGGTGCCTGGCACATATTTGAGACACTATGAATGTGACTTCCTTCCCTGTTCCTCCTTATTCTTTCTCTTGTTGACTCTTGTCCACGTACTCTTTAATTGCTATTTCTAATCTTTTCCGTGCAACTCATGTCTCACATGTTCTGCCCACTAAGCTCTCTCATTCACTCACTTGTCCTTCTCTGTTCCTAAGAAGATAGCAGCAATGCAACATGAGTTTTTTAACCTATCCCCTCAATACCTATGCCCATCTTCCAAAGCCTTTCCTTATATCTAAAGGATATCAATCCTGCCCTCTCAGTACAGTATTACATTTCCTTCAGTTCACTGACAAACTCCTAGATTGACTGGTTAGCAACTGTTCCATTATGGAGTGGTAGTTTCACAAGGCCTAAATGTAGGTTGGTGTAAAAGTTCATGTGGTGAAAGGAAGTGGTCTCTGCCTCTATTGTCTTTTCTTTGCATCCTCTATATGCTTGCCATATAATAGACATTTAATAAATATTTATTGAGCAAATTAATGTACTACACATTATGTCACTGGTTTCACGTATTTTTGACACTTCTGTGATGTTTCCAAGCATCACATCATTTTGCTCATCATTTGGGAGATCAGAATGTGGAAATTCCCCCTCCTTTTTCCTCAACAACCACCCTCATGCTACACCTGTAACTTAAAGCTCTTTATGCAAAAACAGACGTGTCTGATTCCACGTAGTGAGCAGAAAATTACATATAGATTAAAAATCAAAAGAAAATGAACTCTGCTCCAGTGTTAGAAAATACAGCCAAGGATGGATAAAACCAGAAGATCAGGAATGACGACACAATGCAGTGGCAAATGTTTGAAGAAGGGAATAAGGTGCTAGCATTCCTTTCCTGAGATAAAGGTACATGGATAGTTGCTCAGGAAGTCTTCTATGTACTTTATCATAAGCTAGATGAAGTATGCTGTGTAATTTTTTTAGAAGAGTCTTCAAGAAAACCTTAGGTGATTAATGTAAATATTTTATAGCCATGGTTAGCAGAATAAACCTTTTTCTGAATAATATAACAAAATCTTCCTGGTAAAGAAAAGCATTTAAGATATTCCCTTTTGCTTCTGGGAACCAAGAAGCAATAAGGAAGAAATGGTTTAGACACTGAAATGTTAAAATTTAGGAGACATTTCCATGGCCTTGTGAGAGCTGCAGATTTGAACTTGGAAGGCAGCTTAATGGACTAGAAAGAACATGAGTGTCGGGGCTGGATGAGGCATTTAATTCTGGCTTTGCCATTTAGGCTTTTACCTTGAGCACATTCTGAGGAAGAATAAAAAAAAAGGTGCCTTTTGGTGACTTACAGGAACACAGTTTCATGGCCTATAATAATGGAGGTGGCCTGAGATGATTTCTTGTTTAGATAGGAAAAGAATGAGGTTTGTGCTGAGTGAGCGCAATGACCTACGTCAAAGCAAACTATTTAGAACCAATTTGGTGGTATCCAGTACTACTCCAGAGATCACAAACCAGTTCCATTACTGCTTGATAGAATCAAAGATGTTCAGTGGCATCAGAAGGGGAGTGTAAGAGATTTTATATCTATGCATTCACAAGGACTTCTAAAAGCCTCTGGGCCTTTCCAGCAGCTCTCACTGGGTGATGCAATTAAAATCTGTGTGAATTAAAAAAAATAAAATTCTTTAAAACTACTCCTCTCAAAATGTTGACAGTAAATGTTTTATCACCCTTGACTCCCTCTTGCTATATTTTGCTAAGGTCCTTAAACCTTGTTTTCCACACTGTTAGGTTGTAGAGAGTCATTTCTGCTTGCCTTTGACATGCATAGTGAGGTAACCACTATGTGCGTAGTGAGGTGACCACTATTCAAAGGCAGGCAGAATAATAAGCATACAATAAAAGAGCTTCATAAAGAATCAGGTCTTGGCCAGGCATGATAGTTTATGCCTGTAATCTCAGTGCTTTGGGAGGCTGAGACAAGAGGATCACTTGAGCCCAGGAGCTCAAGACCAGCTGGGCAACATAGCAAGACTCTCTAAAACAAGCTGAAAAAGAATTAGCCTGGCATGGTGGTGCATGCCTGTAGTCCCAACTATACTCTGGAGGCTGAGGCAGGAGGATCCCTTGAGCCCAGAAGTTCGAGGTTACAATGAGCTAAATTGCACCACTGCTCTCCAGCCTAGGTGACAGAGTGCGACCCTGTCTCAAAAAATTTTTTAATCTAATTTAAATTTTAAAAAGAACCAGAACTTGACTTCTACCCAAGCTTCTGTGACCACATTCACCAAAATATCAAATAAAAATCAGGTCTGCTTTATGACAGAGGTCTTGTGTGCTGCTTCTGAGTGTGACAAGTGAGGGATGCAACTTGTACATGGAAATGTTTGAACTTGGGGGCCATTCCCATGATATACAAACACAGATAACAGGGGTTTAAAATCTAGAGTCAGTTTTCTATGGTAGCAGAGAGTAAGGGCATGTGGACAGAGCCAGACATTGGAGCCACTGAGGCTTGGGTTTGAATTCTAGCCCTGCTACATACTAGCTGAGTGATCTGTGCTTTAATTCCTTCATCTATCTACATGGACATATTGCCCCATAACTCCCAGGTTTGCTTTGGGGACTAAATAATTTGATATTTATAAAGGGCCTGCCCTGTAATAAGTGCTCCACAATTATTAGTTTATGTGTTCACTCATGTATTCATTCGATAAACATTTATCGCGCACTTGCTGTGTGTGGCAATCACTGTACTAGGCATTGAAACTCAGACAAATGAGATAGAGTGTCTGTTCTTAAGGAGGTCACAGTGAAGACAAGGAGACCAAGAAATAGATAATTTAGTTACAGTTTGGAAAATACCACGATATAAATCTGTGCATATGCTGTTGGGAAGGAACAAAAGAGAGATTAGGGCAGGCTTCCCAAAGCAGGTGATGAACCTTAATGGTTAATTGGGAGCTCTTCCAAGTTAAGAGGAGGAGAAAGGCATTCCATAGATAGAAGTAACATGAGCAAAGCCTCAGGGGTGAGAAAGGTGAGAAACAACATAGTACGTGCAGGAGACTACCAGCATTTGGGTATTGCCAAAACATAGTACATGAGGGAGGGGGTTGCCGGAGGTGAGAATGGGGATACGGGCAGGGAAGGTACTGGCAGGCCCTCTTTAATCTTCTCTTCCATCCTTTCTTGGAAAATTCAGAACATGTAATTACAGTAGTTATCGCCAGAGGAGCAGAAGGCTATTCCTCTCCTGACTGTTTTTATGGTACATCCGGTAAATAGAAGGGTCATTTTGAGACCACCTACCCGCATTGCCACTTGGCAATCATGAGTACCAGAATGTGTGGAAGAAGAAAACAATTCTTTTGTTTTTTTTTTCTCTCTCTCTCGGGGGAGGGCAGAAGATTTAAAAGCTGTGAAGTTAAGCTCTCATCAAAGTAGAACTTAGGTAATTAAAAGTGTGGACTCTGGATTCAGACAGACCTGCATTTTAAATTTGCCTTACTATATGTCTTATTACCTCAAGATAGTTACTTAAACCTCCAGGCCTTAGTTTTTCCAGCTGTAAAATGAGTTTAATGAAATGATGCATGTAAAGCACTTAGCACAATGGTAGGCACATACAAATGCACTATATAAATGTGCTATTGCAATTGTCTGAACACAGTTGGCCAAGATTGTCATAGAAAAGCAATGAGCCTTGAATTTGGATTGGTTATCCCAGTGATGATTTTCAAGTCTTCCTCTATCACCATTGCTTTGACTTCATACCACTTGAGCTTGACTTGACTACACTTTAGGAGGGTCCCCAAGCTTCCGTATTGTTACACCTGTGGCCATAACAACTAGGAATATAACAGACTGTTAACCAGAAAA
The DNA here is from genome assembly GCF_009828535.3 of Hylobates moloch. Taxonomy (NCBI): domain Eukaryota; kingdom Metazoa; phylum Chordata; class Mammalia; order Primates; family Hylobatidae; genus Hylobates; species Hylobates moloch. The sequence goes on from NW_026652282.1 coordinate 113,129,148, forward strand.
TGGAAAAAGCTATGATTTTCTTTCTTCTTCTCCAGGCAAGTTCGTGTTAAGGGAAGAACATCCAGGGAACCATAGAAATTAGCCTATGCATTATCAAGCAGATAATGGTCTTGTTTTTAAGACAATGTACCTGCATAAGATACTAAAATGTACCAATATGACTAATTATCTAATTAGAAAGCAATTTGAAGAATTCATGTTTTTGTATAAACTTACTTTGAATTTTAAATTCAACTTCACAAATGGTATTGAGGAAAAATTTTACTTAATTAAGCCTATGTAGCATATTCATTTACAATCTCTTTAAATTCAATTAAATTTAGAAAAGAGTGTTAAAAACTATGGCTAAGAACCCACTGGCAAAATTCTGAACATACAGCTACTATATGAGCCAGCAATTCCAATCCTAAGTATGTACCCAAGATAAATGAAAACACATATCCACACAAAAACTTGTAAAGGAATGTTCATAGCAGCATTATTCAAAATAGAATTTCAACTGAAATGCCCATTAGTTGATGAATGGATAAACAAAATATGGTATAATCATACAATGGAATATTATTCACCCATAAAAAGGAAAGAAATGCTGATCCATGCTGCAACATGGATGAACCTTGAAGACATTATGCCACGTAAAAGAAGCCAGACAAAGAATGCCACATAATACATCATTCCATTTATATTAAATATCCAGAATAGGTAAATCTACAGAGACAGAATGTAGATGAGTAATTGCCAACGGTTGTGAGGAGAGGAGAGAGGGAAGTTAGTTCTTAAATGGTATAGGGTTTCTTTTCGGGGTGATTTAAAGATTCTAAAATTAGATAGTGGTGATGATTGCACAACTCAATGAATACACTAAAAAGAATTGAATTATACGCTGTAAATGGGTGAAATGTATAGTGTGTATTCAGTGTTTATTGTTGAGATATAATATCTCAATGAAGTTGTTAAAAATCTCTCATTGGCAAGCTCCCTATCTTGGAATTTAGAATGTTTGTTTCACTTCTGAACAACCCACTTCTCCACTACTGCTGCTTACAGTGTATGGTGAAATGGCTAAGCCTGTCAATGGAAGTGGAAAGGCTAATCATTGTGATTACATATTTGTAAACAGTAAAATAATTTCTTTGCTTTATGTTTAAAAGACTTTCAGAGTAAGTTTCTCACTGTTTGTCCTTAGCTAGATTGATTAATTTCATTTCCTGAGTGCTAGCTCACCTCAAGTGCCCCCTGTCCAATTTATACCTTTGCCTAGATAAGTTGCCACAGCCTACCATTACTTCCACAATCAAGTATTAATGACACTTTCCCTCTCTCGAAAAGCTGAGGAAGTTCAAACGGCTGTTAATTAAAACTGTAATCATTTCCTAAATAGGCATAAATAAAAGGGATGTTCTTGCTGTTAAAGAAGAAGCTAGGAGTCTAAATTATCTGTTGCAAGCAAGCACTCGACATTTCTACATGGGGATTAAAAAATAAAAAGATTTTTCTCACATAGCTAGATTTAACAAAAAGATACCAGATCAGGTTAGCACTGAAAGCATATGAATATGGTAAATGAAATGGGAAAGGTTCATTCATGGCTCCTTTACGTGTCAAATTAAACAAGGTCATGATCACTGAAAGTTTTCTTCTCCCTTTTTATGAAAAGAATACATTTTGGTGTTATGTAGGACATGACTTAACAGTTCACAGCTAAGGAGTAAATAATTACAGGAAGGCAATGAAGTGAAAGCTGTCTAATGGCCATATCTTGTGTTCTGCATCAGATGATTAAACAGCAAAATCTTAATTTTAATTAACTTCTTCTACAGGATGGCAATAGATTATACATTATCCCATATATTTGCTTGAACTGGAATAGCTGCCTAAAAGCTCTGTTATCTCCAGATAAAATCTAATAAAATTATTTTAAGAAAGAGATTTTCATAGGCACTGAATTCAAGGATAAAGGTATGTTTGGGGCAGAGGGAAGAGCAGCTCATTTCTTACCCCCATGAGTTAGTAGTTGTCAGTCTACCACCATTAGGCTATAATATTTGCGTGCTAAGACAGGCCGGAGCCTAAGAGATGAGACAATAGTTTGTAACTCACACCTGAGGGAATCTTCGGGCTCTGGAAAGAAACTCACACAGCTCCAAAACATCTTAAGAACTGCAATACCTTCCAGCAATTCTCAAAATTGGATCTTTTAAAGGATGTTTTGAACACAGAGATGAGGTGAGGATTAAGCAAGGGAACCTTATAAGGAAGTAGTGCTTTGGAGTGTGGGAGACCAAAGTCCTTATTTCAAGGGAACAGCAGAGTCAATAGGAGGATTCTAGAGAGATTCATGCTGCTTTTACTTTTGTGATTGGATCTCTCTCCCACTAGAATGTGGGCTCCTGTCGAGTCAATTTGTTTGGTTCATTGCTGACTTCCTCAGTATATAGTGCATAGTAAGTGCTCTGCAGATTCTTCTGACCTGTAATGCATCAGCACCAAAGAAGTTTGAGAAGGGCTAGGAGTCAGGAAATTTGTATTGTGAGTGCCCTTGAGTAGTTCCTTTGCAACTCAAGGAAGGTGGAGGAGTGAGCCCAGTGATGACCCCATATCAGTGGTTTCCAACCCTGTATGCATACCTAAAATCACCCGAAAAGCTTTTAAAATGCAGATGCCAGGGCCTTACCCCCCAACACACACACACTGGAAATCTGATTTAATTGCTCTGGAGTGGGGCTGTCCATAGGTGTTTGTGTGTGTGTGTGTGTGTGTGTGTGTGTGTGTGTGTGTTTTAACTAAACCTCCAGTTGATTCTAGTGTATGGCCAAGGTTGAGAGCCACTGCACGATAGGCATATTTGAGGAATTCAATCCACTGATGATTGTGGGTCCTACATGTTGGTATACCAGAGAGTTATCTTTTTGTTTAAAATATGGTTTCTTTGGGTCCACGCTAAGAGATCCTGAATTGGTAGTCTGGCGAGATGCATGAGCCAAGAATCTGCATTTGTAGTAAGTACATGATTCTAATGCAATAGGTCTGAAGACCACACTATCAAAAACAATACCATAGAGCCACTACCTTTGCCATAGGAAAGCATTTGGGTAAATTTTGAGACAAGAAACCAGGTAAATGGCTTGGAGGTCTGTTCTTATAATGAAGTGGAACTGTTTCCTTCCTTAAGCCATTAAACACAGGAGGAGGATTGATTTCTCTAATAAGTAGTTCAAAGATACCAAATTTTCACTGCCTGGGCATTGCTTATTTCAAAACTAATTTGAAACGCAGGCTGGAAACAGCCACTTTTCCTTCTGCAGTGCCATTGGTCCCATTAAGCCAATCATCTCGCACATTTTTGATCCAGTGGACATTACGGTAAACACGTTTGTTTCCTTCCCACCCAGTAGCCTTGCATGAATACAAGAGAAGAGTATTCTCATTTTGAAAGACGGAGAGATTGAGGCAGAAACTGACCCCAACGCAGTGTCTAGATTAGATTGGGCAAAATCAAAACCCTGATTTGATCTGTGTCAAAAGCACTTTAACATCCCTGACCTAATTTCATCCTTACTAATCCCTTTATGAGGCAAGGCAAGGGCAGGTGTCATTCTCTTCAGAGCTGACCTTATCCATGGGAGAAGCAGGCAAGCAACTATTGATGGGACCTGAAGGGCGCCTGAAAACCCCACTGCCAATAGGCCTCCCCCATCTTTGATGGCTCATGTTCCATCTTGAGCAGTGATTCCTTAGGGCTAAGTTTTGTCTTACCTACGGATCTTTCAACCTGCAGATACTCTAGTAATGGGTTGCATGACATTGGATATATTTAGCAGGTTACCTCTTCTTTGCTAGGGGAGAGAACAAAGAGGGGGAGAGTACTGAGAAACAAGGAAAAGGGGATCATTACTCAAAAGGTCAAGAACCCGAAAGGAGGTAATTATGGGAGGAGGATGTTTTTGATCAGATTCACCTATTTTCCATGTTGCCTGGAGCAGGCACTGGTCCCCAAGTGATAAGTGAGGTTGTTAAGGGACTTTGCCACGTTTCTTAGAGATGTGTTCAGGAATATGTTCCTCATTAATCACAAAAATATCAATACAGAAGGGAAATAAATTGTCTTAGAATTAAGATATCATCTACCTAAATGACCTTCTCTTTTAAATGTTGACAGTTGAAGAAGAATCTAGTATTTCAGTATTAAATCAGTCTGGGTGATATTGAATTACACTCTTAACATAGGGAAGAAGTCCTCTTATTTTCCTCTTTGGTAGAGGAAAACGTTTCTCTCTAACTTCTCCCCACCCTGGGTTAATTTGAAGATTGAGTCCATCTTTGCTTTACAGACTCTTTTCTTCTTATCACTGTGGCTTGTATTAATACATTCTTTGAAATGAAGAGAAGGTGGTCAGGATCTAACTTTAAAGGTGGTAGACAGAAGTTGGATAGGACCCAACAGAAAAATCTAGACTTTTAATCCAGAGCTCAGGCAGGCTCCAGAATGTGGAAAAATCGAAATATGGTTACCTCATTGTGGAATCTGCTTTATGGGGGATGTTGACAGGGAGATATGAGTCCACATGGCTAGTTCAAAGCAAACGACTAGGCAATGTGCGCTCTTCCCAGAGTTCAATGTAGAGCCCAGGACCCAAAAGTTACATGCAGGGTAACTGGGTGGTCAAGGTCAGACAAGAACTGTCCTTATAGATGAAAGGATGTCACAGGCAGGCAAATGCCTTGCTGTGACCAACAGAGATAAGATTCAAAGCCAAAGATAAGTGGGTAAACAGTCATGTTAGCTCTCTATAGATATTAGTGGCTGGCACCTTGAACCTGAGACACAAATGACAAAAACACAGTGCTTGTGGAGATGGGTCATAAGGGAACAGTGGGAAGCCACTGACTCAAGACTGATCCACAGGACCACTGAAGACCTGGGTTCTTGGTCCCAGCTCTGCCATGAGCTTATAGTGCAGATGCCAGGAAATTCACTCATTTATAAAATAAAGACACTAAGATACGTCAGTTGTTTTAACCATGATATGACACTGGTGTACTGCAATGATCTCTTATCATTTGTCACTCACAGTAAGGAAGTGTTCATGACCTTGGCCACACTCAGGGAAATGTGTCCTGCACAGAATTATCATCTAATGTGTGATTGTCAAGGGAAAAGTTTGATAATTACTAATCTAAAGCACTGTTTCTCCAATTTTTATGTGTGTACAAATCATCTGGGAATTTTGTTAAAAGGAAAATCCAGATTCAGTAGATCTGATATGGAGCCTGAGGCTCTGCATTTCCAATGAGCTCCAGGTGATGCCGGTGCTGCTGGTCTAGGGACCACGCTATGAGCATCAAGATTCTTAAAGGGCATCTTATCAGCTCTGAAATTCTATGATCCCATGTATAACTTCTCACTCTCTTCCAATCAGCCCCTCTCCCCAGTCTAGGGCAAGATTGGCCCCAGATATGGGGCCTTGATGAGTCTCCTGATGAGGCCAAGTAGGAAAATCAGAAACTAAGAAGACCGTTGCCCCATTCTGAACCCATATGCTAACTTCAGTTGCTTGTGTGCTATATGCCAGTAGTCCTGATCTGGGATCTATTATGCTACCAGCTCTTGGCTTTAGTAGACCTCTTTGCCACATCAAATTAGTGGGCAGGATTGGCAGCAAGATCCTCTCTAGGATTCCATGGCATCTTAGAGTGGGTTAGTCCATTTTCATTGGTGAGGTAGGCCCATAAAGACAGAGAAAGAGACACTATTAGGAGGAAAATGTGGTTAATCCATGTGAGACAGTTTCCCAAGACTTCTAGAATTAAAATATCCATCTCACTTTTACCTTTTTGCTTTCATGAATAACTACCTTCCACTTTAGATGGTGAATGCTCCTCGTTCATCACTATATACCTACGGCCTAGCACAGTACCTAGCGCAGAGCAGTGTTCGGTAAACATTTGTTGAATGAATGAATGAATGAATGAATCAGTCAAGCAACTGGAGCTGCAGTTTTCTTAAAGGAGACTTCTTGGGGAATTCAGCCAGAGGAGCAACAGAGGTAGCAGGAGCCAGAGAGCGAGGAAGCATGCACTAATCCAGTCATAATTATCTAAAGTGCCCCTGCCCTTGCACTCCCCTTTGTTGTTCAGTAATACACAACAGGATGCACCTGCCCAGATATGGAAACTCTAGCTGGGTAGATAGGAAAGCTGATACAAAGCCCCTGTTAATTAAAAAGCATTTGCAACGGGAATTGTCTTCTGGCTAACACAAAGTGCCCTGCCTTCTGATGCATTTAATGTCTACATGCTTTGAGAATATACAGTGAACAGTCTCAGGATTATCTCCTAATCCTGAGCCCAGCAAAGGAAAAAAGATCTATCAAAAGTCACCCACTTTGTTATTTACGATGTCAAAGCCAAAAATTAAACTGATGAACAGCCAGATGGCCAAGGAAATAAGTATGTTTTTCTATGGGTTTGCAAATGACAATGAAGTTTAAGAGTTTTTGTCTGTTTGTTTTTGTTTTGCTCTAATTTTCTCTGATTTTTTTCTCCTACTTTTGTCTGAATTTCTAGCCAAATAATAGCACCAATATTTATGCTAGGACTTTTGGAATGATCTACTCAACCAATTTATGCTAAGCTTTGCAAAGTTTAAGGGACTTTCCAATTCAAAAAGATGATATTAATTAAATCAATGGGATGATTGAAGAGAAGGTGAATGAGGAAAAAGTGGCAGTGGGGAGAGAATTCTCATCCCTCTTACCTAGAAGTCATCTAGGTAGGCCACCTTACCCATCTGCTATGCTTGTTAACTAGGACCTCTCTGGCCCCACTAAGCAGATTTACCACCAGGAGATTAAATACAATGTGTCACGGCCGATCCAAATCCATTCATTCTGCAGTTGCATTTTCAAATTAGCCTAGGAAAATCTCCCCTATTGAAATATTGGGACAGATAAGAATTGGTCTGTTTGGCTTAAAGAAGGACTGTTTAGTTGCCTCCTCATCACTCCAAATGATCTGGCCCTCAAATTGGGCAGACTGGGGTGAAAAAGACCAGAGAAGCCAATGAGTATTTTGTGAGCTTTCAACTGAAAGATCAGTTGTGCTCCCGTGTGACCAAAGAGTGAACTTCAGCACAGAAGGGGAGACCCAGAGCAGAGGTTCTTCTTGCTGTAGCCTCACCATAATTACTGTGTGGCTGCTTTGTTTTCAAGGGGAAAGGGGAGGATATTTAGAAGAGATTTAGGGGAAAACTAAATTCTGCTTCCAGTATTCCTAATTTTCCCTTTGAAAATTAGCAACTATTTAGTAAAACCCTTGCTAGAGCTCCATTAAGGTTTATGTGTGACAAAGAGTAGCTACTAATGGCCTTTAATGATGAGTAGGTGGATTGCTCAGAATATTACTTATTTAATGAAAAGTAATGGCTGTCTCACTGAAGCGAGGAGAGTAATGCTAAGTGCCCTCTTCACGTGTATGTTCCTTTTAGCACTAGCCTTTGTTGGGCATACACACTCGAGAGACTCTAAACAAAAAGGACTCATCCCCACCTGGTAACAACCACAACAAAACACACCCAGAAATTGCTTTCAGTCCATTTTCCAAATGCTCCATGGTGCTTCCAACTAATTCTCAACCTCTTTGTGGTTCTAAAGATTGGAGACCACTGATCTAATGGAAACGGACCATAGAGTAAGAAAGTCTAATTTTTTCCCCTCTGAACCAAATCTCCACTAAGTAGCAAGATGATGTCAACGATGACATCTGTATCTTCATTTGGAAAATGAGAGGCTTGGGCTTGAGGGCCTTAAGGGCCAGTCCTTGCACCTCTGGTTTTCAGTGCTCCCGAGTTTCTGTTCAGTGTGAAAATGGAAAGGTGATATTACTGAAGCACACACTTGAAACATAATATTGGCTGGTTGATTAAAAGAAAAAAACACTTTTCTGGCTTGCTGGCTTCTGGATTTACTCAGCTTGCCAGAGGGTGGGAATAGCACCCTATATCTCTCCTTGCCCAAAAAGCACTTGAGAGCTGCTACCTTTCCATTATCTTTTAACAGATTACTCTGTAATTCATAATACAATTTTTCCCATTTTGTGGTGTGTGGAGGCTTCGCCAGGATTTTTTAGTTAGTTCATGTTATAATCAGTAAGTTACAACAGAGCTAGCCTTTCTTAGACTTATGTCTCATCTTTTCAACCCAGTGACCGCAATCACAACAACAACATGACGAGGACTTACTGAATGCCTGCCATGTGCCATGTGCTGTGCTAACTACTTTATACGCATTATCTAATTGAACACTAATGCTGTTTCATAGGGATAGGCATGATTAACCCCCATTTAACAGATGAGTAAGCAGACTCTGAGAAAGCGGAAACACGAACACGGTAATACAGCGTGTAAGGGGTTAAACCAGGACTCAAATCCAAATCTGACTGACTCCAAAGTCCGGGCTCTTTCTACATTAATCCATGATCATGATAACCGAGCTCACAAGCCTAGACCAGATAGCTTGGGAACTACTCTGCCACAACTCAAGGATAAGTGAATCCTTGTGAATTCTAAAATTATAAAATAAATTTTAAAATCTAGTACTGCGACTAAACTGAATATGGATTTATGAAGAAAGTACACTTGTCTTTTTTGGAAAGTCATTGTCAAAATGACTCTGCTTGCCTGGAGAGTTAACCTGGGAGAATCACTTTTCTTTCAGACATAGGCGATCATGCTCTCCTGCAAACACCTTCCCTTCTCAACTCAACATCACACTATTTTCTATTTTTTCTTTCAGCAAATGGCTGCTGTGGCATTATTGTATTTATTAGCTTTGCTTCATTGTGATACTAAGTTACCATAAATATTATAATACTATTAATGCTACTTTACAATACAATAAAACAAACCAGTAATCCTACAAGAGAAACTGTAACAAGCAAACAAACATGTTAGGAATGCATGTAATAAATAAGGGAATGTAGATTCCAACAAAAAACTAAAATAAGGTGCCCCTTCTCTATTTAGGAAATGCCTATGTATTCTGTAGGAACCAACTCACACAAGTCTGCCTACTTTCTAGAAACACAGGTAAGCTCATCTATTGAATCCATTCCTCATTTTTATTCCTATGGAAATGTATACTCACCTCTGTCATGACAGCACTTACCACATTCTTTTCTCCTTATCTACCCCAGGAGATTGTGAATTTCTCCAAGGCAGTGTGCATATTTTATTCATCTCTGTGTGTCCACAGCACCTAGCATGATGCCTAACTCATTAGGAGCTCAATAAACATATACTGAGTAAATGCACCATTTATGCACATTATTCAATAAAAAAATTAATTTTAGATTGCTATGTAGGGAAACCCATCAGCGACTGGTGTCATTACATAATACAGTCCACCCTCCATATATGTGGGGTCTGCATCCACAGGTTCAACCAACTGCAGATACAAAATAAAATATTCAGAAAATGCCTGGTGCGGTGATTCACGCATGTAATCCCAGCGCTTTGGGAGGCCAAGGCAGGTGGATCACTTGAGGTCAGGAGTTCAAGACCAGCCTGGCCAACATGGCAAAACCCTATCTCTACTAAAAATACAAAAATTAGCCGGGCGTGATGGTGGGCACCTGTAATCCCAGCTACTCTGAGGGCTGAGGCATAAGAATAGCTTGAACCTGAGAGGCAGAGCTTGCAGTGAGCCAAGATCACACCACTACACTCCAGTCTGAGCGAGATTCCGTCAAAAAAAATTCAAAAAATTAAAAATAACAGTACAACAATAAAAATAATACAAATTGAAAAGCAATACATTATCACAATATTGGCCAGGAGCGGTGGCTCACACCTGTAATCTTGGCATTTTAGAAGGTTGAAGTGGGCGAATTGCCTGAGCCCAGGAGTTCAAGACCAGCCTGGGTAACATGGTAAAAGCCCATCTCTACAAAAAATACCAAAATTAGCCGGGCGTGGTGGTGCACAGGTGTGTCCCAGCTATAGGAGGCTGAGGTAGGAGGATCGTCTGAGTCTGGGAGGAAGAGGTTGCAGTGAGCTGTGATCATGCCACTGCACCCCAGCCTGGAAACAGAGCAAGAACTTTTCTAAAAAAAAAAAGCTATTTACATAACATTTATAGTGTATTCAATGTTATACGTAATCTAGAGAGGATTTAAAGTATACAAGAGGGTGTGTGTATTTGTAGGTCATGTGCAAATACTGTGCCATTTCATATAAGGAGCTTGAGCATCTGCAGGTTTTGGTATTGACAGGTGGCCTGGAACCAGTGCTCCTGCAGATACTGAGGGGCGACTGTACAATGGTATGACATTTTTAGGGTGCAACTTGTATCAAAAGTCATAAAACGTTACCAGCCTCATACTGTAAACTCACCTCTATAAATTTATCTTCAGGCAATAATTCAAAAAAATGGATATAAGAACAAATACATCTATAATATTATAATGAGAAGAATATTGAAATCACTTAAAAAGTCCAACAATAGTGAAATTATCTGGCACATTATATCAGCTTGGTGGAATAGAAAGCCAACATTGAAATGCTAGACAAGAAATTTATAACAATGTGGAGTGTTTATGAAACACTGGAAGGTTTCAAAAGAAGAATGCAGCATTGTCTATTTATTATGATTACAACGATATAAATTTTCTAAGTACATAAATAACGTTTGGAAGAAGATGAAGGGAAAGGAAAATAGTCGTACTAAAGGTTAAAAATATTGTCTTTTAAAAAATGTCCTTTAATGGGGTTATAACATTATTTTAATACATTTCTTAAAACTAAGTTAAAAGTGGGCCCTATTTTAAAAACAGATTACATACCTGACACTCATCTATAAGTCAGATGTCTAGTACACCAAAATATTATGCAGGGTGGTTGTGTGATTTCAAAATGTTCTACTGGAGTTAACCAAATTATAACTGCAACAGAGTTTTCAGTATGAAAGTAGTATAAAACTACATTGTTGGAATAAAATGGAAAAAAATGAGACTTTTATGCTTCTTTTGAATGCCTGTGGTACTTAAGGAAAAGCAGGTTTAATTAGAGGGAGATGAGAAAGGTAGGCAGGTAACTTTGCTGAGATTCTGAAGGGATCTCTGGACAGTTTCAAGGACTTCAGCAGATTAGGGCACTGGTTCATTGTCTAATTTCATCTTGTAATTTATGAATTTCTCCTTGATTCAAGTGCATTGCTAGCATTACTCTTAGGCATTTTTGATTAGGTCATCATTTTTTTCTTCTTGACACACAAGTGAGATGACTGTGGAGGGAGACAGAAAATAAACTTTACTAAGACAAAATTATAATTGAAGCAGAAAAATGGAGTAAAAGATGGTTGAAGCAGATGCGCTGTAAAATGTAACAAAGAGGCTGAAATAAAATTGTATAAATGAAGACAAGAGTGAAACTCTGTGTAAAAAAAATTGAAGACAAAGCCAAGTTTACTGCTGGTAATATAGCAGAGTAAGTATCTTAACTGACCCTTCTGCCTTAAAAAAAAAAAAATGTTGAATGAAATCTTCAGAAGATCTTAAGAGCTTCAAAGAGCAAGCAGAAGAGTTAGTAATTTCCAGGCCAAAATGTAAGTCAAAGCTGAAACCCAGGGATTTAGCGGAGCGTTAATGGTACTTCTGAACTAAAGGTATTTACTATACCTGGGGAATCACAATTTGAATTTTCATGGCCTCCTGAGCTGTGGGTGACGGAAGATTAAGTTCAGCACTATTCAAAGTAAAAAGTCTAATATTGATTATATAATTATCGTGCCTTGTAGGCCTAAAAGAACAGAATACGAACAAAAATCATTGCAAGTATATCTATCTCTCTATCACAGGAGAAGAGCAAATGTATTTGGTGTTCTAAGATTTAATAGTTCTCCAGGAGAGTAAGAATATGATCAAAATATTTTTGATAAGTTAAGCATGCATGTTGCCATTTCAAAAATACCCATTAAAAGAATAGACACAAAGTCCATAAGTTCCAAATTAGTAGAGAGGAAAACGGAATGATAAAATAAATCCATCTAAAATAATGAAGAAACATGGAACAGAGAGTACAAATAGAAACAGAATGGCTGAGACAAATGAAAAGCAAAAAATGATATGAGAGATATAAATCCAAATAGATCATTAGTTATATCAAATGTAAGTGGACTAAAAGCTCCAGGTAATAAGAAAGATGTTCTGACTAGATTAGTAAAAAGACCAACTAAATGTTGTTTATAAGCGATACATCAGAAAGATACAGAAAGATTGAAAGTAAAAATACAGAAATAATGCGTGCCATGAACATGCTAAAGAAAAATTGAAATTACCTAGGTTAACATCTGTTAAAATAAACGTTGAGACACAAATGATTTCTAAAGATGAAGGCAATCACTTTGAAATAACAATAAGCTTAAATCACAAAAATGATATGATGATTATAAGTTTTTATCTCCCAACACTATAGCCTCAAAAAACGTATAAGCAAATGGCCTATAAAAAGAAATAAAGGCCGAGCGTGGTGGTTCATGCCTGTAATCCCAGCATTTTGGGAAGCTGACAGGGGAGGCCAGGAGTTCAAGACCAGTCTGAGCAACATAGCCAGACTTTGTCTCTACTAAAATTACTAAAAATTAGCCGGACATGGTGGCACACACTGTAGTCCCAGCTACTTGGGAGGATGAGGTGGAAAGATTACTTGAGCCTGGGAGATCAACACTGCAGTGAGCTGTGATCATGCCACTGCACTCCAGCCTGGGCAACAGAGCAAGAGTCTATCTCAAAAAAAAAAACAAAAACAAAAAAGAAGGAAAGAAGTTCACAGTAGTCGAAGATTTTTAATATACCCCTCTCAATAATCCATAGAACAGACAGGAAAGAAAAGAATATAAACAATTATACATATAATAATACATATACAAAAATAATACATATAACAAGTCTCATGATACATATACAAAAAAGAATAAATATAACAACCGTCATAGGGACAAATAAAGATCTTGATACCCAGCAACTCAAAATACACATTTTTTCCAAGCATTCATAGAACAGTTTTATGAAATTAAAGCTTCATGAAATTTTCAATCTTCAGAGCCACAAAGTTTACTTCATGTTACAGCAATGAAATAAAGTTAGAAATGAATAACTGAAAGTGACATAGAAAATAGATTTGGAAATAGAGAAACACAATTTTAAGTGGGAGAAATAATAAATTACAATGAAAATTAGAAAGGAATTTGAGCTGAATGATAATGAAAACCATAATGAGAGACTACTACATACCCATGACATTGACAAGAATTCAGTTGTCTGGCAATACCAAACGTGGGTGAGTCTGTAGAGCAAAGAGAATGCTCCTGTGCTGCTGATTGAAACATAAATTGGTACAACAAAGTAAAAATCCCAGTAACCTGCGTGAACATATGCATACTTTATGACCCAGCAATTTCACTGCTAGCTACATACCCTAGACACTTTTGCACATGTGTCCCAGCTGTGCAGAGGACTGCTCATCGCACTGTCATTTGAAATAGCTTAAACCATTAAGTAGCCCAAATATTGATGATGACAATGCTGATGAAAATAACAGCAATAACGTGAATGAATACATTGTGAAATAATGCTGATAATGCTGATGATGATGTAGATGAATAAGTTGTGAAATATTCTTACAACAATTTTTTTTTTCAAAACAGCCTCTTGCTCTGTCATACAGACTGGAGTGCAGTGGCACGACCATAGCTCACTGCAGCCTTGACCTCCTGGGCTCAAGTGACCCTCTCACCTCAGCCTCCCAAGTAGCTGGAACTACAGGCAAGCACCACCATGCCCGGCTAATTTTTGGATTTTTTGCAGAGACAGGGTTTTGCCATGTTGCCCAGGCTAGTCTTGAACTCCTAAGCTCAAGTGATCCTCCTGCCTTGGCTTCTGAAAGTGACGGTATTACAGGCATCAGCCACCGCACCCAGCCACAACAGAATATTTTATCACACAGCAGTGAAAGTGAATGAACTACAGGTACATGAAGCAATATGGAGCAATCTCACAAATATAATGTTGAGTGAAATATGCCATTCATAAAAGTATACTGGATCGTTCTATTTATATGAAGTTTTTTAAAAGCAGACAAACTAAACTTTAGACATGCACATCCAGGTGCTACTACTATAAAGATGAGCAAGAGAATGATTAACACAAAATCAGCACTGTAGTTCTCTCTGTGAGGAAGGGTGAGGCGGGGACATGAATGGGGAAGAAATAAAGGGAGCCTCAAAGACTTTGGCATCATTCTACTTTTAACTGGGGTGAAAGTTACATAGGTGTTCTCTTTAATATGATTTTTGAAAAATATGACTATGCTTTATATATTTCTCTATATGTCATATACTTCACAAAATTAAATCTAAACAATTACATAATTTTTTAAAACAGCAAAAAATTGATCATTTTCTCTTTAACTTCCTTTTTTCACTCATCAAGGATTCACTAAAGAAATATCGAATTCCTACTACGTGCCAGGTGTTGTTTTAGAGAAGACACTGAAGACACAGCGAAATATAAGACAAAGTCCTTGTCTGAAACCTTTTGCGTTACAAGTGACAGGAGACCTAGCACAAAGTGGATCATGTAACAGAAATGTCTAGATTTAGTCTCAGATGAGGTTTAATCTAGCAACTCCATGATGTCACCAAGGTTCTTTCTGTCCTTCTGTCCTGTTCTCTGCAGTGTTACCATTATCTTTAGGTTTCACACGATGCCCCTAAACAGTGTCAAGTGCCTCTTGATCATAAATGGCTGTAGCAGCTAAATGTCACACATCCTCACACCCATGGAAAAGGGGGTCTGTGTCTCAGCATTTACAGCAAATGTCCTCAGGTTTACCTTAATTCAACCAGCTTACCACTGAGTATATTTCCATCTGTGAAGCAATCAGTAGAACTTTAAGAGGGTGAATCAATCATGTGGCTGGGCTTGGAGTAGGTCATGGCGTCAACATATCCATTCCAAGCACATGGCTGAAACTTATACTTGGGACATTTCACCAATTATGAATCTGGGCCTGTTGCTAGGAGAAAGGAGAATGAAAGTTAGAAGGCAACTAAAATTTTTACCATCCCTGTTGTCGTGGAGCATATTTTCTTGGGAGGGGTGGGGGAGCTGACAATAATCAAGTAAACAAATTAATAAGCAAGATAGAAATAGTAGTAAGTGCTATGATGATAATAGAATGAAATGCAAGATCCATGAAAACCAGGATTTTTTATCTGTTTTGCTCAATGCAATACCCCACCTGCCTAGTCCAATGCCTACCTAGCACATAGTAGGCCCTCACTAAGTATTTGTTGAGTTGAATTGTACTGAATCATAAACAGGGTGAACTGAGAAGCATTGTCTTCCACACACCTTTGTTTATTCCTCTCACCTGAGACATCCTCCACTTTCTTTCTGTTTATCCAGGTCTGGTACATCTTTCCAAACTTTGTTGAAATTCTGTCTTCTTCAGGAGGCTTCCATGACATCTCTACTTCTCTTTAACCTCTCTCTTTCCTGATCATTCCCTGCCTCCACCATGGCATTGATCAGCAACGTGCACTTTAGCCTTGGGTTTTATTACATTTTGTAATTTGACAAATACTCATTTATAAGGTAAGTTAAAATTATTTTCTATTTACATGTTTTTTTCAATCCCAAACAGAACATGATTCACCTATGGAAAGGTAGTGTCTCCTTTCCTAGCTTAGCCGTTTACTACCTGCATGTGACGTTGGGTAAATTATTTGGCTGCTCTGAAAGTCAGTTTCCTAGTCTGTAATATGAGGATAGTACCTTTCTTGTAATGCTTCATCTCTGAGTACTGAGATTTGTATGTCAGTGCCTGGCACATGGTAGGTATATGATAAACAGTAGTGGTGATGATGATAACAATAAGGAATTTTCTCTTTTTTCTTCCCCACTCCCTTCAGCACTTAGCCCAATTAAGAATACATAATTTCAAATGCCTAATAAAGACCTACTGAATTGCCCAAAGATCCTTATTCCCTAGAAATTCCTTGAATTCTGAGCCTCAGTATCTTGAACCTCTTGAATGCATGAGCCAGAGCCCTTTGGCAAGAAAGCTGCAGGTTTGACCCCTCTTGCTTGTTTGCCACTGATGTAGAGACCCAGTTCCTGGCCCATTTTGACTTCAGTGTTGACAGGAAATTCCCTGAAGCAAAACCTGTTTAGTAACCATACTGCTGAAATGAAGAAGCTGGGATGGGAGAAAGCAGCAGGAGTAACAGCAGCAAGCACCTTACCCATCAGGGTTTAACTGATCGGTGTATGTAACTGAGAGACACAGCCATTAGTTACATCCACAGTGCTAATACTGAACTAATGAGCACCTGTCATCGGCGTGGGCAGAGTGGCTGAAGAGACACTCAGTAGCTTCCTAATTGACTCAAATGATGGTCTGCGGGTTCCTGGGTGCTAGCTGAGCTGCCACCAAGGGTGGAGGTGGTGCTATTATGCTAATTCTTGTGCATCCCATGGGTCATAAAAGAACAGATACTTCATCTGCCAGAGGAGGAATGACAGCAATTAAGGCCATCACGATGCCATGAAGTATTAACGAAACGAATGAGGACTCTCTCTGGGTAGAATCACCCTGGACTTTTGGGGATGGAAAAAGCCCTGCCTAAATCATTTCTCTTTACTTTTTGTGCTTATAGCCCATGATTGCTCCATTAGATCATTCATGAGCATGGTGTCCCAAATGGAAAGAGTGAGATGCACGGGCTTTCCTCTAATCCCAGCTCCTCTGCCAGCTGGCTTTTCGGGATTAGAGCACACCTGCTGTCTTCTCAGCTGCAAACTTCCCTGCACGATAATTTGGACACAACCCCTTACCCAAGTCCACCCCATCCAGCACCACTTCCCATCCTGGAGTGAGAGTCAGGGCTGGTGAAGGTCAAAGTCACTGCCTAGCAAGCAGGTTGAGTAAATAAAGCCTGAGGTCCTCACGTAGACATATCACTGGCAGGAAAATCTGCCGTGAGTCTGTTCCAGGTGTGATTATTCTAGTAATTCAGAGGAAAAGTTGTGAATTAAATTGACTCGTTTTTGTTTTTGTTTTTGTTTTTGTGTTTTGACAGAGTCTTGCTCTGTCACCAGGCTGGAGTGCAGTGTCACGATCTCGGCTCACTGCAACCTCTGCCTCCCGGGTTTAAGCGATTCTCCTGCCTCAGCTTCCCGAGTAGCCGGGACTATAGGTGCACGCCACCATGCCCAGCTAATTTTTTGTATTTTTAGTAGAAGTGGGGTTTCACCATGTTGGCCAGGATGGTCTCGATCTCCTGACCTCGTGATGTGCCCCGCTCGGCCTCCCAAAGTGCTGGGATTACAGACGTGAGTCACTGCGCCCAGCCAACTTGATTTTAAATGTTGCTATTAATTAATTATGTGACCTTCAACAAATACCTAACTTCCCTGGGGGGAAAAAAAGGACCTACTTCATAGAGTAGTTATGAGAATGAAATAAAATAATCTAGATGTGGTGTTTGGCACAAATTTTGTGTTCAATAAATGTTAGTTCTTATTATAATTATTGGCAGGGACTGTGGTGATATTTGAGAGTAATGACTTTGACCAAAGAGCTGGAAAGACTGATGCTATCTAACATCAGGGTCAGCATGTAGCTGTTCAATCAGGCTGGCCTTCAAGTAAAATTGGCTAGTTTCATAGACCATAGTGAAGTAGGACATCTGCAATTTGAAAATGAAAAATATTTCCTATGAAGCCTTAGTTGTCAGTATCCAAAAGGTACATTTGGTTCCTGCCAGCCCCTGGGGTTCAGCTGGACCAAATGGCTTCAAAAAGGTATAGATGGCAGTTCAGGGGCATTATGGACTAGCATCCTGGTCTGATGGCTAAATAGTAACCTGCAATGCGACATGTACAGTAGGCCTCTGACCCCAGCCCCAATTTGCTCCCTTGTTAATCAGTGTGTTAGTTTGGGACCTGCAAGAAGTAGATACAGAGACCGAATTAAGTGTTCAATGATTTCACTGGGGGAACCGTGTGAGAGAAAATGAGACTAGAGCTAGAGAGGCCCAGAGTGGCCTCAGACTACAATATAAGTCTGACCTTGAAAAATCAAACAGAGAGAGATCAAACAGCAGAGTATGGCGGCTGGAGCCCTTGGTCAAAGATGTTCTCTGTAGTTGGAACAGCAATGCACATTACCATGGCCGCCACAATCAATGACATGGAAGAAATATCTAAAAGACAAAATGATCAAGTTTGCAGATGACACTGAGATGCAATGCTTAGAATCTGGTCTTGCAAGGTTTTGAATGTGTCCTTTTTCAAAGCTGAACATATACAAGAGCTCCTTATATGAACCCATCAGCTTCTTGGGATGCCTCCCCCATTCTTTCATTGCAGTTGTATAATCAGAATTATATTTTGACAGGTATGAGAAATTATGCTGTGGAGAAATACTTGACAGCATTAAAAGGTATTCAAGTTATATTTTGAATTTAAAGAAAACAGGTTAAAAACTGTCTTTACGGCATGATTTTCATTTTCTTAAAAATTACATATGCAGAGGAAAAAATAAACAGATAAACATAAAAATATCAAAAGTGGCTATATTTAATGTCTTTTAAGTTTCTTTTTGTGTCTCTGCGGTTTCTATTTTTCCACAGTGTATTACTTCTGAGATATTCCCAATGCTGTGGAGTGATCTTCCCTTTCAAAATCCCCTGTACTTATATAAGTAGATCTTCCAAGGGCTGGGTATGCCTCACACTGGTTCAGTCTTTCTGAGAAAAGATGAAATGAAAAAGTGGTTTATCTCAAGTCTTGTCACCATTTCAACTACCTTCTTAGCTTTTTGCCTCTTGACTTGCTTCTGACCACTGAGAATCACTAACTCCCTGCCTAGGTCACCATGTCCCCCTGCTGTCCAGACACTCAGCTTTACTTAACTTGAAGCTGCTATGGGATTAGTCCCCTTCGGACCTATTAGCAGTAATAATATCATTCATACATTTCCCTCACTCCTCTGTTTCCTAGAAACAATAATAATGTCTAACATTTAATTGAGTGCTCACCACATGCCAGACACTGTGCTAAATACTTTAAATGTATTGACTCATTAAATTCTCTCTATAACTCTATAATGTTGGTACTATTATTATCCATATTTTACAGATGAGGAAACTGAGACAATGGAGAGTGAATTAAGTGGGCCAAACTCACTCAGCCAGTGAGTGGCAGGGCCAGGATGCTGGCCTACCTTTGCCTGGGTGATTTTTTTTTCAGTTGCACTCACAAATAAGATTTATCACAGCTAAAGGATACAAAGCAAAACCTGCAAAGGGAAAAGGCATGAGAAGGGAAGTCTTAGAGGAAGCCATGTACAAGCTTCCAAGAGTCCTCTCCCTGTGGAGACACACAGGACATGCTTCATTTTCAGCATTAAATTTAGACAACATACATGAGATGTTGTTTACCTGCCTGGAGGATTGATTGCCTGTTGTTTCTTGATCCTGCCTCAAAATGGTCCTATCAATTGCCACTGGCCCACATCCAAGTGTGAAAGATCTATATGCAACATTTCTTCAGGCAAGGTACCCCAAGAAGCATCCAGCTGTGACTTTGAGAAAGTTATTTACATCCTCTGAGTCTCAGTTTTCCCATCTGTAGACAGGATTAATATTCCTTTGCAGAGTTCTGAAGATGACTGAATAGAAAAAGGTATGAGAGACACCTGATGCCAATTCTCAACACAGGAGAAAGGTGAAGAAGACATGGAAATAGTCACCTTTAGTTAATGGAAGAGGGGACTCATCTATGAGCACTTTGAAACATTCATTTTCAGAAATCAGAAAAGCACGAGACTGTTCAGAATGGATTTTCAGAACAGAAGCTTTCAAGGTTTGGGCATCTGAAATTTTAAACAATGGATTCTGGATATTAGCCCTTTGTCATTCTCAGCAAACTAACACAGGAACAGAAAACCAAACACTGCAGGTTCTCACTCATAAGTGGGAGTTGAACAATGAGAACACATGGACACAAGGAGGGGAATGTCACACACCAGGGCCTGTCGGCGGGTGGGGGGCTAGGGGAGGGGTAGCATGAGGAGAAATACCTAATGTAGGTGACAGGTTGATGGGTGCAGCAAACCAACACGGCACGTGTATACCTACGTAAGAAACTAGCACGTTCTGCACATGTATCCCCAAACTTAAAGTACAATTAAAAAAAAAAAAAAGAAATTTTAAACAGTGAAGGAACCACATGACCAACACCTTGTTGGGAAATGTACTGTCATTCAGGTCAATGCAGAGTGCGATGGAAGCGTGAAGAAGCTTCCATAAATGAGGAGACCAGAGAAAGGGCCTAAGAAAACTCCCTGGAGGATGTTCACATTGAATTGTGAAGAGTGAGCAGAGCTAATCAAGAAAGGGGATAGAAGGCATTCCAGATACAGGAAACCACATGCATAAAGGCCCAGAGACAAAAATGGCATCATCATTGTCGTTGTCATCATCATCATTGTTCCTATCTTTTGAGTACCTTCTATGTGCTAGACACTATAGTAGGTGCTTTCTATGTTATTTGAAATCCCCACATAACATTATAAAGTAAGCATCCTTACACACATTTTACAGATAAGGATACTGCAATCTTAAGAGGTCCAGTTGAGCCATGTAAGTGGTAAAGCTGGAACTGGAGAGCCCAGGCATGCAGACTCCAAATCCCAAACTCATTCTGCTGTACGGAGACCCTCCTTTGGAACATGAAAAGCCATGATGAGTTTGCAGAACTGTAGAATACCCAGTGCAGCTGAGATGTATCCAAGGAGTCAAAGGAAACTAGTCTAGAAGAATAAGCAGGGTTTAAGTCCCACAAGGCTTTGAAGGCCATGCTCAGGCATTTCGACTATATCCTGAGGGACGGGGAATTTTGGAAGCAAAACAGCAAAATGGTGGTGGAGTGGCATGATCAGTTTTGTGTCTTTGGTAGCAGTATGCGAATTGAATTAGAAGATCAAGATTGGATGTAACAAGACCAGTTGGGAGCAGCTCAGTGCTTAAGCCCAAGAACAAGGGGCATAAATTATTCAAGTATCTGCTACTTTGGTAAATGGATTTATCAGAAAAATGTCAGAGGTCTCAGTCACTTGCTTCCAGAATCTTCACAAAGGCTTTGCTGCTTCCATTCTCCTTCTTCCTACCTCCCTGCTTCTATTCCTCAGTATGATTACAGACTCCTAAAACAGGGTGCTGTCTAGGAAGGAAATCATGCAACAGTGGAAAGCTATTACTCACTCTTTTTGGAAGCCTGTTCCCTCAATACTGTGGCAATAAAGAAAATTCTGAGTTTAACGATGGTGGGGATAGAATAGAGGAGTGGTGGAAGCAAGCAGCAATTCTGCCAGTGACACCAATGAAGCCATGTGGTCTTTTTAACCAGGGTACAAGGAACACCTCTCAGCTCTGGATATATTACTCAGATTCTTGCATGAATCGAATAGTGAAAATTCAGGCACACTTTCAGACACCTGTGGAAATCTTGGCCATGCTTAACCAGAACTTTATAGAAGTTCACATTCTTTGATCCAATACTTTCATTTCCATGAAATCATTCAAAATATAGCAAAGCTTCATGCATAAAAACTTTAAATACAGTGATATTTATAACAATGAAAACAAAAACAGGCTAAATGCTAAATCACTTGGAAAAGGCTAAACTATACACTCGATCAACTGATTACTATGTAGGCTTTAAAAAATTACATAGCAGGGAAAATGTTTATACTAAGATACAATTTTAAAAGATAAAATTGTGAAACTTCACAAAATTACATGTATTCTTATGATCATGTAAAACAAATCATAAGAAAAATTATGCGTAAAAGAAAGACTGGAAGGAAATATAACAAAATGGTGAGACTTGGTATAAATTTTCTACCAACTTTTAAAATATGAATCTATATTTCTTTTATAACAGAAATAATACTGTGGGCTGGGTGTGGTGGCTCACACCTGTAATCCTGGCACTTTGGGAGGCTGAGGCAGGTGGATCACCTGAGGTCAGGAATTCAAGACAAGCCTGACCAACATGGTGAAAACCAATCTCTACTAAAAATACAAAATTAGCCAGGCGTGGTGGCGGGTGCCTGTAATCCCAGCTACTCAGGAGGCTGAGTCAGGAGAATCTCATGAACCCAGGAGATGGAGGTTGCTGTGAACCGAGATGGCAGCACTGTACTCCAGCACGGACAATAAGAGTGAAACTCTGGAAAAAAAAAAAAGAAAAAGAAAAGAAAAGCAAAAGAAGAAAGAAGAAGAAAGAAAAGAAAGAAAGAAAGAAAGAAAGAGAAAAAGAAAGAAAGAAAGAGAAAGAAAGAGAAGAAAGAAAGGGAAGGAAAGAAAGGGAAAGGGAAAGGAAAGGAAAGGAAACAGTTTATTTAAAATTCTGTTTAAAAGTATCTAGAATGCCATGAATTATAAGATGGATTCTGACTTCATGGACAATAAAATGTCCAAAAAACTTATGTGAGACCCTAGGACTGCCCAACTCTAGCCCTACAAAACAGTGGACAACTCTGCCACTCTTTATCCAACTGATTTTGGGCAAGTCACTTAAACTCTCTGAACTTCCATTTATGCCAGGTATAAAATAGAGGTTAATTCCACAAAACAGCTTAGCACCAAGCCTGGTTCTTGCACTCAATAAAGTTAGTTATTATTGCTTGTAATAGTATTGCAATGTCTTCCCTCTAATTCTGATAGAAAGCAAAGATGATTAGAGAAAATTTCCAGCAAGAAGTTTTCCTTTTTGTATGTGAAACTGTGAGGATGGGTTTGGTAGGTCTGCATCCACAAAATGACTTCTCTAATGTTTACATTTTACTTACGTTAGCTAACACAGAGTCATGACACAGGCACGGGAGGCATCTAAACAGCAAAGGTCAGAGAACAGGTTTCTTTTATATATTTATTTCAAAAGACTCATTGTCCTATATAGAGAAAGAGCATGTGGTTTATGAAACTGGAGGTTACTCATTTAAACTCTGGGTGCCACATCTCACTGTAGGATTAGAAGGGGGCTCTCTCGGGCATTAGCCTCCTCCCCCAGCACTACTTCCAGGAGCAAACAATTGCAGTCCTTGGCATAAGTGGATTGTGACAAATCTACCTGTGTGAACATGCAGAAAGTGGGTTTATTTATTAATACCTTTCTCTTGCCCACAATAGATTTGAGACAGCTACATTTAAAAAGAAAATGGGGAGAGCCAAAGCAAGGAGTAAGTTCCTACTAGGAACAGATGTATGGGAAAGTATTCTATATTGCATGGAAGGAAGGGGATATAATGTGGGTCTTTGTGTTGGACTGTGTGGGAAGGTAGTTCAAACCATGACACTAAAGTAAAAGGAAATTTTAACGTACACACACACACACACACACACACACTAGCAATCACAGCAGGCAGTCACGAGCTTCCTAACTCTCCATATGCACAGAATTCATATTGAGCAATGCCAATTGATACTGAACATTCCAAACTGTCTTGTAGGACTTTCACCCTAAAGTGTGCAAAGAATGCATCTTGATCCTTTGAAGAATTACAGAGATGTCTCATCTTTGGAAATTCTTGGAAACCGGAGTTCCTGGAGATTAGAAAAAGGCCAACTAAAAAAAAAAAATCTACTTTTTCAGAAAGGATAAAGAGTCAACATAGAGATGAAAGATTGAATAAACCCAATTTTACTCACAGGATAATATGTTTTTAAAATTCCTCAATGAAAATAAAAAGAACGATAAGAATAGCACAGAGTACTGAGTAACAATCAGCAGTACATTATGAAGAAAATAGTCATGCTGACCCAATCTAATTTTTGTTGGGTAACAGATGACAAGCCTAATGGATTTGGGGCAGCAAACAACATAATATGTATTAACCTTGGAAAGGCTTTGATTCTGCCCCTGGCCATGACCTACTCATTAACTAGCTTGAAAAATATGGTTCACACCACATACAAGTGGCATTAGTGGATGATAGTGACCAGCTGGGTTTTGATACCTCAGTAAGAACCAGAGATAGGGAATCACAGTGCATATTGTTTCTCTGGGAACTGACCTAAGTCTGATACAATTTAATATTTTCATTAAAACTTCAGTGGGTGGAAGAGAAAATATGCCTGTTAATTACAGGAAAATAAAGGAATGAAGATTTTTAAATTCAGAGATAAGAAAATACATGATAAATGGTAACTATTTTATCCTCTACCTCTAACAGCAAAACGAAAACAGATTTGGAAGAATGTAGGAACGAAGGGAAGAAGGGAGATAAGACACTAATCTTTGACACGTAGCACCTTCTAGAATAAGACAAAAAGGAGGTCAAAGAGCGTGAAGATGAGAGAGCAAGTAAATGATGGGGATCTCAGAGAAGGAGTTCTTTATAAGTGTACAGATAAGGGGAGCCAGTGGAGAAAGCTGAAAAGTCACTTACAAATATAACTGCAGGTCAGGATCTGACGGTGATATGTGACTAGCAATCCATAGGCCTGTTGGGAAAAACTACACCAGGCCACAAATTGCCAAGTATGCCTTAGGAATATGTTTAAGGCAACAACTCAGCAAAAGGTAAAATACTCGCTAAAATGGATGGCATTCGTCATGGCATTTTTTTCCTGTGAGGGTAAATAGTTAAGGGGTTGAATGTGGACAGAATCTTGATGGAATGTTAGCATGGTGCAAGAACATACAGGTCACTCAGAAATCACAAGCATTCAAGAAAATGCAGAGTAGGAAGGCAAATGCTTTCAACAAGCCGAAAACCCTGATAGAAAGTTCCAGGTGGTCATAAGGGAAGTGTGGGGGCAATTCTACAGGTCCACGAATGGATTTGTCATTATTAGTCCGGGGGAAGAAAGAAGAGGAGGGAGAATAAGAGATAGAGTTGGCCGAAGCAAGAATTCCCCAGAGCCCCAGAAAGCAAATTGGAATGCTTTATACAAAAAGGCCAATCTAGCCAGATCACAAAACTCTGATGACAAGTACTAAAAAGTACATGATTGTGTGTTAAGTGACTTAGAAAGCCCTAAAGTGAGACAGGACACAAAAAGTCAAGAGAAAAACATTCTTCAATTAGTTAAGGCAACAAAGGAGGCTGAAGGTAAGAAAAACATGATTTTCCAGTCATCTCTCTTGTTCCTCCCCCTAGCCCCTCACATCGTCCCTCGGAGAGCTACTGCCAGATGACAACCAGGAAACACTCATAATACAAGTGAATTGTGTGGGCCTGAAAAGAACAAAATTAAGGGATATTAGGAGCATGTAGTTGTTAACCTCCATCTCATGCAGGTCTTAGCGTTTTGATTTGTTATTGAGGATTATTTGGGTACCTGTGAAGTTTTGAGAAGAGAAATAATAACTCTTATAATCCTGGTAATGTCTTTTAAAAGAAATTTATTTTTAAATTTCATAATATGTTAATACCTGCTCATTATTAAAAACATAGAAAGAAGTATATAAGGCAAAATATGGTAATGTTCCTTCACATTGGCAATTCAAATTCTCTCCGCAGAGCTAGAGCTAATTAGTATTATCAGTTTGGAGTGTGTTCTACCAGGTCTGTTTCTGTATATTTACACACACACACTTCTTTAAGTACATAGACACACACACACAGTTCTTTAAGTACATAGACCAGAGATTGGCCCATGTCAGTACATGCAGTTCTGCCTCACTCCTTTTAACAACTGCATATCCTATGGTATTGATAGTTTATTTATTACTGGCCTAATTGATAGACAATTAGATTGATTCTCATTTTCCCCATTTTGTTCTAGTATAATTAATGCTGTGATGAAAGCCTTTGTATACACAAATTTGGGCACATACTGAATATTTCTATAAGAGAGGAGACATTCCTCAGAGTCTAATTTCTTGGCATATGCATTCAAATTTTTGATAGAAGCTGCCAAATTGCCATCCAGAATTGCTATTCCAATTTACTCTCAAGGATATATGACAGTATCTCTCGATACTATCAAAACCTCTGGATATTATTTTTTATTTTTATTTTTGCCTGTCTGAGAGGCAAAAATAATGCTTTTTGTTTGGACCTGCATTTCCCCATTATCAATACCTACATTATCCAGTGAGATTAAGCACCTTTTCAAATGTCAGTTTATATTTTTTCTGTGAATTGCTTGTTTAATGACTTATACTTATTTGGTATGTTTATCTCTTATGGGTTTATATAAATTCTTTGTACATTATGGATGTGAATCCTTTGTCGTATGTGGTATAGTTATTTCCTTGCAGACTATCATTTGTCTTCCATGTATTGTAACATCTTAAAACAATCTTTAAACCTAGTGCTATGGCTCATGCCTGTAATCCCAGCACTTTGGGAGGCCAAGGCAGGAGAATCAATTGAGGCCAGGAGTTTGAGACCAGCCTAGGCAATATAGGGAGATCTCATTTCTATAAAAAATAACAAAAAATTAGCCTGGAGTGGTAGGGCACACTTGTAGACCTTAGCTACTTGGGAGGAAGGCTGAAGTGGGAGGGTTGTTTGAGCCTAGGAGATTGAGGCTGCAGTGAATTGAGACTCATAAGCCATCTTGTACTGCTGTTTCTTTCACCACCCTGTACAGGATTTATGTGGCATAATGTAAATGAACCTCATAATCCAGCCTTGAGAGAAAAGTCTGTAGTAAGAAGGATAAAAAAAAATCTGTCCCATCCCACCCATAGCCCACCACGCATGTCCAATGGGAACAGAATCTGTCATATAAAAAGTGCCAATATGCACCACAGTTTAGTAGCTTGCTGCATAACTGACAAAACCGAGCTCATAATTAACTGACAGATTTACAGATTGCATACCCGGTCCCCTTCACCAGGATTTCAGCGCCAAGGATGGGTGTAAATAGATTTTCTTTATTCTCAAACACTGTGGATGATATTTGGTAAAACACTTACATTTCCTGGCTCCCTTCCGTGTTTGCTATCTTCCCCATGCTTAGGTCCCATATGGAAAAACAAGAACAAGAACGCTGAATATTTAGAGGGCCTTGATTTCCCTCCTGGCACCATACACCATCTGCACAGTCACTGCACCATCCTGTGGCCATGCCTGGAAACTGCACACTCCCTGCTCGTAGGCAGCCTGCCAAGGTTCCCTCTGCTGAAACATTGCAACCGGTCTATCACCATCTTGTCTCCTCTTTGCCTCTTTCCTACCACCAAATTGGAAAGGAAAGGCAATGCTACCAAAGCTTATCCATGGTGTTTTCTTATCTTTCTCTCTTTTAGAGGGTTTTTGTGTGTGTGTGTGTGCGTGTGTGTGTATGTGCCTACACACCCTGTCAGGACTGCCTCAATGCTTCAACTGGCTTTAAAGGCTCCATCAGAAATCCTGAAATTCAGATAATGAGACTTCCAGAATAAATACTGCACAAAGGTCCTATTCCCTTCAATCATCGATATCACCTTCCCCAAATAGCAGCTCTGTATTTGATTTTTAAAAGAATTCCCCTGTAATACTAAATAGCTTCTGAAGTGATTTTGAGAGAAACAGACACATTTTGCTTCAGCAGTAAAAATGACCCAAAGTAATGCCCTCATTAAAAGCAATAGCAACAAATAAACAAACAATAATCTGCTTAAACACTACAGAAGGAAATCACCTTACGAAGTCAGTAAAATGGTATGTCTCTGAGGTGTATGATGATGTGACATATTTAACAGAGTTTCCATCAAAGTAGACTGAGGCTGGATCAGTGAAACAAGAAATACACGACACACTCAGGCAGTGTTGATGAAAACAGTTCACTGCCTTCTTTTGTAGGGGAGTATGGAGCATTTGACAACTCACAAGTTCCAAAGAGTAAGGACTGAGTCAAGGCCATTGCCTTGGCTTTGTAATGTGTCAACTTGGGTAGGCTTGACCACATTTCCCAGCATTTGCTCTCCTGTGTGTTTTCTTTTGGTTGTTGTTTGTTTGTTTTTGAGATGGAGTCTCATGCTATCACCCAGGCTGGAGAGCAGTGGTGCAATCTCAGCTCACTGTAACCTTCACCTCCCGGGTTCAAGCAATTCTCCTGTCTCAGCCTCCTGAGTAGCTGGGATTACAGGCGCGTGTCACCACACCTGACTAATTTTTGTATTTTTAGTAGAGGTGAGGCTTCACCATGTTGGCCAGGCTGGTCTCGAACTCCTGACCTCAAGTGATCCGCCTGCCTCAGCCTCCAAAAGGGCTGGGATTACAGGCCTGAGCCATGGTGCCTGGCCCTTCTCCTGTACGTTTTGATTAGAGTGTCCACACTCTAATCATCTGTCCACAAGACAGATTCTTGGGGGCCATTCAGAAGGTAGAGGGGAAGCAGCAACAATTTTGCAGCTCACACACCTTGTTGCTTATGTTCTGGCTCCCTCTGTTGGTGTCAGGGCATGGCTGGGCCTGCAACTGCTCCATCTCTCCCTGTATCCTCTTTCTCCTTCTCCAACTTTTGGGCCAGGTGTGTGTGTGTGCTGGTCTCTGTAACAGTGTCCTAGCCTCTGCTGGCCGCCCGTGACGTCAAGGTCAAGGCAGCAAGTATTAACACATGTTTCAGTCAATCCTCGCAGCTTCCATTGTGTTCCTGCTTTCCCCAACTTTACATCCATCTTCACTTCCCAACTGCCCATCCTGTAGATGTCAAGCTTCAACATCAGACACCAAAAACTACCTTACAGAGATGGTTTAACCAGCTCCTACAATTACATGATTTCAAATTCCTGAAACAAATCTCTTTATAGGTAAGCAGGCATACTTGTAGTTCTCTTTCTCTCATTGAACCCCTGATGGATACAGCCACATTATGGAAGGGCCTCACACAAAGAAAACCCACCACACCATGAGCTGCCCTTGAAGTTAGTGAAGCTTTTCCAAGAATATAAATTCAATGAAGCAAGGCCTAATAAATTTCCTCTCAGAAAAAATTTAATCCAAACACATGTCTTGAGTGTCTGCTATGGGCAAGTCAATAATGGGAGATGGATAGTGTCTAAAAAACACATTCTTACCCTAAAGAATATATCTACAGTTCAGTAAGGGAGATAAGGCAGGCACACAAAAATAAAATGTAAGGCAAAATGTGATAAGCTTTGTAAGAGAGGTTCAAAGTGTTGTCAGATTGTCTTCCTGACCAAGGATCTAATATCTAACTGTGTATAGAAAGAACCACAAACACTCTACTTTATCACCTGAAGGACATGACTACTTGCTTTCAAGTTTTTCGAAGTGTACATAAATCAGGGAGGACAACGTCCTAATTAGTCACATGAAAGGCTGTTTATTGCTTGAAGAGAGCTCCTCAGGAGGAGTTGCTAAGTTGGGAGGCTGCCCAAGGCCAGGGGTCAGTATGCTGGGTCATGAGCACTGGGGCCTGTTAGGAAGTGAGCTGCGTGGATGACTGAGATGGAGCGCCCCCTGCTGAAAATGCCTCCATAACCTCAAGAACCACCAGCTGGAGGATTGATATGGGCCTGCTGATAGCCCAGGGCCACCTGCAGAGGAAACTCAAGATAGAAACCATGGAGATCAGGGATGACTAATTCTATTACGAGTGATCCTTCATGACAAAAGCCTTAGCAACAGAATTCATTTCAATCTCCATCACTCATTGATTAATTCATTCAATAAACATGGTATAGCAGTCCCACCTTATTTGTGGTTTCCTTTTCCATGGTTTCAGTTACTGTGACCAACTGCAGTCTGAAACTATTAAGTGGAAAATTCTGGAAATAAACAACTCACAAGTTTTAGATTGCACACTGCTTTGAGGAGTGTAATGAAATCTTGTGCCTTCCTGCCCCATCCTGCCTAAGATATGATTCATCCTTTTGTCCAGTGGATCCATGCTGTAGACACTACCTGCCCATTAATCACTTTAGTAGCCATCTCAGTTATCAGATGGAAAAAAACATAGTATATACAGGGTTTGTTACTATCCATGGTTTCATGCATCCACAGGGAGTCTGAGAACGCGTACCTCATGGATAAGGGGCCACTACTGTATTGGGTATCTAAAATATTCTTCCTCTCTTGTGACAGCATACCTTTTTGCATGGCCGGCTCCTTCTCATCCTTCATGTCTCCATTTAAATGTTACCTCCTGGAGTAGCTTTCCTTGATTAACCTAAATGCACTCTCTCTGTTACCCTTTATCACTTTCCTCTATATATTTCATTTGTGGCACTTAGCATGGTTTGGCATTCTAATTGGCTTGGAAGATGTTTTGACTAACATCAGTCTCTAATGCTAGACTGTTAGCTCCACAGGAGCAGATACTACATCTCTTTTATTCGTGTCTGAATACCCGGCATGAGCAGACTGTGGCATGTAGTAGTAGGTTAGGGACTCAGTAAATATTTGTAAAATAAGTGAATAAATGAATGAATGACTACCAAGGCACAGCACAAGGTGTGGCTCTATGAAGGTGACTGGCATAGTCCACCTCTCTGCCTTCCCCAAGCCAACAACCTAGTAAAGGAGACAAATGAGTGGCCATGAGAATGAGTGAGGGAAATGGCCACAGGCAGTCTTACTTATTACCTCCCCAAAATACACACACACCTACCAAGTTTTGGAAAATGTATTTAAGTCAAGGCAGATAGGATCCTAATTCATCACACAAAATACTATTCCTTACCTTACTGGAATGAGTGCTGGGATGGCAGCTGACACAGTGAGAGCAGGGCACAGAGGAGAGAAAACTAAATTCGGTTTCAGGAAGGTCAGGGAAGACTTGCTAGAAGTGGTAACATCTAATCAGGGTCTGAGGAGAAGTAGGGATTAACTAGGCTAAGACGGTGTATCTGCATGCATGCATGTTTGTGTATGTGTGCATGTGTGTGTGTGGGTGTGTGTGTGTATTATTGAGTGGAGGAGCATTCAGTAATAATGAAGAAGAATAGAGTGAAACAGATAAGGAATAGCATGGAAGCAGAGATTACCACATGCAAAATGTCTAGAGGTGAAATGAGAGATGATGGCAAGAGAGGAGAACTCAAAGAGCTCCTCACGGCTCATACCTGGAGTGTGAGAGGCAAGTGTTAAGCGATGGGACAGGCAAGTCAACAGGGGCCAGATCATGAAAGGCCTTGAATGCCAGACTAACTAATTAGGAATGATGCTTGAAGATATTCACTGGGTGTGCTTTATTTACAAAGATGCTATTTCATTGATTATGGATCACCAGGGATTAAAATAAATACACAAAAAAATTAACATTTAGTACTAATACTACAGATTTCCCTAGTTTTTCAGGACAAATACTGGAGCATGTAGACACACAGTGGAATAGAATGATAGAAACTGTGATTGCCATGGAAAATGCAGAGCAGGTGGTTGATGTATATATTGCCAATGCTGTATGCAACACACAAGGAATCCGAAGGACAGAGATGAGGACACCGTATGCATCCATTAACTAATAGGCATTGTTGGGAATCGACATTGACATTGTTCTTATCTACCAGAAAAAAAGACATCTGCCAACTTCAGGCAGATGTTACTCTGTCCAACAAAGTGCCCACTATGTGTAAAATGCAGCACAAGACTCCATGAGAGGAGAATGAGAGAAAATGTCCAGCAAAAAAAGAAATCTAGTCTCTGCAGGGATTTCAGGTAGAAGCATTTCCTTTTAGCTATAGTGAATTCAATTACTGGGTAACCTATCAGAACACAATGAATGGGGAAAATAATGTAAAACCCTACCGAGAAAAACAGTGTAGGTGTTCCATAAAAATGTACTGAATGAATAAAACACGTTAGTCAAAAACAATAATCAATTGCTTTAGTGCTAGAAATGTTTGCCACTATTGATCCAATTAAATTGCCAAGCACCAGAACTCTGCTCTAAAATACGGTGCATGCTTTAATTCATTTAATCATCCCCACAAATCTATGGGGTGAATACTGTTATAAATTCAACTTTAGAAAT
The DNA here is from genome assembly GCF_009828535.3 of Hylobates moloch. Taxonomy (NCBI): domain Eukaryota; kingdom Metazoa; phylum Chordata; class Mammalia; order Primates; family Hylobatidae; genus Hylobates; species Hylobates moloch. The sequence continues at coordinate 113,161,154 of NW_026652282.1, forward strand.
GAGGAAAGTAAGGCTCAGAAAGATGATGTGACTTACCTCAGGTTACACAGCTAATATGTGGTGGAGCCAGGACTATGGACCCCCAAAATTTGGCTCCAGAGACTGTGCTCTTGACCACTATACTATTGTAATAGAAATCCATTCCCTTAGGAAATGGAACAGAGTGTGCAAAAGAAAAGTAAGGTAGAAATCCTTTAAAAAATATTTTATTAAAACATTAGTGTAGTGCTGTGAACACTAGCCACAGAGAAACCTGAGATTTGGTCTCAGCTCTGCCACTAATTTCCTGTGTGACCTTAGGCGAGTCAATTGTCCTCTCTGGACCTCAAGGTAAAATGGAAAAAGAGGGGTGGAAACTTGACATGGGTTTGTCTGATGGTGTCGGAGTTGAAAGAAGCTTTAAAAATGCTTTTTGATGATTTCAAAAGAAATTTTGCTGCTTCAGATGTATCTCACCCACGAAGTGTGGAGATCACATTCTCTCTTCGATTTACAAAAGTACAGTGTACAGACTGTATATAGTGATGGTTTTTAATAAGAAATGCAATATATAAAGCACAGAGGGCCCAACTCAGACCAGAGAGACCAAACTATTTTGTTGAACATTAAAAATATTATCTAATAATGCCCTGCAGTTGGACCAGGAATTAGGCCTGTGGAAAGCAAAACACAGAATTATTGGTCAAAAACCCTGACACCAAGGGTCACGGTTGGCCGCTTTCATTTATGAACACTTGAAGAATACTTATGGGTCTAGTAACACTGTGTTCAAGGACCAGGGGCTCCCAAGCTGCCTCCCCAAGGACAAGGTACCAGGCAATTCCCTCCCAAAAAATGTGAACTGGCTATCTTCAGGTCCAGGGCCAAGTACTGAGCAGGGAAAGAACCAATGTCCAAAGAACCTCAAAGAAGGCAGTTGCTTTGTGAATATTCCTAACTGGAAAAGAACCCACTGTTAATTATTAAAGAAGCCAGGAATGGTTTCCTAGCTTGGCAGTATCAGGAGCTCAAGGCCCTCCATTCCCCAGTGCTGTCCTGGAAGAAGTTTTTGCTGTAGAAGAAAGCTCCAGTTTTAGCAAAGAAAACACCAGCAAAGCAAAGGCTTTGGAGGTAGACAAACCTGGGTGTGACACTCAGACCTGCTGCTTGCTAGTTATGTGGCTTGAGACACTCCTCTCTGAACCTCGATTTACTTTTCTGTATAATGGGGAGAAAATAAAATTTACCCGCAAGTGTTTTTAGAAAAATGAAATAAAGCTTCTTTCAGAGATACATACATAACAAAATATATACAGATGATGTCCAGGACTTGCTTTAATATATTACAGATTGTAGGGAAATTAGTGAGGACACAGATTAAATTAGATTGGCTGAGTTGATAGTTACTGAAGTTGAGTGATCGGGAAAGGGGGTTCATGATGCTGTTCTCCCTAGTTTTGCAGATAGAATCTTTCCATAATAAAATGTTTTAAATCATGAATAAGGTGAAGATATTGCACTCTGGATTTAGAACTAGGCTTGATTCTAAAGTATTAGGCAAGTTAATGAAGCTCTCCTGAGTCTCAGCATATTCCTCTGTAAAATGTGGGAAAGAATTTTTCCTGCCTCACTGGGTGGTTGTGAAGATTAAGTGAGGTGATGCAGACCAGGCACAGTGGCTTATGCCTGTAATCCTAGCACTTTGCGAGGCTAAGGCAGGAGGATTGCTTGAGCCCAGGAGTTTGAGACCAGCCTGGGCAACATGGTGAGACCCTCGTCTCTACAAAAAAAAAAAAAAAAAGATGAGGTGATTCATAAAAAGGCTTAGTACACTGTCTGAGCTATAATATAATTTCCACAAATATTAACTGCCACTGCTGCTGTTATATGAAGGGCCAAGAAGAGCACCTGGCATGCAGTAGGCACTTAATAAATGGTATAGATCATCATCATTACAATTAGCATCAAGAGTCAGACTCTTCACACCTGGTCAGGATGGGCATATATTGGCATTGAAGTCTCCTGGCTGAATAAGAACTGTCTTCCCTTAGTGGTGTGGGGCTGTAATAACTGTTTCAGTGCCTCAAGTTCAGAAATTTCCATCCAAGAATAGGACCAATTAAGTAGTTTCAAGTTGAACTGTCAAAACCATCCTCCACGGAGCTTCTGGAGCAGGAGACAGCTGGACATTGAAGAAGGCAGATTCAAGATTCAAGAAGGCAGGAGACAGCTGGAGATTCAACACCAGGTTGTTTCATTCATGGGGGGAGGGGGTTAGAGCAGGGCTCTTGGCCCCAGGACAGGGATACAGCTGGGAATCACTTTCTTAATAAGTATTCTCTGACCTCCCTCCTGGCTTCCTGCTTCACTGGCCCTAACTCACAGTAAAGTGCTCAATACAGGTTTGTCAAATGAATGGGCTACAAGACAGAAATCAAATTACCAGAAGCTGGACGCTAGATCAGCGAGCTGGAGCTAGGTAAATAAATGCTTCCAGGCCAGGGTTGGCAGCTCATGCCTGTAATCCCAGCACATTGGGAAGCCAAGTTGGGAAGATCACTTGAGCCCGGGACTTCGAGACCAGCCTGGCCAACACAGTAAGACCCTGTCTCAACACAAAATAAAATTATCCAGGTGTGGTGGCTTGCCTCTGTGGTCCCAGCTACTTGGGAGGCTGAGGTGGGAGATTCTGATTCAGAACATCTGCAGTGGGGCCTAGAGAATCTGCATTTTTGAACCGCATCAGGGAGGATTCTGAAGTCACAGGTCATAGCTTCTGTTCTGAGAAAGTTTTTGGAAGATGAGCCCGGTCGTCAAGAAAGAGGCTGAAGACAGAAGGATAGTTAAGAAGACATTGGGACCATCCAGGTGGGCTACATAGAAACCTGCCCTAGAGAGGGAGTGCTGGGAATATGCCAAGGTCCTGGGAGTTTGGAGAAAGCATGTGGACACTGGGAAGGGATGGGAAACTTGACAACTACTGATGCTTGTTAGTGCTTCTTAGGTCAAGCCCCCCCCTTTTTTTTTTTTTTTTTTGAGACAGGGTCTCGGTCTCTCTTTGTAATCCAGGCTGGAGTGCAGTGGCACAATCACAGCTCACTGCAACCTTGACCTCCCAGGCTCACATAATCCTCCTGACTCGGCCTCCTGAGTAGCTGAGACTACAGGCACACAATACCATGCCCAGCTAATTTTTATATATTTTGTAGAGAGGGGTTTCGCATTGTTACCTGGGCTGGTCTCGAACTCCTGGGTTCAAGCGATCCTCCCCACTCAGCCTCCCAAAGTATTGGAATTACAGGGATTACAGGCATTAGCCACAGTGCCCAGCCTTCAAGCTCATCCTTGATAAACGCTATTCATCTTAACTAATCAGTATTCAGGCTCCTTATTTCAACTTCCTTCCTGTGTGTTCAGCCTTGTGAAGCCAGAATCCATCTTTTTGACCAAATTCATAATGTCTTTGCCATATGGTCTCAAGGGCCTTGATGAACATGTAATCCTACTCTAGGTAGTTTCAGGGACAGAAGACCTCCTTCAGGACTGAGAAAAAAAAAAAAACAGTCTTGTGTTTTGGATGAATCCATGAAAAGGCTGATTAAGATTGGCTCCAGTTGGCTGGTTAGGTCTTATCAAGCTATGGTGTAGCACTCTCTTTTAAGACTTGACTGTTCTTCTCAGGTCCTTATAAGTCACATGAAATCCAGTAGAGCATTTTTAAGTCACAAAAACTGTTAAACTTTTCTTAGGCCCAGTTAGGCATCATTAAATCTTACTGATATTGGTGAAGTCACAAGATTGAACCAGGCATAATGAAAATAGAATTTGTACAACTTAATGAGATTTGATGAAGATTATTGAACCTTATTCTGTCCTTAAGGCAATAGGACTAAAATTTAAAAATTCAAATTGGATAAATGCAGAAGTTCATTTTTCTTGTTTGTTTTTTTGTTTGTTTTAAGTAAAGTAAGCTAGCTGAATTTACAAGTCCTGTGTGTCCCATTCCCCGAGGGCCCTCTGTGACTGCTAATTTGAAAACTAATATGTGCTAACTTTTAATGGGTTACTCTCTCTCCTCCCTCCTAGGTGGCATAAATGCATCTTAATAGGGTCTTCTGGACATGCTCCTTTCACCCACAGAAGAGAACCTTGGAGTGTAGGCATTCCAGGCACCAAGCCAGGCCCATAAGGGAAGCAGCTAGACCTTTGGAGTCCTCACAGATCTCATCAGGCAGACAAGCCCATACTCCAGCAATGTTGGGTGGAGAGATGAGTGGGAAAGGGGCAGGGCTGGAAGTGAGTCATCCTTGGCTAAGTGTGATAAAGTAAGTCCCCAATCAGCCAGAGACACCAGATAATGCCTTTTCATTGCTGGAGAGAGAATCAGTGACTCACTTGGCATTTTGTGGGTTACATCTTTCAGAATGTTTCTGTCACTGGCTGCATTCGAAGCTCAGAAGTAAACTTTAGGATAGGTCTTTATACATTTGATTATGTTACATTTGAAACACATTTGTTTTGTTTTTTAGAAAGGTTTCCTTAAATTAGTCACAACAGGAAATACACTCTTTTTCTTGCCAATATTTTTAATTCTTGATCTCAGAGTCAGTCTTTAGCTACTGAAGATATAGGAATTCAGTAGACATCTAGTCCTTATGCTAATAACAGTAATAATGATAATACTATCAAACACATATAAAGTTTATTTTATCATGCCTGTAATCTCAGAACTTTGGGAGGCCATGGTGGGAGGATTGAGCTCAGGAGTTCCAAATCAGCCTGGGCAACATAATGAGACCTTATCTCTACCAAAATTGTAAAAAATTAGCTGGCAGTGGTAGCATGCACCTGTAGTCCCAGCTACTGGAGAGGCTGAGGCCGAAGGATCAGTTGAGCTCAAGAGGTTGAGGCTGCTATGAACTATGATCACATCACTGCACTCTGACCTCAGTGACAGAGTGAGAGTCTGTCTCTAAAAAAATAAAAATAAAAAGTAAAGTTTGTTCTATATCAGGCACTGTGTTAAGTGCTTTACAGATACTAACTCATTTAATCCTCACAACAACTCTGAAGTTACAGCTTTTATTTTCTCCATTTATAGGTGAAGAAACTGAGGCATGGAGAGATTAGAGACTTTCCCAAGGTCACAGAGCTGGTAAGTGGTGCAGCTGGGATTCAAACCCAGGCAGCACGCATATAGAGTCTATACTCTCAACCTATAGCATCAGCAGTAATCAATTTGGTTAGGATAAACCATCCACTATATTCCTGTTTTGGAAGGGAATCCATGATACACTGTTGAACATTTTCATAAAAAAAAAAAAAAAAAGAAATCGGGTAACAATGAGAACAATATGGTTTTATCCTTTTAAATAAATAATATGTGTTTGTGTGTGCGGTTGGGTTGGAGGAAGAGCGGGAGGGAAGGGGGAGGGGGAGAGATAGCAGATTTGAATGTGGCTAAGACAAGGAGGTCTGGAGGAAATCATAATCACAGTAGTTATTTTGGGAAGGTGGGAGTTGTATAGGTTATTTCACTTTTTACTTTACATACTTATATGTTGTTTTAATTTTTAAAAGCATGTGATAAAACACATACACACACACACACACACACTCCAAGGAACTGGCAGGCATCAGCTATCTAAGACTAATGAAGAACTAATTAAGCTCTCACCTATAATTACTGACACAGCATGTGGCTTGGATTTCTGCAATCCTGAGAGAAAAGACCAGGTTCTCCCATGCTCTCAGGCCTAAAAGCAGTGACTCTCACATAGTAGGTACTCAGTAAATGTTGTTTGTGGTGGTATGGTATTGGAAAGTATGTTGTTTGAATCACATCTTTCTATTCTCTCAGATACTGGGGTCATTATAAACTCTGCCAAGTTTTCAATACTTAGGAAATTTTGATTGGCTCTCTAGTTCCAGGGCTGACTAACTTTTTCTTTGGGGGGCAAGAAAATAAGTATTTTAGGCTTTTGGGGCCATCAAATCTCTGTTGCAACCACTCCTGTTGCTGTTGCATGAGAGCAGCCAGAGAAAATATGCAAAGAAATGGGCGTGCTGTGTTCCAATAATATTGTATTTACAAAAGCAGGCAGAGGGCTGCATTTGGCCCCAGGACAGTAGTTTTTGGACCCTGCTCTAGCTGCTCAGAACAGTGCCATTTGCACTGAGAAACAGCTCGTTTGCTTTGTTTTCAGGATAGTTTTCTCCTGAAGTTCTGAGGGCTTTGCCCATTTGTGAAGATCTGAGGGATGTACTTTGCAAATTGTGAGGTGTTGATCAAATTCCTTAGACAGTTAAAACTGTCAGATGGCCTCATTCTTGCCAAGTGAGAGATTTGAGTTGCCTTATTCCACAGTCCCAGAGGGTTACATTCAGAGTCAGCATACTTTGGTTTTTTGCTAGAACTTTCTACAAAGTACTCGGCTTTTGTTTCTTTGCTTGGTTCAATCTCTAGAGAAGACAAGAGAGAAGAAACTTCCAGTCCACCTCTGATGGCCATTTGTGCAAAAGGAATACCCTGTCTCCCCTTTCCCAATTTTCAGTGTCAAAAGCAGTGTCTTCAGGTCAATGAATGCAAGAAAGCTGTGGGTTGCACATCACCAACCTGGACTATTCTGTGGTTCTCTTCTGTGACTCAGACCCAGCATGCAAGTTTTATGCTTCTTTTTACCCCCATACTCCACCCATGGAGGGAAACCATCCTTCCCATTGTGACAGCTTTATTAGATCCACCACCCAAAGGTAGTCCTGGTTGTACTTGGTTATCACCCCTATTGAGAATCCTAATTAAGTCCTGAGGAACCGAGCCAATTCGTTGTTTCTTCATTCTAGCTCCTCTCTGGGCTGCCTCAATAGCTCATTTCCTTAGCAGGTTTCCTATCTTTTCTCTACTACAGTTAGAGTGCCCTGCTCTCCATGAGTACCTACCCTCCTCAGGGGAAAAGGGAACCAACCTTTATTTCTGAAATATTTCAAGTTCTTGGACTTTATGTTCCTGTTCACAGATCCTCCCAAGGAGGTGTAGGATCTTTATACAATCAGGCTCTTTGGCAGCCCAAATATTGATCAAGAAGCAGTTGACAGGCAAAACCACGTAAGCTGATATGGTTAGGCTTTGTGTCCCCACCCAAATCTCATCTTGAATTGTAATCCCCATAATCCCCATGTGTCAAGGGAGAGACCAAGTGGAGGTGATTGAATCATGGGGGTGGTTTCCCCTTTGCTGTTCTTGTGATAGTGAGTCCTCACGAGATCTGATGGTTTTATAAGGGGCTCTTCCCCCTTCACTCAGCATTTCTCCTTCCTGCCACCTTGTGAAGAAGATGCCTTGCTTTTCCTTCACCTTCTGCCATGATTGTGAGTTTCCTGAGGCCTCCTCAACCATGCAGAACTGTGAGTCAATTAAACCTCTTTCCTTTATAAATTACCCAGTCTCGGGCAGTTCTTTATAGCAGTATGAAAATGGACTTATACAGTACATATGAGTAGTTTACAGGCTAAGGATACTTAACTATACCTCCAACCAAATTTGTAGCTTCCTTCTTCTAATCCCTTGGGACTGACATTTAAAGTCTCTTTGGAAAAGCGCAAGGACAAATCATACCCCACTCCCCCATAGTGCTAATTATAAGAGTTTGTTTGAAAAAATGTGCACATTTTGTGTTCGGGACTTTAAAAACCTATACATTAATGCTTACATTTAAACTCTACCCTGTGGAAAGAAGGGAGAATGAAGAGCACTATTTTTCCTTTCTACATGCTCTTAGATATGCAAGTATTTACTTTAATAAGTTTTAACTTAAAAGATATGCCTATTCATTTGCATAGCAAACTTTGTTTTACACCAGTAGTGTCCAATCTTTTGGCTTTCTTGAGCCACACATAAAATATACTAACACTAATGATAGCAGACGAGCTAAAAAATAAAGTCTATGCATAAATATCATAATGTTTTAACAAAGTTTATGAACTTGTGTTGGGCCACATTCAAAGCCATCCTGGGCCGCATGTGGCTGGTGGGCTGTGGGTTGGACAAACTTGTATAAAGAACATGGACTCCCAGAAGGAATCACCCCAAATTAAGGCCATTTTAGTGTGAGGGATTAGAATGGGCCATCTAATTTTCATACCTGGCTGCCAAGAGGAAAAAAGGAAATGTCTTGTTGAAAAAAATTCTGTTCTGGTTTGTGAGATCACAATGTCTAGTGGCTGCAAATCTTGAAATTATGAGATTACTCAGAGCCTGTAATTTAAACTTTATTTCATATCTATTGTTAAATTACACAAAATCAGTGAATGGTTTGTAAAGCTACACCAATGGACAGATGTTTGCAGTTGAAATCATGGGATTTACATAATGGCAAAAATGTATATTTATAACATCCTCTATATACAATAATCAGTATAGACGGAGAAAATGTACTTAATCTTTGCAAATCATGCACACCACAGCAATAACACAAAATGTTTTTTCTGTAACAAGCCTTTCCACTGCCTCAGGCTTCATCCTGCTTTCCAACAATACCTATCAGTTTTAAAAGCAAACATTTTCAATTAAAACTAAAGAAAATTGAAATACCATCGTGATCTACTAACTATTTTAAAAACACAATTGTACACAAAATATTTTTACTCTAAAACACTGTGACTTCAAGGTGTGGAAAACTTCCTTTCAGTTTTTTAGCTCTCAGGATTTTCAGGACTGCAATACTGTCAGGCAAAACAAAAGCTAGAAATACTGATACAAGCTCAGAGTCAAGAAAATCTATTTTAAACCCAAATATCCAGCTTCTTGTCCAGTTTGTGGCTATATTACTACAGATTAAACACATGAGCAGATTGTACAAGCTGTGACTTTATGGCCACACTTCTAAGCATGTCTCTTGTGAAAACATAAATGCCACTTTCAGTCACCTTGTTTGATTTACAGCCAGGAGGTTAGTGTAAGTCCTTGCATAAGTATAGCAAAATCCATAGTAAAATGAAAACTGCCCAGAATCATGATGCTTGATAGCACAGTGGGTTACATACTTCTTTTTATCTTGGTCAGCTTGTAATAGATACCACAGAAGTATTTTTGCATCGACTTACACTACCAAATTACTCTGCTCAACTCATATGTTCCTGATATGTAACCTCACTACAGAACTTTTTACTTTTGTTCTTTTCAAAACAAAAACTTCGTAGAAGGGTTTGCCCACATTATCAAGGTGCTATTGAATAACTCTGGCGAGCCTTCCTAATGCTTATTTTATCCTTTTTTGGCTTTTGTAATTGTCTACAAATCTGTCAACACGAAAAAGAACTAAAGGGCTAGAAATAGTTGGCCCAACTGGAAACATTACAATAGAGATGTACAAAAAGTAAGTAAGAGTTCACATTTTAGGTTAAATTCCAGCTGATCAAGAATAACTTCAGCAATATTTTTAGACACAATATCCTGTTCAAGTTTCTTGATTAGGACCTCACTACACAAATATTGATAAAATAATTCTACAGAAAGAAAGTCCTGACTTTAATCCAGGATTATATACCACAATAACTTCAGCAACACACCATTTAGATGATGAAGAAAGATTCTATACATGGGTTAATTTGGAATGAGCACAATTCAGAGAAGCCTTAAAATGAATGAGAAGCAGCGCCAAAATGATTCCAGTATTGTTGAAATTACAGTGCCCTGAAAGCGCCTGGAAATTAGATCTTTACATTGGTATTTCATTTTGAAAAAAAAAAAAAAAAAAAAAAGGTGTTTTGTTTAATGTGAGATACACCCTGTTTAAAACCTTTAAACAGTAGAAGGTAGAAAAAGTTTAAAATTTTAAACATCTCTTAAATATCAAGATATGAGTCCTGTTCTTGAAAAGCCAATATTTTGACATAAAACTACCCATGTTTGAAGAGGAATTTTTTATTTTCTACAGCTCGGTAAGATTCACCATCAGTTATTATTCTATTTAAATAGATTCCTTGTTAAAATCAGAAGAAAATAAAAGGTTTTATGTTTCATTTTAGTTGCTTTATGTTTATACTTATTCTCACCCCTGGAAAAAATGTTTGATTCCAAGATTGGGTTTTAACAGTGTATCATGAATAATTTAAAGTCCATTTCTTAGCCATGAGTTAAATGGTCACATTTTATGTTTTCATTTTGTCTCCATGACTAATTTAAGAACTTCTTAAAATATCTAAACAGCAATTTCTGGTGAGTCTGGTTTGGCTTTCAGATTTCATAAATAGTCCAACCCCAAAAAGACAATTTAATTCCATATTGAGTTTTGTTTTACCTACGCACAGTATAACACTGAATTGAAAGGCAACTGTAAAGGCAACATCTAAACTTTTTTTTTTAACTTCCCCAGTGAAGGAAGCAGGATGTGTTTGGACACTTTCATCTTTTAAGCTATGCCATCTTTTCAGTGGCGCTTTGGGAGAAGTATGTACAGGCCTTTTTGAGCCATTTAACGCCATTTCTCTACACTGCCTATGTAGTCGTTGGTGCCATTGCTGGTGTTATCATTCTGCTCCTTGCCTGAGTTCTGCTTCAGGCTTTCCCGGTTCTCCTTCTGGCTCGAACCCTGAGTCAGATTCTGCATCAGATTCTGCGTCAGATTCTGAGTCAGGTTCTGATTGGCATTCGGATTTGGGTTCTGACTCTGATTCGGATTCGGATTCTGGCTCTGGCCCTGACCCTGGCTCTGGAAATGGGTCTGAAGGAGCCTTCCCTTCAGAAATTTGCGTTGTTCCTGACGCTTTCGCCTGGCCTCCTGATGCTCTTTCTGCCTCATAAACTGATACCTCTGCAAAAAGAGGTCTTTGGCATAACTGTACAACTCCATATCCAGAAAATTCAGTCCCTCAATGCGCTTTTGAATTTCCTCATTGATCTCTACACTAGAGGCCCTAGTGGTATTATACTGGGTAAATGGCGAAATAAAGTTCATGTTGAAGGTTTTCTCAAACAGATATTGGGTCTTCCGCTGAAACTCAGTGAGGCCGAAGAACGCCATGTGCTTCAGATTTGATTTGGCACTTTCCAGAAGGACCTTGTTTCTTTGCTTTTCAGGCATGACAGAGAGGTTGTAGCAGCCTACCAGGGTCAGGTCGGAGAGCATGCGCACCTGGCGGTTGTTGGCTAGATTGTAGGGACAGTCCATAAACTCTTTGAGGGGGCAGCCAGACCAGTCATCGCCAGTGTAGCAGCTGGGCAGCTCTTCGGAGGTTGGAGGCCTTCCATCACAGACATGCAGGGATGCTTTCCATGTTGCCCCTCTCTGGACATGCCTCCACTCACTCAAGTACCGGGACACTGGGTCTCGGAGGATGGTGATGTAGTGGAAGTTCCTACGGATGAAGCACAAAAACCAACAGTCAGAGATATGGGTGAAATAAGTGGAGTCATAGAGGTACATGGCATATGTGGTGTTCACTGGCCAAAAAGGAAGGCAAAGCAAAAATGACAGGGATCTGATGGTATTTGTCCTGTAAACTGTACTGCAGTCCCCTCTCTGAGTCTCACTAGCCTAGAGATAGCTAATTTTTTTCAACCAATTTGCTGATACTTCAGCTAAAACAGGTATGAAAATGTTAGATTCCAGACATCGACCTTGTCGTGCTTCGCTCCCGTTCCCCCTTCCCCTCTTTTTCTCCCTCTCTAACCAAAGACAAAATCTTCCCAATGACACCATTGGCTAACTAGGCAACCACTTTATTTCATGCCCCCCACTCTAAACCATTTAGTGATCATGAAATAGAGACTCAATGGAAGCACATGCTTTATTGGAGTGAAATGGAGTTGACAAGTGGGTTCAAATTCTAATCTTATTAAATATGCAATAGCATTTTTTTCTAATATCCAGTCTAATCTGCATATCTTTATGTTTTTAAAAAACTCATTAAGAGAGTATGATATGATACTCTTGATTCTGGCTGTTGTCATATTATGGCTCATACTTATGGAAGTGGAATGTAGACATAGGCAGAGTAGCCCAGGGCCTCCAGCAATAAACGCTGTGGTTAGTCACTGACTGAAATAGACATGGTAGCTGCCAATGGCATGTATGCAAGCTACCACCTTGGTTTCCACCTTTGCTCGTATGATAATATTCCCAGGATAGGAAACTTAACTCTATCAGCAGCTTCAAAATGTCCCTTTTCCTTATGTGCTAAAAGGGCACGTGGATGTCAGCAAGTGTGGAGGCTTTGCTGTATGGCTGTCTTCTCTTTAAGGCTTCAAACAAAGTTCTTTGCTCAAATAGCAGACTAGCAAACATTTAAACCACATGCTAATATACTCACACCATACATGGTAGGCACACGCCCCAGAAACATCAAGTCTGTGATACAATCAGGCATACTCAAGGAGAGAACCGTGTCGTTGTGCTTTTCATGAGAAATGAGTTACCATTCAGGTACAGAAGATGAAGGACGAGGCCACAGAAGGGCATATTGTGGAAGGAAAGCAACAATAAACATTGAATATTAGCATTTAGCGTCTTAAACGAAACCCGGAGAATGGCTTGCAACTTTTCTGAAATATTCATTCCCATCTGAGGGAGTGGTTGTTCTCTACGCATGCATGAGGAGCCACAGGGAACCTGCTCAGCCACCTGCTTGACTGAATATTGGCTGATGTCCATTGAGGAAACGTTTCTCCCAACTGGGGCTTCCAGCAACTCAGGCATCCTGAAATCTATCTCCTGTGTCTCTATCCTGTACATGGTGCTTGCTCTGCCTGCCATGATCTTCCCTCTTTGGCTGGAAAAATCTACTCATCCTTCAATACCAGTTCAAGTACCACCTCTTCTGTGAAAAAATGTACCCCACTCTGTGTTGCCAGTTATCATTTCTTCCTCTGTGTTGCCATAGCACTTCCATACTTAGCCTTTGTTAAAATATTTGTGATACTGGGGCTGGGCACGGTGGCTCATGCCTGTGATCCCAGCACTTTGGGAGGCTGAGGTGGGTGGGTTGCTTGAGGTAAGGAGTTTGAGACCAGCCTGGACAACATGGTGAAACCCCATCTGTTAAAAATACAAAAATTAGCCGGGCGTGGTTGTGCGCTCCTGTAATCCTAGCTACTCAGGAGGCTGAGGCATGAGAATCACTTGAACCCAGGAGACGGAGGTTGCAGTGAGCTGTGGTTGTGCCACTGCATTTCAGCCTGGGCAATAGAGCGAGACCCTACCTCTCCACCCCACTGCCCCCCCAAAAAATTTGTGATACTGAATTACAATTAATTGTTTATATTTCCACTTAAACTATGTTTTCAAGGACAGGGGCTCTGTCCTATTCTTCTATATAACCCTCATCCCATCCATTCCAGCTTTGTACATTGGCCTTCATCCCTGGCATAAAGCAGAATCTCAGTAACTTCTTTAACTGCTTACTTGATGAACTATCCTGGGGAAGAGGAAGGAGAGCGCTAGGGACATGCCTCATGACATAAAAACTCTGGATAATCTTCCAAGTGCCTTGCAAAAAATCACAGGAAGGTTTTTCTTAAAATAAATCACTTTATATATTTTTTCAGGAAGAAACAAGCATTGGACACAGGAGAAGCATCTGGGAGTGAGTATGGAAAAGGGGCCAAGAGCACTTTCACTTGTCTCACTACTTTCCCTAGGATCTGACCTTGTTGGTGCCACTAAAATTCATTTCTATAAGGAGCCACTGCTAAAGAGTAGCAGCTTTTGTTCTCCAGTAGCCTTTACCAACAAAGATGACTACTAAAGTCCTGGGTTCCCTCCTTCCACTCCTAGCTTTAGTACTCATCCATTCAGTGCATACTTATTGAGCCTTTATGCTAGCCCTGAGGCAACAGTTTAGTGGCAATTAGTCTGATTATTTGGAAAAAAAAAAAAAAGAAATTTATTAAGGCCTGTGACACATTTGGATTAACCTTTCAACCAGCTTTTCCAGGCATGCATTGTAATGGGGACTGCTCGGTGTTCTAACCCCCCAAAATGGAGTCACCTTCATGCTTAGCTGGAAGTCCTCTTGGCCTAACTTGTTGTATTGGTTTAAGCCTACAGTGACATCTTCTGGTAAATATTAAGAGTGCACCACAGTGCAAGTCTGCAGCTCTCCTTCCTAAACATTGTTCCTAGCCTTTCAGAGCAAATACATCCCAACCACCAGGGTTAATGACACAATCAATGTTTCATAAGCACCACCCCTACCCCAATATGGATAGAGAGAAGGCAACACAGAGACAGAGTTTCAGAGAGGGTCTCTCATGTTATGGGTGTGTGGATCCAGTATGCATTCAACTTGAAGGTCACCTAGTGCCCTTAAGAAATACGGACAGCCCAACGTAGGCAGCCTCAGTGTCTACACTGTAGGGATTTTCACTGCAGCAGAGAAGTTAGAGGGGCACACACATACACACACTGCTGCCTTGGTGATAACAGCCACCTAGACTCAGATGACAATACCTGCAGAGATTCAGTGAGTGTCAACAGCCCCCTTCTTCCAGGGCAAATAGCCTTGGGGACCCAGAATGCCTCAACTGAAAGCACTTGATGCTGCTTAGAAATACTCCACGTGTAAAAAGAAAGAAAGATCTGCTGAAGGGCAGGTGTCCAGTGTCCAGGGGTCTCCTGAATTGCATGGTGTGTTGGAAGTAGGAAGGCAGGTAAAGATAACACCTTAGAGGTTATGTCAGAAAAAGAATCCAGGATGCTCATTGTATCTAAGGAAGAGCTTTTAGGGCAATATCAGAGAAGCACGATGGGGAATGTGGCTGGGGTGGGGGGCAAACAGAGACATGGCCAGTTTTCCCTCAGTGGTCAGGTCAGGTCAAGACTTGCTTAGTCTTGGCACCTAATGTGTGCCTGGTACTATGGCACGCACTGGGGATACAGACAGGGATAAGACATGGAAACCCGGGGAAAGTGTTTCAATTGTGTGTGCCATGAATGCTTGGAGCAAGTGCAGGGTATGATAAAAAAAAAAAACACCTCACACTGATTTCTAACCTAGACTAAAGATAAGACAAGGGTTTCTGCAGCTTTATTTTGAAAAACAAGAATTAGATGAGGCAACTGGGCACGGTGGCTCACACCTGTAATTCCAGCACTTTGGGAGGTCAAGGCGGGCAGATCACTTGAACCCAGTAGTTCGAGACCAGCCTGAACAACATGGTGAAACCCTGTCTCTGCAAAAAAATAGAAAAATTAGTGGGCGTGGTGGTGCACACCTGTAGTCTCAGCTACTTGGGAGGCTGAGGTGAGAGGATCACTTGAGCCTAGGAGGTAGAAGCTGCAGTGTGCCATGATATCACCACTGCACTCCAGCCGGGGTGACAGAGTGAGACTCCATCTCAAAAAAATATATATGAGTCAAGGAGAGAGGAAAGGAGTATGAGACAGAAGGATCAGCATGAGCAGACGCACACAGGCATAAACCAGCCTATTATGCAAGAGAAACGTGCATCAAAAAGCCTCCCGGGGAGTGAAGGAGTAGTAGCAGGAATTGAAGATGGAGAGGGAGCCCAGGACCTGGTTGTGAAAGACCACAGATGCCATATTAAAGCATTCAAAGTTAATTCTGCAGGCAACAGAGAGGCTTTGAAGGGCTTTAAGCACGGGAATGACATGATGAGGTCTGTGTTTTAGAAAGGTCATTATGTATATGAAGATGAAATTAATGAAGTTAGTTAAGAGGTCACTGCAGAAGACAAGGCAAAAGAGAAGGAGGAGCAGACTAGAGAAATATTTAGCAGATAAAAGTGACAAAAGGGATTCAGGGGAGAAAGAGGAGGAGGAGTTAAGGATGCCTCCTAGGGCTCTGGAGGAAGGTCTGAGGTGCCTGCGAGACATCTGAGTAGGGTTGAATGAACAGATCTAGCACTCAGTGAGCAACCTGGGCTGAAGATAAGATACGGAGTGGTCAGCACAAAGTGGTAATTTCCAGACCATCATGGTCTATTTAGGGACCTTTTTAAAATTCCACTTGTGTGGCTTCAGATATTCGAAGACAGCATTTACCCCAAGGCTTCTCTTCTTTATGCTAAAAATGGTCTTCAACTATTCTCTATATAGCTTCAAGGCCCCACTATCCTGTTGTCTGCCTGCAAGTGCATTCCACTTTATTGGAACGTGGCCCTCTAAGCATGATCTGACAAGCAACAAGAAGGAACAGCCTATCACCTTCCTCATTCTTGACACCATTTCTCTTCATGTGGCCTCAGATCGCATGGACCATTTTGGCAGCCACATCACACCACTGATACACAGTAAGCTCAATTGTTTCATTCTTTCACATATATGCCATGCTGGAACTCAATCTATATTGTCAGGAACTGATGCAGTGTATTTGTGGCCCTGTTTAATCTCTTCTTGATGGAGGAAATCTAAGCCTGTCAAAAGACATCTACATTCTGATTATATCCCCCAATATCTTCACCATACTTTCCTGTTCCTGTTGGCAATGCCTGGATTCGGGCATTGACCAAAACAGAGTACGATGCAGGTGAGAGCAACTCTCTGATAGTTGCTGGAAATCTTTCTTCAGGTTGACATGAAACTGAAGGGTGCTGCTGAATGGACTGACTTAATTTTAACTGAATGAGGCCAGTTCAGCCCCAGGAAAGTCATACTCCGCCTGTTTCACTTAGTAGTAGTTGGACAGGACTTTCTTGTGACCAAATGTATCACCTAGTTAAAATGACAAGGTGTCACATTTTTAAATTGGAGCCATGACTCCCCATTGGGTTACATGGGTTAATTGAATGGCTGATTGGTGCTTCTGTATGCCCATGGTGCCTTTACAGGCACTACACAGTTAAAGGTTTACCACCTTCTTCTGAAGGACAGTTCTCTGGGTGGCCTTGGACCAACACAATACTCCCCTCGTTCTTGCTTGTCATTCTTAAGAATAACTGTAGAATGTGCTGGGAGTGCAGTATCCTGAGATAGGGAGGAACTGCCTGAAACAGCAAGAGCCTTGTTCCAGTCCTTCCTGGAGAATCTAACATCTTGACATAGGGGGGAACTGCCTGGGACAGCCCAGCCTTTGTTCCTCCCTCTCTTGGAAGCAGGATGTCCTTCAAAGCTTTGCTAAACGAGTCACATGGCCCCTGAGGTATATAACTCAGGAAATGCTGCCTTTTGGGGTCCCTCAGCTATGGTGCAAGTGAGGTATGCTTAATCGAGACTCATTCACCCAGGCAGCTTTCTTGAGTCTTGGGAAACTATCTCACAATGGATCCTAGGTTTGCTGCCTATCTGTAAGTAATAAACCCACTTCATGTAACTTGTTGCTTATGAGTGTGTTCTGTCTCACCAAACCCATATAAGTTTATAAACAATGCACAGTGAACCTGCTTTGTGTCTACAAGTTTAGGCCAACTTTTTCCTGTCACTGATAAGCAATTGTCGAAATAATAGCAACAAATGAAAGAGTTGTCCAAGCAAAAAACCAAAGGGCCATCCTTGACTCCTCCTCTAATCTCCCCTCACTACTAAGAGCTAAACATTCCCTTAAGTCCTTTCTAGTTTCTAATAGCTCTGAAATCCATCCTTTGCACCACTGCCTGGGGTCAGGCCTTCATCACTTCTCTACTAAAACACTGCAGTAGCATCCTGTCCTACCCTTCAGGTCTCCAGTCCCATGCCACTTCCACACCCCCAGATGGCACATAACTGACCTGTCATTCCCTAATTAAGCCCTCCCAATGGCTCTCTATCAACTATGACATGAAGGTCAAGCTCCTCCACATGCTACAGACAGCCTTGTGGAACCCGGCAACCACCTTTCTTTCTGTCCAGCCTTCTCAAGTGAGCTCCCTCTATACAAGTCTTTCTCAATTGTGAGTGATCTTCCATCTCCACTCCCCAAACCCCCAACTCTGGGCCACTTGGCAATATCTGGGGATATTTTGGTTGTAATGACTTGGGGAGGGGGTTGGTACTTGTATCTAGTAAGTCAAGTCCAGGGATGCTGCTAAACATCCTATTATGCACAGTCCCCCTACAACAAAGAAATACCCTGCCTCAGATGCCAGTAATGCCAAGGTTGAGAAACCTTGCTCTATACCCTATATGCTGAATTTTCCAAATCAAAGTCCCAGGCAGTGACTCCACAGGTGCTTTGCCTCTGTATATGGAGTGCCCACTCTTTTGAATGGCTTCTATTTATCCTTTGTAGGTTACCTGGAACAGTCTTTCAAAACTCAACTCAAAGACTGTCTCCTCCGCGAAACCTTCCTTGACCTCCCTGGACGGAGTTAAGCACCCCCTTCTCTGCTCCAGACGCCCTAGTGTTCTCCCATTGTAACATGTATCACAATGTGCTGGGATTGTCAAGCGATTTTTCTGCCTCTTCCACTGGACTATGAGCTCTGGGAGGGTAAGAACCATGTGTCTATCCTCAGGGCCTAGCACAATGTTTGACATAAAGTAAGCAATTAATAAAAGATTGTTGAATGAATTTCTGCAGGAGAAGCAGCAGAGCTTATGATGAGCAAATGGGAAAATGTGTATCTTATTCTTTGATAAGGAAAAGCCACTAGATGTCACTATGAAATAACAGATATACCATTTTATACCTGTAATGGAACATTTTAAGGAGATGTAGCAGTGAAGGAGATTTAGTTATATTTAGCTGTTGTCCCTGACTTTTTGTGCAGTATCCCAGTTTAAAAGAAGGCTGGAAAGTTTAAGGACGTTAAAAATAACTAAACGGTTAAAAACAAGAATCTTATTTTTTATTCTCCTTTTAATAGACCATTCTGAAATAAGTGCACAAGTTCTAAGTCACAGAATCCTACACTCGTCAGAACAGGAGGAAACCTTTGAGACAGTAAATCATTTAGGTCAAACGCTTCACTTTAAAGGTGGGGATACTGAAGCCCAGAGAGAGACAGGCAAGGACTTGTCCCCAGATCACACCTTGCCAATAGCCCTTGAGAATCAATCTACCTGAGAGAACTATTTCTGGGCTGAAGGCCTGTTATTTTAGCAGACCCTCTTTGTGTCTGCTAGTTACCTAGGATGGCACACTCAACCAGGCCTGAAAGAACTCACTAACCCCCATGAAAGGTAAACATTTGGCTGCTCAAAGAGGACACTTTCTTACACCAACTACATAGCCAGGAGCTGGGAGTACTCTGTGCCTGACACTTATACATTAACTCCCAACAATCCTGTGAATCATATATTATTATTCCCTTTTCCAGAATGAAGAAACTGAGACTCAGAGATGATGTAACTCTGGGTCACGCCTCAAGTTAAGTAGGTGTGTTCAGGCTTCAATCCAGGTCTCTCTCACTCTAGAAATGGTATTCTTTCCATCCTGGTGCTAGGGCACAAGCCCAGGACTTCTGATTCTATGAGTAAACTGAAAAAGTTGTTCCTAAAGTGTGAGCCCAGAACAATCAGCATCAGCATCATTTAGGAACTTGTTAGAAATGCGCACTCTCAGGTCCATTCACTGAATCTGAAACTCAGAGGCTGGGGCTTGCCAATCTGCATTTTGGGAAGCCCACCCAGAAATTCTTATATACACACACTTGAGTTTGAGAATCATTGTCCTAGGCATGTGGCTTCAGAGATCAGAAGTCTCTCAGAAATCCCAGGTAGTATCTAGAGTGTAGACAAGCCAACTGTGCCCCCAAGTGCAGGCCCTATCTTCTCTCTACTCCTTGGAGAAACCCTGGGGGCACCCATTTCCATCAAGGGAAAGTCCAGGGAATGTTGCCTGAGCAAAGTTCTGAGGATCATGCTGTAAACATTTACTTTCCTTTGAGGCTACTGGTTCACGAAAGGCCATGATAAGGTTTTTCCCTGCACTACTCAAAGGGGAAATAAATATGAAAGACAATTTTTAATAGAAGGCGGCCAGAAAACCCGTAGCAGTTAAGGTCATAGGAGTGATCAATAAAAAGTTAATTTAAGAAAGGAAATTCTTATCCCAAATCAATAGGAGTGAACATTCTATTATACCTGTAGCATATATATATATATAGATATATAGATATATATATAGATATATAGATATATATCTATATATCTATATATCTATATATAGATATATAGATATATATATAGATATATATAGATATATAGATATATATAAAAGTTCAGCCTTTGCACATCTTGTTCTTGGAGAAACAATGAGTGGTAGAAAAAGAACTGTGGTTGGTGGTCCTAAGTAAACTCTGCCAATAGTTGCGAGGTTGTATATGACACTGAGTCATTAATGTTGAAGGTCTGGTCTCGTTCCTCGGCTAATGAAGTCTAAAGCAACCACATGGATCCTCCCATTGCATGTAAATGACTGGGTCAAAGCAAGGAGGAAGGCATTCAAATCAAACAACATTAATATGTGAGCACAAACTAAATAAAAGTACGGTAAATTGAATCAAAGGCAAACATGCTTCTGATGGAGCTGTACCCCTTAAGCCCTGGAGGTGCTGTTTTAAGTACTTTTCTTGTGTAGCTCATATTAGTAGTCCCCGAATAGGAGTTTAATAAATGCTGTGATCAGCAGTGGCAGCAGTCTCATAAAAGAAGTGTGGGACTTCACAAGGGGACTACTTTGAAGCAGACAGACGTGCCTGTAGATGTGTTGTTTTTGGCACATTTGTCACAACAGTTTTGTGGCTTAGTAGTCATGCTTTACCTAGTGAGAAGAGTGAGCTGTTGCATTTGCAGACAGTGGATTACATAGAGCAGTGTGACACATGACTTCATTTAATTGTCTTCACAACACTAGAAAGACCTAAATGATCTGGATACTGAACCTCTTCCTTTCCCCTTCAAGTTCATGCTGTGGGCTGCTGACTTAGCCAGACTTTCTGGGCTACCCACGGGAGGTGGGGAACAAGGTAAACTCTTGGGAGCACAGTGATCTATGAGACAAGAAAGACTTATTAGACACAAGATCTACCAGACACAAAACGAAATCTGAAGAGGCTGAAGGTCTTGCACCCACCAAACATGCTATTAGTTCTCCTTGCAGGAGTTTTCTGCTCTTCTTCACACCTCACCCAAAGGAACAGTTCTGTGTATATAAAGTAACACCTTCATTCATTGATTCTTTTCCTCTGATTAACTAAAAGTAAGCCCATCTGTGTGTATTGTGGGGCGTGCTCAAAGGAGCACAAATGGGCTTTCATTAAACAGAAGGATATTTTTCTATGCGATTCTTTTTCTTTAACAAAGCAGAAATTTTTTTTTCCTTTGTTGAAAATAAAGAAGATTTCTAATGCCTTTGAATTCAAACTCAAGGTGGAATTCTTCACACAATCAGTCCTGGTGATATTTACTTCTTTTTAAAAGAAATCACTCTCCTCTTTCCCAAAGCCCAGTAGATTTCAAAGTACATAAATCTAAGGGCTTTTGCAAATAGTGAGAAAGCTGAGTTCTTTAACAAGATGTGAAATTCCAAACTTTATGACCCATAGTTGCAGGCCTTTACCCAGAATCCATCCAATTGTTTGGCATAATGAAAAATTTTGTAGGTTACACTGCCTTTCTCCCAATTTTTTGCATTGTAAAATTATTTTGTGAGTCTTAGTTCATTAATAGTCAGTATATTTTTGAGGTGGAAGAAACTTTTATGAAAAAACCCTACAGCATGCAGATTAGGGGATTGGGGTCCCATGAAGGGATATGATCTGCCCAAGTCACATGGAGACCAGATCTGCCACTGATTAACACACTCAAGCTTCCTGCCTGACTTTCCTTCTAGGAACTCCTCCCTCCCCATATGGAACTTCTCAGCTTACTGAGTGTTTCTATGTGACATCTTCTGTCAAATTGCCATCCCTTGAGGATTGGCATCTGGAACTGCCAGAGCTAGGGGTTGCTTCTCTTCCTTCTCCCAACCCTGAAACAAGAGTGCACAGAGGGGAAGAATCATAAGCTCCATGCCACAGTGGACGGGAGGAGGTTGGGGAAATTTCTAAGTGTCCCCACTGGGACTACCATGGTTTGCTCTTCAGATAAACATCCCTAGTGCCTCTTGTCCCAGGAATCCATTGCTTTGGTCCTGCCTTTTGATTGACTAGTACATCCACATAAAACCCTGCATGTTTCAGGTCTTAACTAAAAAGTAATAAAACTGGTACTTTCATGACACTCAATCCAGAAACAGGCATGTGCAAAGAGGGTACATAGTGCCCTTTTAGCCCTGGAGGTGAGGGGCTGGGCCTTGGGTTGCAAGACAAATGTTTAATCAATCCATGAACACTGTATCAACTCTGAGTGACCTAGAAGTCGCCATAATTAGAGCTGTAGGCATGGTGAGGAAGTTGCATGTATATGGGTGCCAGCTTTCAAAGGGCTTAGAATTGGAGACATAGGACTACTATTCAGTGGGGGAAGGGGCAGATAGAGGCACAGTATAGTTCAGTGCTAATTGTGTCATACAGGATTAAGTGAGAAATGAGTTGGGAGAAGAGAGTTGACTGTATTATGGTCATCAAGGAAGGCTTCACAGAAGAGGAGGAATATGATGGATTCTGAAGGACAAAAAGGATTTGACTAGGTGCGTCTATGGTGGTGGGGTGGGTGGACGGCATTCTGACATCAGCAAAGAGCAAAACAGACAGGAAACTAATAAATGTTTTGATTTAATGGGTGCCTACAGTATGTCAGACACTAGGCTAGAAGCTTTTTTGGAAAACCTATCAAATAGGTGTTAATGCCTTCATTTTAGTCACAGTGTATGTCATGAAAAGGGCTTGTTCTAGAGCTGCACTGTCCAATATGGTAGTCATCAGCAACATGTGACTACTGAGCTCTTGCAATGTGGCTAGTCTGAACTAAGAAGTGCTTTAAGTTTTCAAGCATACTAAGATTTCCAAGACTTAGGGGTAGAGAAAATAGCTCATGAATTAA
Organism: Hylobates moloch; assembly: GCF_009828535.3. Lineage (NCBI taxonomy): Eukaryota > Metazoa > Chordata > Mammalia > Primates > Hylobatidae > Hylobates > Hylobates moloch. Next base: position 113,183,992 of record NW_026652282.1, read on the forward strand.
TTATTATTTATACTGATTACATGTTGAAATAATAATGTGGATATATTGGGTTAAATAAAATATATTATTAAAATTAAAATCCCATTTTTAATGTGGATACTATAAAATTTAAAATTACATAGGTGACTTGCATCATATTTCTTTTTTTGAACTTCAACTTTTATTTCGAATACAGGGGTACATGTGCAGGCCTGTTATATGGATATATTGCATGATGCTGAGGTTTGGGGTATGTATCCCATCACTCAGGTGGTGAGCACAATTCCCAATAGGTAGTTTTTCAACCCACAGCCCCTTCCTCACCCAACCAAGTAGTCCGTGGTGTCTACTGTTCCCCTGTTTGTGTTCATGTGTGCTCAATGTTTAGCTCCCACTTATAAGCGAGAACATGAAATACTTGGATTTTTGGTTTTGTTTGTTTGTTTTTGGAGATGCAGTCTCGCTCTGTCTCCTAGGCTGGAGTGAAGTGGTGCGATCTCAGCTCACTGCAACCTCCACCTCCCAGGTTTAAGTGATTCTCCTGCCTTAGCCTCCCGAGTAGCTGAGATTACAGGCATACACCACAATGCCCAGCTGATTTTTGTATTTTTAGTAGAGATGAGGTTTCACCATGTTGGCCAGGCTGGTCTCAAACTCCTGACCATCTCAAGTGATCTGCCTGCCTTGACCTCCCCAAGTGTTGGGATTACAGGCATGAGCCACCACACCCAGCAATATTTGGTTTTCTGTTCCTGCATTAATTCACTTACGTTTATCACCTCCAGGTGCATCCATTGCATTGTATTTCTATTTGACAATGCTGATCTACAGCCAGACTGCCTGTGTTCAAATTCCAGTTCTGGCAGTTACTAGCTGCGTCATCTTGGGCAAATAACTTAACCTCTCTGTGCTTCTACTTTTCTCATTTACAATGCATGAAAACCATACAGTCTTTATGAAGATAAAATTTGGTATTTATATTTGGTCTTTGTGTCCTCACTGACGGATGTGTCTGAGCCTCCAGTGTGTGTGCTCTCACCCACTGGGCTGTTCATTCTCATTTGTGCCTGAGCACAGCCTCAGGAGTCACACGCCAGGAGCACAACTGGCCTGAATGCAGCAGGACATTTGAGTAGGAGGCAGTTGGATATGCTGGGATGTGAAATGAGGGATCCAATTCTGTGTTTTTTGTGGGCCCCTTACAGAACCATAGGGCTGGGATCTGAGCATTTTAGAGCTGAGGGGCCCGGGGGCAGGGGTATAGCTGGCTACCATTTTAGACCATACTTCCTATTCCACAGATCCCGAAACCAGATAGCCAGCTCCCTTTCCACGTCTCTAGATGGTGAGAAATCCAGAGATACACAGAATCATTTCTTTAGGGACCTCCACAGAGAGAAGAAATCAAGTAAGAGGACTTTTTCACATGATAGGCCGTCAATAAATATTAAGGCAATTTTGAGCTGGTGATAGCCAGTCCCATGCATTCACCTGGGCCTGCTGGACATGTGCTGTCTGGGAGGCAGGTACCCTAACTGTGCTTTGCAGAAATCGTTAGAGGAAACCTAGTCAGGAAAAATGCCTGCTCTCAGCATTGTGCTATTTTCCAGAGCAGCACAGGGGAAAAGTTTTCCCCCTAAATGAAGGCTTCCCTTCTTGAGCCCTGGGTTGATTTTAATGAGCTCTAATATTGCTTCAAGATGCTGAGAGATATGAAGTGCAAACCCTGGCTTTTTCTGGGGGATGTGGGGGAACAGAACTTTTTAACCATTTGAACTGTAAAGAATTGGAGCCATTCAGAATTTCAAGGGCTGGCAGGGTCATGCCTCCTTTCACCTGGGAAAGTTTTTCCTTCAGATATTCAAGCTGCAAAAGGCATAATTACTGAATAACATGGCTGGGCTACATGTGTGGGGAAATAAGCATTATATACAGTAATAGGCACAGCCTTGTTTCTTTACAATGATAATACTGGGTGGTGAAAAAAACTCATCCATCCCCCATCCCTCCTCTCTAGCTAAGGAATGTGATGTCACACTAGGGCAAGTACAGGAAGGAGGACTGAAGACATGAAGATCCTGATTGAGCAGAAGGAATTATTTTGAAGGTTATGTTAGTGCTGAAATTGACAAGCATTCTGTAAGTTTTGTGCATCAGAGGTTTCTTTTTCATGGCATAGAGACTTTGGACAACTGTGTTTCCCCTTTAAGGCAAAAAGGAGACCTTCCCTGAAATCAGTGGCCTAGTACTGGGGAGTCAGGGGGCAGTTGCCCTCATCATCCCTTCTCCACGCACAGTGTGTTTCTCTAGATTGCAATTTTATGTCACACTGCAATGTCCTGAATCCTAGAGAAAAGACATTTTTGTCCAAAATGTGACAGAATAGAAAAACGGTATGTGAAATTAGACAGCTATGCATGTTGTAAAATATAAGCCATGGCTCTACTTTGATGAAATCATGAACATTCCATAATTTTTGACAGAATAGAATCTTTTTTTTTTTTAAAGTGGCACTTTACAAACCTCATCTTGTGCAAAACGGGATCTTACTTCATTGAAAAGGGGTGGGGCCATTTTACTCATCATGGTTGGGGGCAGTTCAACCAAGGGGGAGCCTGAGAGTGTTCCACACCTCCTTCCATGCACACAATGAGCTCTGGATTACTCTCTTGTTGAGTAACAGCCATGTCCCATGTGTGGAAACTGGCCACCCGATGAAGGGCAAGGTTCCTGTGAATGGAACCAATGAGAGCCACTCACAGATGAAAGTGACAAACTCATATTTTTCACAGAGTAGATGGTTTGGCAGACCTCTCAGAGGTTACCTGCTCCAATCACTTTAGCAATGAGAATGCTAAAGCCCAGAGGTGAAGGATAGGGACTCGTCTAGGGTCATTTGGCCAGTTTATGGCACAGAAGGGACCCAAAACCAAGTCTCCGAGTCCTTGTTCACTTTCCTGAATATCATCCTTAAGATGACCAACAAACAGGAATCAGCTTTAGGCAAAGGCAACCCCTCTATTTGGTTGATGTTCACTTATTCTTTACTGCAAGACTTTAAACCCATAAAAAAGGGCTCAAAGTCAATGCTCACATTAAGACAGATGTCTGACCCCGACTTTCCAACTAAGGCAAATGCTAGAGGGCAGAACCTCCCTGGGATTCTTCAAGTCATCATTTACTGTGAGGACATGTCAATGAGAACAGAGATCTGCTTGCGTGCTGCGTGAGCCACCTACAGAGCTTTCCCTCCTGGCTTGGGCTTTTTTGCCTGGAATTGAGCTTAATTCTCAGAAATAGTGACTCACTGCAAAGTGGATTTAAGGCCAGAGATAATTACTCTAAACGACATTGCCCTTCTCAAAATAGTTTTTCAGAAAAGTCATCTGAAGAAAATTCATTGATATCAGTGCCTGAGAGAAGGAAGGAAGGAAAGAAGGAAGATGGGAAGGAGGGAGGGAGAGAGAAAAGGACAGAAAGAGGGAAGGAAGGGAGGAAGAAAGAGGGGAGGGAGGGAAGGAGGGAAGGACTGAAAAAGGGAAGGTGGGAAGATAGGAGTGAGGGAGGGAGGGCTGATTAATAACAATCAGAAATTTGAAAAGGTTTCCACTGTTTTTATAACGTTAGTTTCTCACTCAATCCTATGAAGTATACAGGACAAGATATAAAATTCTCATTTTACAGATGAGGAAACTGAACCTCAAACAAAGGAGGCAACTTTCCCAAGGATATATAGTTGGTCAGCAATGGGTCTAGGACCAGAGCCCAGGTTTCCTAACTCCCAATTCAGTGTTTCCCCCATGTTTTCTCTATTGCACATTAAGCCTCAAATAAATGGCTGCATACTCCATTTCTCTTATTTTGTCTTGCAAACCAGGCTAGACATTCCTTAAGAGCCAAACTATTTGATATCTCTCCTGTCTCTCAACACAGGGCCCAGCACTTTACGGGAACTCAGACTGGTGGATTAATTGATGAGCCTTCTAGCATGAAGCCTTGAAATCACCCAGGATGCTCCATTTTATCCTCTCCCATCCCACTGCACATCAGTTTCTCCTCCCACCAATCAGAAACAAAGGGCATTGTCCCCTAAACTACACAGGCCCTGAAACAAGTCCCAAAATGACTCCACCTCTGGCTGGTGCAGTGCCTCAGGTCCCCATGTTGGTATTTCCCCAGCCAGGAGAGACTGCTGCATCCACAATACAACTTGTAAGGGTAAAGGAGGCCCCTTCTCCTCCAAATGTTCCCCACTGAGGCCTGAAATCCCACCCTTAGTTACTATTTCTTTGGTCCTTTGTTGTAGCTGCGAGACCTCGGCCCTCCAAGCTTCTCCATTCCTCCTCCTACACCTCCCCCTTCTTCCAGCCTTTCCCCCACTGGACTCTCTCTCTGGGCTTAGTCTGTTCAAAATCTGAGACCTAGAAGGAATGTCATTAGAAAAACTCATTTCGTCAAAGTGTCATGTATTTAGCACCACCAGAAGCATTTCCATTTTAAAGGGGCAATGCAATGCCCATAGCATTGCCCTCTTATGGTAGAATTTCAGGCAGCAGTAGGCCAAGTTCTATGGGGCAGGAGGTCATCCAAAAATCACAGAATATAGGAGACCAGCTATTGTACACAGGTAAAGGCTGCTTCAATAGTCATAATCAGGAAACCTATTCCTTTCTGCTCAAAGAAAGTAAAGGAATTTAGAATGAGGTCTTTTGGTGACAGTTTTGATCAAACACTTTTTTTCAGAGCCATGAATCGGTCGTGAACACACTAAGTTAAAACAAGATTTGATTTCCTCAGGGCTATTTTTGAAGTCCTGTTGTTCCCCATCCCACCTCCTTCCATTTAACATTCATGAGTTAAGGTGTTACTAGAAATGCACGCAGGGAGAACACGTCAACCTTCACCTTCTACGTGGTGGAAAGAATGTGCTGACAGTTGAAATATGGGCAGGTACATTTTTGGGAGACTGTCATTGCTGCATTTCAGCACACCAAGCACAGTTCAGGTGATGAGCGGGTCATCTTTGAGGTTTTTAAATAATCAGAAGTATTTATATTTCTCAGTTCATTTTCAAGGATTAAAGAGCTATTATTCCAAATCTTTTGAAAGGAACAGCATCCTCTTTCTCTTCTACTTCTAAAAAGTTTTTTATAGCAAATATATATTTATTTTTAACAAAGCACATCTTCTTCCTCATAGAGCCTTACTACATGACTGAGAAATAGACAGTTCCAGTCCATTTCATAGACACTGATATTAGTGCACAGAGAGGTGAAAGATCACACAGCCAGTAAGTCATCAAGTTACATATGTTTTAAACCCAAGTCTAGATATCCAGACTCATTTTGCTACCCCATGCCACTTTGTTCATTTTATTTTAAAAGGTATTTTGCATGACAGCAAAGAGCTTTCTGCAACACCATAATGGGACAGGCAACCAGGGCCAGCCTTGTGAGGTGGCATAAGTTCAGGAGTGCTGGGAAGCACAGCCCCTCCCCAACACAGTTGGCCAGAAATCTATAAATGTAAAGTTTATTCCTTCGGTTTAAGAATCTGCCTCCTGTGCGTAGGGGACGATAGGAGATAAGGAGTACAGGGTCAAAAGCAATGAAGACTTATCAGTCATTTGCATGGGGGAGGGACTAAATGACCTCTAAGATATCCTTCCTGCTAGGTGTGGTGGCGTGTGCCTGTAGTCCCTGATACTTGGGATGCTGAAGTGGGAGGACTACTTGAGCCCAGGAGGTTGAGGCTGCAGTGAGCCATGATAGCAGCTCTGCACTCTAGTCTGAATAACAGAGCAAGACCCTGTCTCTTAAAAAAAAAAAAAGTCATGTGTCCAAATTCAGGACAAGAAGACAGGCCTCAACTCTAAGTGTACCTGGAGCTCACAGAAGGAAAAGAGCAAGGCCATCTAGTTGGAACCCCATGCAATGTAAGAGCCTTTCAGTGGTGCCCAGCAGGCAGTCAAGGAAGACTACTGTTGGTGACGAGAGTGTATTAGTCCATTCCCATGCTGCTGATAAAGACATACCTGAGACTGGGTAATTTATAAAGAAAAGAGGTTTAATGGACTCACAGTTCCACATGTCTGAGGAGACCTCACAGTCATGGTGGAAAGCAAAGGAGGAGCAAAGGCATGTTTTACATGGCAGCAGGCAAGACAGTGTGTACAGGGGGACTGCCCTTTATAAAAACCATCAGATCTTGTGAGATTTATTCACTATCACAAGAACAGCATGGAAAACCCACCCCTGTGATTCAATTACCTCCTGCCAGGTCCCTCCCATGACACATGGGGATTTTGGGAGCTATAATTCAAGATGAGATTTGAGTGGGGACACAGCCAAACCATATCAGAGTGCCCATATGGACAGGACTGAGATCATAGAAGTGAGGAGAGAGAACATCTCCATCTGCCTTTCCCCTCAGTTTCCTTCCTCTCTCAGTCTCCTCCACGTCCCACCTCATGCTGTGTGAATCCCCTCTTCTTTTTCAGTGACTTCCTCCTCCTCCTGGTTGTTTTGCCATTCTCTCTTCATCTTTTTTTCCTGTCCTGACGCCATAACTCCCCTTTCTCTCCTTCTATCTTCTCCACCCCTCTAGCCTCTATGTCCCCTCATTGTATTCTGATGAGTCCTCTGCTCCACTGTCTCTCAGTTTCCCTTGTCAGTGGCCAAATCAGCTGAAATAAGGCCCAGAGGTGAGCAGCAGGAGAGAAAGCTCAATATGGGTACCCCCAAAGCTTCAGCCTGGGGACAAGCAAGTGTATCCTCAACATGCCTCTGGGAAATCACTTTTCCCCTTATTCCCCTGCTGGAGAGTCCCAAAACTCCTAGGCAGGCATGGTCTTTGCCCAACTGTGTCTTTGGCATCCATCTCCTCTCCTCCCTATACCCATTGGCTTTATTCTTGCTCCTCTAGCATCTGTGCAAACACTGGTAGGAAATGAATGAAGCCAAGCTGTTGGATGCAAGAGCCTTAACCATGGGACAGGAGGAGAGTGAAGTTTGGCCAAGTGTTTCAGGAGGACAAGAAAGCCTTCCTACCATGGGCATGGGGCACTTGCAAGAGAATCGAGGCAGCATGTCTGACAACAAAGGGCTTTTATAAAATTTCTTTATGCAAGGCAATATAATATAGGTCATGAGCATGAGCTCTGCAGCCATTCTGTTGAGGATTTGAATCCAGCTCTACCTCTTATGAGATAGCTGTGTGACTTTGAGAGAGATGCTCAGACTCTGTGCTTCAGTTTCTTCATAAAGTGAAGATGATAATTCTATCACTTGCCTCATAGAGTGGCTGTAATAACTAAATGAATTAATACTTAGAATTGTGTTTGACACATAGTATAAGGTCAGTGAGCACTGGCAATAATTGTTTGCATAGGGTTACATGCAGGACTTCAATGACACCTCTAAAAACTGCTTGATTCATGAGTCAGACTTACACACTTTGGGCAGAATGTGTTTCTCAGTGCCTGAAGAAGCTGTCCCAGGGCTGAATAGGGTTCACTCTAAGCCACTTCCAAAGTCAAAGGCAGTGGTACCTGTCATTTGCCTTGGAACCACAGACTTTGTCTATGCACTTCACATGGGTCCCAATGCATGAGGACCAAGTGAAAAGTGCTCATAACCTGGCCAAATCTGACCCTGAATGGACCGCTTCCTCAGTATGCCAGTGGAAATCAACTACATCTCTCAGCTAAAACAACTGTATTTATCATTCTGAAATCAAATTTTGAACAAGTGGATAGTTCCGGGGCCCTAGGCTTTTGATGTCATTTAACGCTGAAAACTGCATGTGGAAAGAGACAAAAAAAAAAAAAAAAAAGTTGGGTGTAAAAATACAGAGAACAAGTTTAAATTGTAGGCAGATGTAGAACAGTCTAATTTCTCTTTTGTAAGCCTTCAGCTTCTAGTTCTACCTAACCTATACCTGTGCTTTTTGTGGCTGGTTAACAATTCCAAAAAGGGGTGGAATTCTCGATCTCTCTCTCTTTTTACTTTCTTTCATGCCTTTAACCTGGTGGTACAGGAAAGCCATCACTTTGTCTTACAGTCTGATTCTTGGTTGGGTCAATGGAGATATTATCCTTGTGAGTGGCAAACAAACAACTAACGGGGATAGCTATTCTAGTCCTGGAGCCCTGGGAGGAGGTTCTCAGAGCTAACTAATGTTTCTAAAAGATCCTGAAATGTGTGTGGGGTAACACATATTTTATCATAGTTATTCTGGCTCTGCAAGTGCAATGAAAATGTTAGCCTCGGCATATCAATCGTGTTTTACAGATGACTGTAATTTCCTGAATGTCAAAACTCCAAATTTTTCTACTAAGCAAACTTTTCAGTGGCAAAACAGATTGCCTCCATAATGTATCACTGTGGGCAGGAAAAATGAAATCTTTATGCACTGTATTATGAATTAATGAGGCATTGAGATTCTTGGAAGGATGAGTGGACTCTGGAAAATGAAAAACTGCTGCTATTCCATCTCTACAAACTGCTGCTCAGGGAGTGGAGGCTTTGGTGGCATTCAGCATGTGGGCCACAGAAATATCAAATTCAAGTTGAAACCAGTTCCTGTCTTTCCCTGCATTTTGATGGGGTAAATGTCACTGTAGACATAGTGTGAGTCAGGGCATTTAGTAAACCCTTGCCCAAAAGCCCCCTAATGTGATTTCCTTCTGGAATAATGGCTCAGTTGCATTATTGCCACAGGGAGCCAGAGAAGACTGCACCTTTCCTTAAGGGAAAAATGGCATCAATGGCAAATAATTGTGGAATGTATACCATGTGTCTTGCACCATGCTAAGCATTCTACATGGGTTATCTCATTGAAAAATCACAACTCCAGGCTGGGCACGGTGGCTCACGCCTGTAATCCCAGTATTTTGAGAGGCTGAAGCAGGTGGATCACCTGAGGTCAGGAGTTCGAGATCAGCCTGGCCAATATGGTGAAACCTTGTCTCTACTAAAAATACAAAAATTAGCTGGGTGCAGCGGCGGCCGCCTGTAATTACAGCTGCTCGGGAGGCTGAGGCAGGAGAATCGCTTGAACCCAGGAGGTGGAGGTTACAGTAAGCCTAGATCATGCCACTGCACTCCAGCCTGGGTGACAGAGTGAGACTCTATCTACAAAAAAAAAAAAACCAAAAAAAACCAAAAAAAATCACAACTCCAAAGTAGGTGATTACAGATGAGGAAACCAAGACTTAGAGAGGTGAAGCAATAAACACAAGCTGAAGTATGCTGCCAGAACTTCCCGACTCCAGAGTCTGAACTCTTAACTAGAAAGCATTTATCAGTGGTTGGCTATTTTTCAAGATTCTGGGCCAGCTCAGTCCATGGGAAGAGAGGAGTAAAGATATAAAGACGACTTGCTCTCTTTCCAAGATATCTGCAGCCTTGAAGGGAAGAGAAGACTTGGACATGAATACACATGATGAAGTCAGATGAACAGCGTCCCTTAAGAGAAGTCCAGAAAACCCATTCTGGAGGTTCAGAGGAAGGTATGGCTGCTTCAGCTGTTGAACATCAGGAGGAATGAAGCCTTGAGAAGTCAGTCCTATTTGGACAAAGAGGTAGAGCAGGAAATGTGTCTGGAGACAACAGTATGAGCCAAGGCATGGGGTGGCAATGTGCAGCTCCGGGAGTTTGGTTTGCTTAGAGTATGGAGGTCAGTGTGCAGGAGAACAGTGATAGGATGGAATATGAGCTTGGACCAATAACTTAGTGATAAATTGTGGACATCTTTCAACTAAAAATCAGTCTGCTCATTTTCTCTGTAAATCCTTGTGCTTTGCCTTTAATATCTTTGCTTTCATATTTATTTTTAAACCAGAGAGTCCTCAGCCCCAGCAAAATTCTAAAGCAGCCAAGTTTGCCTTTGGGGTCCTCAGTGATCCTTCTTGGCCTCTTTTTCTTTCCTTAAAACTCGGTCTCGGTGCCCATCTCTATAACATGGTTTTCACACCCCCTTTTCCACCTCAACCCACCCCTGCCCCAATGCAGGATATGATTATTAAATCCATAAGAGGGATCTCTCTCTCTCTCTCTTCTTTTTTGTTTTGTTTTAAGAGATGAGGTCTCACTCTGTTGCCCAGGCTGCAGTGCAGTGGTGTGACCATAGCTCACTGCAGACTCAAACTCCTGATGCTTGCATCTTAGGTTCCCAAGTGGCTATGACTACAGGCACATGCCACCACACCTGACTAATTTAAAACAATTTTTTTTAGAGATAGGGGTCTCACTATGTTGCCCAGGCTTGTCTTGAACTCCTGGTCTCAAATTATCCTCCCACCTTGGCCTCCCAAAGTGTTGAGTTCAGGCATGAGCCACCATGCCCAGCTGGGATAAACGCTTAATGGCATTATTTCTGGCCTCAAATCTCTCTCCTACCATTGTAGGAATTCCTTTGAACATTAGAGCAACCAACATATGTATTAAGCCTCTAGTACTATTTCATATTTATTAGCAGAGTTTATTAGAAAGTAAATAAAGTTCCTTGCAGGTATGGAATACAAGACAGGGAAGTTTTGCTTGGAAGGAAAGGTAATACTTGGAGAGTGCAGATGCTGGGAGAAGGAAGTAAAAGGACAACCAAGGGAAGACTGGAGCAACCAAGGGAAGTGCCCCAAATACTTCCCTCATTTAACCACTTCCCCAGAGTTGATCTATTGTATAAAGTGAGAGAGCCCCGATCTGTTCATGTTTCCATATAATCATTCTCCTCTATTTATATGGTACACATGGATTCAACTTTCAGAAATAGTTCTTAAATACTCTTAGGCATGAGTAAGAGGCTTTGGAAGTCATCTCAAATCCTTTGTGGAAGTAGGCAGGACCTAAAAAAATATGTGGGGCAAAAACAGCCTTTCCTTCTTGTTTAACTTCAAGATGTCTTACAAATTGATTTAGGGGCCTTTATTACTCTGTGAGTCACACATTTGGCTTATAGCAGGTTTTGAAAACCAGACTCCATAAAAACGTCCTAACAGATTGTGAGAAAATTCCAGAGGCACTCTCACCCTGATGGTTCCTGACTTCACTGCTGGGCCTGCTTGCCTCCTGATACCACCCAAAAAATTGAGAGAACTGCTAGGGCATGGGAACCAGCAGCAGTAGGTATTATTCAGTACCCTCTTCCTCCAGGGGGTGGCATATGACTGGCACACCAAGGGCTGTTTTTAGGTAGTACTCTCACAACTTGTGTGGGTTGTTGAGAGTGGGAAGGATTTGAGAGATTCCAAACCTGTTATGCACAGGCAAAAGACAGGCACCCACAGTGCTCACCTAACAATGAAGCTGGGCTTTTCTTTTCAGTTCCTTCCTGCTTCAAACCTACGCTGAAGATGCCCATCTCTCATTTAGCAGTCAGTCCACAGAACCACAAGGAAGCAAGGCTTTTGGAGGGCTCTGCAGACACAAGCCAGGCTTCCAGTAGTTTCGCAGCTGTTGTTTCCATCCTAGCCACCTCCACAAAGTTCTCCAGCTCCAATGATTCAATGTGTTACCCACTTAGCAATTTTCTTCATTTCTGTCCCTAGACAGTTTCTCTCACACCTCCCATTGTTCTGTTTCTTCTATCTCCAGGATGATCGATGACCCAATAGGCATTTACATTTACAAAGCAATCACATTTACATAAGATAGCTCTTATCTACAGCTGAAAAAGGCACAACTATAATACATATATAATAGAGGAGCACCTATTCATCACCCACATTTACAGTGCCTTCTAACAGGATAGACTGTTCTAGGAATTGGTATACGGGGGAGAGAGCCCTATAAAATTTATCACTAAAGGTAATCAATGAGTTCTGGCTAACATGCTCCACACCTTGAGGTGAAAATATGCCAAAAATACAGGGAAAACATATTTACTCCTTAAAGTTTGCTGAATTTAATTAGAGCTTTCATCGATTTCATTTAATACAAAGATTATATAATCAGGAAGTCGGTAGCAATTGAAAATACCAAGTCTAGTGTTCACCCATCAGGGCATTTTGGTAGTATCTAGTAATGGCAGGAGATTCTCATTTAATTGAATTGGAAATGCAACGTATATTAGCTTACAGAAGCTTAATCAGTGTGATCGAATTAAAACAGGCCACTAAGACATACCATCCTGATTAAGGCACTTGCAAACATGCCACAATTATCAGAGATTTGTGGTGTTAATGATTTAAACTCAGGTTTCTTCTCTGGGGATTCAGACTTAGATTTTTTTTTAACTAGACAATTAGAAAAAGCCATCCTTTATTTTGAAAAATGTTGCAACAGTATTACTGACATTAATTCTCAAAGAATGCAGAACAGTAAATACCATGTGCTTGTAATTTTTTTTTTCTTTTAGCGGTCACTGCCTTCTCTTTAAGATGAGGATCGTTAATCTCGAAGCTTTAGCTCCTGGGAGTGGTAATGAAGTCTGGCAACGGTGAAGTGACCATTTTTTAAAGTATTAGGGGAAAACTCCACTTTTCTGCTTTCTGCAAAGCAGCTCTAGGTTTCACCGAAAGAGATTTGCTTATAGCCCTATTCAAAAAAACGCTTTGACTGAACTGGCCTGCTGTCCTGGGTAAAACACTACAGAATTAGTCCATGTCTTTTCAGTGTGTTCTTAATAGACCATTATAAACACTATCTTGGGAGATGTGAATTACTTTTTCCCTCCTTTTAAAACTCATCTTCTCGGCCCACCACTTTTAAAATGCAGCAGTATTAAATTACCTGGAAAGGATCTCGTGTTTCTAGCTCCATTATTTGTGTTGATAGTGGTGATGGGGGCTTGTCTAACGATTTGTTTGTACTTTAGTCAGCAAAGCCAGCGTCCTCATTTAACAGCAGAGAAAACAGATTCAGAGAGGCTAGGTGACTTTCTCAAGGTGTCAGAGTTGGTTAGGGTTAGGTCTGGGGACAGATGTCCACAGTCATTTGACTCTCAGGTTTTTTTTGCATCCAGCTTAGTCAATTAAGACAAACCCTAAGTCATTGGAATCTGCCTTAAAAGAACTGTGCACTATTGAGTAAGCAACTCTGTTAATGAAAGGACTACTGTGGGTTGAAAGAGGGATGAAGACGAACAGGAGGAGGAGAATGTTGTGCTGAGATGGGGTAGGGGATCCAACTTTCAACAGACACTGCAGCAGTCTTCTATGGCTGAAGCCAGATCAGGGAAGATGGTTCTAACATCCATCAAAAGCACAATCAGGTCAAACTCATAGAAGCAGAAAGGAAAATGGCAGCTAACAGGGGCTGGGCAAGGGGGCGGTGATGGTTAAAGGGTACAAACTTTCAATTACACAAGATAAATAAGTTCCGGGAATCTACTACACAGCATGGTGCCTATGGCTAACAATACTTGATTTTATATGTAAAATTTGCTAAGAGGGTAGATCTTATGTTGTAAGTGTTCTTATCAAAAAACAAAACAATAATAATCATGGGGCAGGAGGAAATCTTTAGGGCATGATAGATATATTTATGTCCTTGATGATAGTGATGATTTCACAGATGTATATTTACCTCCAAAACTCAATGAGATATATACGTTAAATATAAATAAATATTAAATATATGCAGCTTTTTATATGTCAGTCATACTTCAATCAACTGGTTTTTAAAAAGGACTCTCAGGTACAATTTCTCAGATTCAGAAAGGCAGGGACAAGCAGTAGGTTCAAATAGAAGCGCCTGTAGGGTAAGTGTACCCCAGAAGTGCTCCTAGCCCCTCTCTGTAACATCATGAGGTTCAGGGAAATGCAATGTGTACTATAGTTGGCTCAATACCAAAATCCTCAACAAAATGCTCTTTGTTTAAAATAAGCTCAATCTTTAAAGTTCAAGGAGGAAGAATACTTATTTATTTATCCATTTTTTTAGAACCTTTTCACATATCGAGTTACAGTGCATGTACTTTCTATAAGATGCTATAAGATGGAATAAGAGAATAGGTGGTCTTTTCTGGCATGTGTTGTATACCTATTCTGTTTACTGCAGATACTTTGCAGATACTTTACTACAGATACTGCAGATACTTTACTCACATCAGCGCATACACTGAGAGCTCATTTTGTACTTCGGTAGGCTCTGTGGAAGATAAAGAAGTACTCCCACTCTTCCTCAAGGAGCCACAGCCAGAACTTTGCTGGAGAGATAAGCAAACAAAGGGAAAGTTAACAAGAAAGAAGACAGTTGTCATTTCCAGAACTTTTTCTTCCAGTGGAGACAGTCCTCCAGCCGAGTCTCCAGCTGCACCTTTCTTACAAAGCACATAGTTTTGTTCCTTGTATTCTAGTTATTTTTGTATATGAGTATCTTCTTTATTAGAAAATTAGGTGCTTAAGAGCAGTATCTGTTTCAGCCCTGCTGTCTCCACCTTCTCTCCTCCTTCTTTCACATCCACCTCTCTATGCCCACCCTGCCCCAGCATCTGGTACTGTGCCTATTACATTCTAAATGCACAATAAATAGTTGCTCATTGAATTAATAAACAAATGAATGGCACATCTTAGTGTCTGGTTCAATGCTAAGTAGATGCTGTTCAGAGGAGGGAGAGATGCCCTCAGGCTGCATCAAGGGAGACATGATGGAGTAAGGGGCACAGTCATTGTTTTGAAATATAAGTAATAACAATGATTCCATTTAATGAGTACCAGTATGTACCAGAAGATTTGCCTAAGTCATCTCAGTGAACATTCAAGGAATTTCTAGCAGAGAGGAAGGTCCAGTTATTATCCCCATTTTACAAATGAGAAAACTGAGGCTCAAAGAGATTAACTTGTCCAAGGTACTAGAGCTGGAATAGAAACTTTTATCTATTTCGAAAGAATGAGCTCTTTTCAATGAACTAGTATTTGGACATGGGTAGTCGAAGGACACAGGTTATTCAAGATAGGTGCAACAGTATGGAAAAGCAGACATTTTATAGACAAGAAGAAGACCAGTATAACCAAGGGGATGAAGGTTGGGCCTGATTATAACATTATATTGTTGGTGAAAAGGTTGAATTTGTTAGTAAATATAATATAAAGAGACAATTTAAAATTTATTTTAAAAATTGTTTATAGGGTTATATAAAATAGCTACAATGTGTATGTATAGCATACAATAAATATGAGGAAAACTCATAGGCCTCCTAATGACATTTAAATTAAAAACAAAGATCCAGCCTAACCATCCGCCTATTTTTTGGGAGAGGATGGCTTAAGCAACTAAAATAATCCTTTCCCCAAGCAAATGGTCTTTCTTCCCCTACAGGTTTCATTACAGCCTAGCACAGAGGCCAGTTTAAAGAAATGGAGTGGAAATAGTGTGTGTTCATTTAGTCTTGAGAGCAGATGCCAGTTGGGGAGCATTACTCAAAACCTGTGGCATTTTTTTTTCCTCCAAGTGTTTCAGATTCAGCCTGGGTGTAGGCTGTAATCTTAGGGAACAATCACCTGTCAGTCTGGTCTCTTTCATCTGTTCAGAGCAATTTGGCCATATGAAAGGAAGCATTTCTTTTTTTCTTCTTTTTTTTTTTTTAAAGCTTGCAGAATTGAGAAAGGGGACTGTGAGATTGTCCAATAGCCAGAACTGCTTTGCCTGTCACTGGGGAGCTGAGGCATGGTGGATAAAGGCGGTTTTCCAATAAAAACCTTGCTCCCTGAGTATTCTCTGGCTGGGTCTACATTGGTAGTTATCAGTTCCTTCTTAGCAACGAGGCTTTTGTATTTTTTATTTTTATTTATTTATTTTTATTTCAATAGCTTTTGGAGTACAAGTGGTTTTTTGTTATATGGATGAATTACATAGTGGTGAATTCTGAGATTTTAGTGCACCTGTCGCCCAAGCAGTGTACATTGTATCTAATGTGTAGATTTTTATCCCTGGCCTCTTGAGTTTCAAAGTCTATTATATTGCTCTGTATGCCTTTGCAAACTCATAGTTTAGCTCCCACGTGTAAGTGTGAACATATGGTTTTTGGTTTTCCATTCTAGCAGCAGCAGGGCTTTAAAAAATGAAATCTAGGCAGATCTCAATATGTAAAAACAGATGAAAATGGAGTCACTCAGGAAGAGGTGGAGTGAGGGCCTGGAGCCCCATCTATTTACCACTTCAGACTACCCCATCACTTTCACTCATGGCAGGCTTCGAGGTCCTCCCTCAGAACCCAAGGGCTGTAGAGAACATAGACTGAAAACCACTGGTTTACACAGAGGAAAGACATGGTAAGTGCATTGCAATGGCTCTATGAACCCAGGCTCAATGGCCTGGGTGGCTTCTTTATACCTCTTTTAGTCCTTTTTCATCTGCTAGAAACCGGAATTGGAATGAAGAATGGCTACTGGCAGGCAGAGATTCCCCACCAGGAGGCATTTGCAGGGGAAAGGGACAATATGCCTTTTCCTTGGTATTCCTGTTGACTAACACAAATGCCTTGTCCATTGTAGGCATTCAGTAATGAATGGTCACACTGCCTCCCAAATTACAAGAAAGCAGAAAAAAATAACAACATTATGCATGTGTTTCCTCATCACCAAGTGGGGGAATAGAAACCCAGATAATCAGGTAAGGAAACTCGTAGCCTCCAGACTTGATGTGTTTTTTAGGACAAAGCTGGGTATGTGTAGTTAGCCCCTGAAAATATGGCTGCCAATGGAGGGCAAGTGAGAAATGAAGAGTCAGTGAGACACTAGGCATGTGGTTGGGAAAGGACATAACGATCTGTGGGAGAAAAGGGGCAACCTCTGCAAACCTGGCACACAGATGGCAAGAAGACATTCTCAGGGAAAAGGGTAAGAGTCTGTCAACTTTACTTATATGGAGATGTACTTTTTCCCCCCAAAGTAAGTTACTGAAAACCACCATGAAGTATGTTCTTGCAATTATTTATTTTTTGTAAGGTCTCTGGAAACATTATATTGCTTGTTTTCATATCCTCCTGGTGATGCCAGGAGGAGTGATGAGAATGATTACCTGCATTTCACAGAAGAAGGGGGAGCAGTACTAGGAGACTGGGCAGTGGCAGCATACTATTAGGTTGGTGCAAAAGTAATTGTGGTGTTTGCCATTATTTGCTTTTTATTACGTGGCAAAAACTGCAATTACTTTTGCACCAACCTAATATTTTTCTGACAAATATCACAACTGAACAACATACCCTGGTGCCTAGGGTGAAGGCACAAAATAGCTTGATCATCCTTGAAGGGTCCATAGGCACGTATTGGGGAAGTGAAGATAATCATGCAGACGATGGGTACAGAACATTTCATTAAAGCCTGTGGAGCACAAATCTCCTCCCCAACCATGATGAGAAAGAAGGACACTCTTGAAGAGCCACTTGGAAGCAAGCCCAGCCTTCTTAATTCCATTAATTATGGTCTTTGATGCCAAAAAAGCGAAACTCTTTAGACTCCAAAGCTGGGAGAATCATTACCCTGGCTCAGCTCCACAATCCAGCCATGCTGTGTCTGCTGAAGGTACCCAGACATCACCCCAAAGAGAACCTTCAATATTTGGGTATGGGCAACACCATCTAAGCTACTGATGAGCTCTCCCTGAATCAATGTCATGGAGTAGTTCTCAGGATTAAATGAAATAATGCATGCATTTAAAGCACTCCGAACAGGGCCTGGTGCATAGGAAGCACTCAATAAATGTTATTTCTTATTATTTAAAAATTCCAGGCCCTTGCTATATTTGGCAGTCTCTGACATCTTTGCTGGAATTGAAGTCTGTAAGTTTATCTACCTTCCTGTAAAGGTGTAAAATATGGTTTTTTTCTTTTCTTTTCTTTTTTTGTCAGGTACGTAAAATTATTTGACTCTAATATCAGAGCACCTTGTGCTTTGGCCAAAAAATACTTTAGGATTTAGAGTTAAAAGGGCCCTGTTTTGAATCATGGCTCTACCACTTACTATCTATGTGGCTTTGGGCAAAAATATGCTATTTCCCTCAGCCTTAGTTTTCCAATCTGTAAGATGTAGATATAATTCCTGCTTCCTAGGATGGTGGGTAAAATTAATTAAATGAAATAACAAAAGAGAAGGCTGTTTCCAAATTATAAAGTACTTTACAAGCAAATTCTTTTTTAATTAGGAATTTTAGGCTTAGCCAGACTTGCCTCCCTTCTTCCTTATATCCCTGAATTCACTATGACCTTTGCAGACAGTGATGGCCAGACATATTATTACGCCTGCCATACTGCATGGGCCTAGCCAGTTGGTCATTTTAATTAAATGATCCAGTCAACTCAAGAAAGCAGTTTTCTCAGTGTCCTCATCTCCTCCTCTACTCAACCCCACTCAGGTGATCCAAAACACTAGCTCCTGTGATTTCATATAAATATATCCTTCAAGCAACATGATATTCCTCTCAGAACATCTTCACCATCCACAATCTTCCCAGGGATGCTAGGCACCCATGCACTGATGATTTGTGCTTCAAATGCATGTGACATCTTAATTATCCAGTGCAAATGCTACTTTAAGCAAGCACTAACAGATGGTGGCCTGAATTTTATAGCATTGCCAGCATTTTCCAAGCAAAATTTGTAGTTCAGTCATCAATGAGCTGAGTCCAGCCTCATTTTTCTTTTTTTGTTTAAACTTTAGCAAATGACCACCCTGAAAACCCAAATCATCTTTTGTAGTGGAGTAATAGCTATTGCCCAATAACATTGTTTTATTTCTGTCCTCCCCACTTCCCATTCTTAGGTTGCTTGCCCGCAACATACATAGTAGTGAAAGTCTCAGAGCCAGGTGCTGGTATTGGAGTGCCAGGCAATATTGCCCTTATTCTCAAGTTGAAACACTAAAGATAAGGTGATATTTCACCACACCCCACAGCCCTTGTAGAAGCTTTTAGCTATATAATCCTATCCCATCTAACTGAGGCCTCCAGCAGCAGGACCAGTCTTCTAATATTTGTGAATCAAAGTCTAGTCTAATATAGTCCCTAAGCACGCAGGATGTCTTCAGAAGGGGTAGATGAACTTAGCCTCGTGAGACAAGCTCAGATGTGATCTGAGTATTGGCCCTATCACCTACTATGTGACTTTGGACAAGCCAATGTCTTCTGAGATTCCTCCTCAGTAGAAAGGGCTAATAACCTTTACTTTATAGGCCGATTATAATAATTAAACAAGATAATATGTAAAGCACCTTGCACAGTGTTGGACACACAGAAAGTACTCAATAAATTATAATTCGTAAAAGTACTATATTTTTGCTGTATGTAAAGAACTATTCCAATTTCTTTACATGCATTAGCTGATTTAATATAAATCAAACCCTTCCTCAAATGTCACCTTTAGTGATGTTTCCCTCAACGACTTTAAATTTACAAGTTTCTTGCCTCCACCATTCCTTATACCTCTCCCCTGCTTTTTCCAAATTATGACTTATTCCCTTTTAAAATAATACGTCTTTTACTTGTTTAATGACTGTATCCCTCCATTATAATGGGCATAAGGACAGGGAATTTTGCGTGTTTTTTTCTCTGCTGTATCCCCAGAGCCTAGAGTAGCATCTTGTACCTACTATGCACTCAGTAAAATTTTTGAATGAATAAAGAATTTAATCCTCAAGAAAACCCTATGAAACAGGCACTACTAATAGCTTCTTCTTATAAGTGAAGAAACTGATGCAGAGGGAGAGCAGGTAACCTTCCGAGGGCAATGCTAGGCTTTTAAAGCAGTAATTAGGCTCCAGCATTTGCTGTCTTAACCATTATACTATAATACCTCTTTCAAAGAAGAGAGAGAGAGAGAGAGAGAGAGAGAACATGAATGAAAGAATGAGAATGAGAAAAGTGTATATGATTCTATGAACTTTAGGGTTTATTTTTCTTCTTGTTTTTCACTTTTTCTCCTCCACCTCCCCCTCCTCCCCATGAATAGGATCTACTTTTCTCTGATGAAATATATCTGTGCAGTACTATGGGAATCTAGCTTTGGCCACGCGATAAAGGCAGGGATCAACCATTTGTTCCCAAAATAGCATCTTCAGAGGATGCTTCCATTGTTCAACTATCTCTCCATTGTTGTATGTGTCTTTTTCCAAACTTAAGTGGGTGGAAATTATTTACACACCAAAAAACTCATAGCTATTTGTATTAGTCCATTCTCACCCTGCCATAAAGAACTGCCAAAGACTGAGTAATTTAGAAAGGAAAGAGGTTTAATTGACTACTCACAGTTCTGTATGGCTGGAGAGGACTCAGGAAACTTACAATCATGGTCTAAGGTGAAGGGGAAGCAAGGAACCTTCTTCACAACGTGGCAGGAGGAAGAAGTGCTGAGTGAAGAGGTAAGAGCCCCTTATAAAACCATCAATTGTTGTGAGAACTCACTATCACAAGAACAGCACGAGGAAACCGCCCCCATGATTCAATTACTTCCACCTTGTCTCTCCCTTGACACATGGGGATTATGCGGATTACAATTCAAGATGAGATTTGGGTGGGGACACATAGCCTAACCATATCACTATTCAACACTGTACTAAAGGCTTTAACCAGTGCAATAAGGCAAGAAGAAAAAGACATCCATATTGAAAAGGAAGAATAAATCTGTCTTTATTCACAGATAACAATCATCTATGTTGAATATCCAATGAATATCCAGTGGAATCTACCAAAAAATAAAGCTCCTAAAACTTAGTAAGTTTTGCAGAATACAAGATTAATCTACAAAAATCAATTATACTTCTGTTATCTATTAGAAATAATCAGAAATTGAAATAAAACAATACTATTATCCATAGCACCAAAAGTGTGAAATATTTAGGGATATATCTGACCAAAAAAAAATAAGAAAAGCGTGTATCCTGAAAACTATAAAACACTGATGAGTGAAATTAAAGAAACCCAAAAAAATGGATAGATACCATGAGTTCATGGTGACTCAATATTGTTAAGATGTCAGTTTTCTCCAAATTTGATATACAGATTCAAGGCAATCCTTGCCAAAATCCTAGCAGGCTTCTTTTTTCTTTTACTTTTTGCAAAAATTATAGACCGATTCTAAAATTCATATGGAAATGGAAAGGACGTACAATATCCAAAACAAGTTATAAAGGAAGAATGGTTGGGTGCATTGGCTCACACCTGTAATCCCACCACTTTAGGAGGCCAAGGCAGGAGGATTGTTTGAGACCAGCCTGGGCAACACAGTGAGACCCCATCTCTACAAAAAAATTAGCCAGGCATGGTGGCATGTGCCTGTCATATCAGTTACTTGGGAGGCTGAAGTGGGCCATGATTGCACCACTGTACTCCAGCCTGGGTTGACAGTCTTATCTCAAAAAAAGAAAGAAAAAAGAATGAAGTTGGAGAGCTCACAGCACCTAATTGCAATACTAGTATAAAGCTATAGTAATCAAGACAGTGTGGTGCTGGCATAAGGATAAACATATCAATCAGTGGAATAACACTGAGTCCAGATATAGACCCAAATACATATGGACAAATGATCTTCAAGAAAGTTGCCAAGGTAGTTCAAAGAAAGCTCAGTTGAGAGCCAGAAAAATGGGGTGGAAGAATTCATAGATCAATGAACAAACAGATGAGGAAAGGAAGGAGGGAAAAGTGAAAGAGAAGGAGAGAGAGAGAGAGATTTGCTTTTTATTACGTAGAAAAAAATAGCATACTGTTTAACATCACTCTTCCTTGCATTCCTAGTCTTTCCCAATAGGGAGAGAGAAGTGTGGAATTCCAGACAGTACCTGGGAACTGGACAGAACCCTGAGGTCTGCTAGAGCAATATAAGTGAGAATTCTCAACCATGTACGACACAGAGGTAGAAAAAGAGTCACTGAGGACCCCTGTTCTAGAGAGCAGCAGCACATTGCCTCCCTGATTTTTGTAAGGCAGTTGAGGGGAGAGAAAAATGGTTCCTGCTTTTCAAGACTTGATTAACAGAACACTCTTCTTGACTTAAACAGAACACTCTTCTTGACTAAGCTATAGAAGCATGACCAGCATGGAGAGTCATATATGTGGGGTTGGGGGGGGATTTATTGTCACGAAGTGTACTGTATATCCTAACCGTCACAGAGATGCAGGTGAACTTGCTAAGAAACATTTCCATGGCTGGACTCTTTCTTCCTGGATCTGTTCCTCATTTCTTGTAGCATCTAATCTATAGGCACTGTTTATGTTATGTTACTATGTTATATTGTTATTATGGTGCTGGGGCTTTTGCTTCCACATTTCAGTAACTGGCAAAAGCAGACAACCAGAAAAACTGGGCCAACCAGAGCTCATCAGAATCATACTGGCCAGGTCACACTGTCCCCCGCTGCAATACGTTGGCAGCTGAAACAAGCATAATCACTAGTTGACATTTATTGAGTGCTTGTCATGAGCCAGGCACTATGAGAGCCTTACTTAGTTTATGACATTTAATCCTCACCAACAGCCCAATGAGGTAGGTACAAAGTTAATGAATGGTAGAGTCAGGACTCAAATACAGGTCTATTTGACTCCAAAGCTGATGTTCTTTCAAATACACATAAGGCTGCCTAATTTGTTTAAAGATATCTTTGAACAGCCCTTTGCCACAGCTGATTAGCACTAGGTTAAATATCAAAGTATGTCCAGCCTATGTTATTTATCCCCTGTTACTGAAAGTCTCTTTCAAATAGCTTAGGCTACTTTCCTGCCTTATTAATAAATGCACTTTCTGGGATAAACTGGAATTTTTTGTTGTGATCAAAGGTCTCACACTATTCTGGATGGGGGACTACTGAAGGAAAAGGTAGTTAGGCTATAAATGAATTCATCCTTGAGCACACTCCACTAAAAGCCATCTTTAGGAATACATTCTGACGTCAGTTTATGCTTTTGTCATTCGTCTTTTTCTACAAAGGTGCAATTGCAAAAAAAAAAAAAGAAAAAGAAAAAATAAGCAGTAATATTAATGCTTTCATTTGTCACAAGCTTTTGTGTTATTAGACTTAGTCTAATAGCTAAACTAAGGAACTATTGACATTATCATCACATAAAACTACAGCAATTACTGGCAAAGTCAAATACTTGGCCAGTGGATTGCTATGTGCATGCAACATACAACCATTTTGAAGAGAACACTCACACACACATACTTTCATATACACACAGTGGCAAAATTAGTGGGGGTTAGCAACAGTCACAACCTAATGTCTTAGAAAAAATACATGGCTCTCAATTAGAGGAAAAAACATAATCACGATATAATATGCAGGCCTCTGGTGCCAGCAATGGACATAGAAACAGCTGAAGCCAAACATGAAAATGCACCATGCTGAGTCCAAACAGAGCAAGCAAGACATCATTTTATCTTTCATTTTTTTCTTTTCTTTTTTTTGAGATGGAGTCTCACTCTGTCACCCAGGCTAGAATGCAGTGGTGTGATCTCGGCTCACTGCAACCTCTGCCTCCTGGGTTCAAATGATTCTCCTGCCTCAGCCTCCTGAGTAGCTGGGACTACAGGCACGTGCCACCATACCCAGCTAATTTTTTGTATTTTTGTAGAGATGGGGTTTCACTGTGTTAGGCAGGATGGTCTTGATGTCTTGACCTCATGGTCCGCCCACCTTGGCCTCCCAAAGTGCTGGGATTACAGGTGTGAGCCACCACACCCAGCCTTCACTTTATTTGTCTAAAGCCGAAAAGTTTTTCATTTGACTCCTGCCAGCCAAAAGCAAAGGGGTGCTGGTATGTTTAGTTTATTTATGAAGCTATGCACTCTTGACTACTCTTACCTGGATACTACTGAATAGATAAACAGGTTTGTTCACTATAAGGTACTTCTGGCAAAGACAGGTTAGAGCTGGTCTTCCTGTGGCATCTGCTACCAGAGTCAGCTCCAAGTAGATTTGTGGAGTAAGCAGGGTTTGACTTGATCATCTCATATTCCCCTTCTGTACACCTTCTTTTTCTCCATTTTAATATCCCTCCTTCCCCTAGCTTAATTCATTTAACCCATCACTTATAGTGCTTAATTCAACATTTATAGTATAATTTGCCAGGCACTGTGTTTGGTTGCTCCACCCTGGCCCCATAATATTTGTGGCCTTCACTAGTACTTGAAAACTGGACTTGGTCCTTGTTATTCCCTAGCCTGAGCCTATGTGAAAAACATTTCAGACGGAGAGGAGTGATCGAGTTCCATCATCATCTCAACTTTGGGCAATTTAATTTTTAAATGGATGCCTCTGAATGTCCTACGTAGACGTAGATAAATGTGCGTCTGTTTGTCTATCTACCTATCTAATCTACATCTCCTTAGCTTTGGTTGGCTGATTCGAGGGAGAATAGCTATAGTGATATATGAGTTCTCTATTGCTTCATTGATGGAGTAGATCAGAGGCTTGAGATGGCTCAACAATACCGTTGAGGAAAGATAGCTCTCCAAACAGAACCAGAAATACCATTATTTTAGAAGAAAAAATGAAGCAGTTGAGAAGTACATGCTTTTTCCTTTCATCACCGCTACTGCTACATTTTTTTAAAAGTAGGATGATTCTAATTTTTCCAAAATGTCTCCATTTTCACAGTAGCTGGCAGAGCCCACACAAAAAGAGGGAAGAGCACCTGGCTGGACATCCTGAGATCTGGCTCCTGGCCTCCCTTGGTGCAATTAGCTGAAGTATCTTGCTCTCTGGGAGAAGAATTGTAGCATACATTGCAGTGGGAAGATCATGGGACAAGTATCAGAAGACCAGGAGTCTAGGCTGCCCTCTGCTAGTAGCTAGGTGTGTGCCTCATGGAAAGTGACTTACCTTTCTTGAGTCTCAGTGTCCTTGTGTTCAGCAAAATAATTGGTCTCATGTAAAGTATGAAATACTAAATGAACATTATAAAGTCTCTTGGTGGCTACTACACATGTCCAGCTTTGACAGTTTAAGTGCTTTCTAGGGATAATCCAATGGGTCAGCAAATGGATTGACTGTGGTCTGCTGTGTTGGCCAGAATAACAGGTTCACATTACCAAAGGGAACCATATGTGAGGCTGAATGCAGTGATCTGGCCTGACTGGTCATGGGTCAACCTCTGCAAAAACTATGCTTCCTGATCTCAGTGACACAGTTCTGCACTGAATTTTTTTTTCTGTCTTGTCAATTTGGCTCACTGTTGGCATAGAAGAAACTGCTTGCACCTCCCTGAAAGTCATTTCCAGGGTAGTCTGGCTCTGCTGCTCAGACATATCCCATTCCATCTGTTCCTCCCTGAAACAGAGGGCTGGCTACCCAGCTTCACATCCAGGCAATGAAATAGAGCAAGCAGAACTGACGCGACATTCAAGCTGTAGGTCTCCTAAGCGACTCAGCATGTTACACTGAATCTCAGTAGGCTCCACATGGATTGAAAGTCGGAAAAAGGTGGAATTAGACATTTCATTTTAGCTTTGACCTAATCCACAACTCCAACATATTCTTACCAAGACACAAAGGATTCTGCCCCTCTTGAGTGACCGACTGGCATTTTCTTTCTCTGACCTAACCTTGCTACATGAAGGGTAAATGGATAAAATTAAAGAGCTCAGGGATTGCTTCTCAGGAGCCTTTGTTGATATCCCCATATGACCTATTTCCCACCCCAACCCTGGCATCAGCTAGGGACTGTAGCACTTAAATACCACGTTGTCATCCTCTGTCCTCCCTACTAAGACTGTGAGCTGCTTGAGGGCACCTATAGTATTTTATATTTATATGGCCCCAGAGTCTAGTGCAATGGCACAAAGTAAATGCTTAATATATTTTAATTACTACTACTATTATTATCATTGCTGCCAAAGAAGGTTTTTTACCAAAATTGTTCATTTGGATACCTCAGGTGGGCATATCATTATCCTCTTGGAGCCTCAATTTCCTCATGTATACAACAGAAATAATAGTGCCTGTTTCATGAGCTTTTGGTAGGCAAGGATTAATGAGACAAAATGTACCAAGTGCTTGGGACACAGGTTGGCCCATAACACTCAGTAAACACATATTCCTTATTTTTGGCCATGATGCATATTTGGGGCAGCTTGACTTTTGCATTTTTGTTTTCTTCAAAAACAGAGAAGACTGAATTTCTTTTCAGAGAAGAAAAGAACCCTCCTTCTATCTCCCAGCCTGTGTCTGGCCTCAAAATAACATAGGGAAATTCTTAAAAACTGCTCTATATCCTATTGTCATTAGGTCAAATAACATCAGAACATGGCATCCTCTGTGCTGGTTGTTGCGAAAATACACCATGGGGAAAAGCCTTGGGGTGGAGACATCTACCCATCCCCCCGTCACCACCACACACACCAAAGCTAAGGAAATGCATAGACAGTGCAGCAGGAACTGGCAATCACAACTCTCTCTGAACTAGAACACAGTGCCTAAACATCCATAGGCACTGTTCTATAAAGTGTGAAAAATGCCCTTCATAGTCTCACCATATGCACAGAAGGTCAGTACTGCTCCTGTTGAAAGTGATATCCCAAGAAGGAGAAAATGTGCAGTAATGGAAGAAAAGAAAAATCTCCTGAAAACTGATAGGAGAGGACTAAGAGGAGGAGCACAGTGCAAGAAACCCTGGCACACATATCTAGGAAGAGGATGTCAGAGAACTTGTAATTTTTCACTAATAACCAACAAAAACAATGAAGAATTCAGAACTAGCTCAGTCTATGAGTCACCATACATGACAAGTAAAAGACACCTATCTCAAAATGTGCAAAGAGAGAGACCCTTCACCATGGCAGAAGCTTGGGATGTGACCAAGTATGGCAAGTGAGATATAGATCATTTTTTATCTACTTAAGTATGTATTTATTCAGGCCTCCCACTGTTGAAAACCTGGGTATGGTATTAGGTATGCATTCTCTATGTCATCTTAACTCAGATTCTACCAATTGCTCCTTTTGTAGCTCACACGGAGATTCTTCACTCAAAAAGTAAGACAGTGAACTCCTGCAAAGCCAAAAGAAACAAGGGAAGGCCCCTTTGGAAAGGCAACAGCAAATCACAAACATCCGTAATTATACATCAGGGACTAATAAATGGCGATTGTGCCCTGTGGTTGTTGGTGTGACAGGTAGGTACAAGGTGCCCAGGTAGGGTCTGCCATTGTTGTAAGTATGGAGTTAAAAGAAGTTCTGCAATGCCATCCCTGTTAACTAAGAGTGCGTGTTAACAATGAATTGGGACTAATTTGAAAACATTCAGCTGCCTGGGAATGTGTGCATCAATTCCTTTCCTTCATAATTTATACAGCATTTTGATTGTGGTGCTCAGCAATAAATAACTGAAATGAGTTCTAACTGCTTGGAGATTTAGTTTTATGTCTTTAACACCGTTTTTCATATTCTGCAAGATAACCCACATTCAACTTTATATGCAAACCTGAAATGATATTCAGAGGAAAAGAAGGAAAAAAAAAGGCAGCCGATAGATCTTTCACTTTGGGAATTGAATATAAGATCATATTCAAAGTGCAGCATTTACGGTCCAATGCTGAATACATAAAATATATGACCATTACAAATTCACCTTTCATTGCAAAACTGTGCTCTTGTAGTGACATATCTTATTGCTAGATTAGAGCTTTTAGCATGATGAAGGCATCTTTCATCTTCTCCTAGATGCAGGCTGGGTGCTCTTTCTGGACTGGTTTCTGCCTGTCACAATGCCCCACACCCTGGAGAGAGAGCTTACAGAGAACTCGAGCCATTCACCACAGGGCTGAAGCAACTTCCAAGGGGAAGTGTCTACTTAGAGGTATGTCATCTGCGTGGGATCATACTGCCTGAGTTTGCCACACTTTGCTGAAGCCAAAGGGAGAGATCGGCTGGTGTTGTCTTCTGGAATAAGACCAAAAAAGGTCAATCTAATATCGCAAATATTCAGCCCATACAAGTTTTGGTAATACCAAAAAGACAGCTTCATGTAGGACTTGGTGCATGTTAGTTACTAGGAAAAGAATACACATATCATATAAATCAGTGATATGGTTAAAACATAAATGTACTTAAACCAGGAAATTTATGGAAATGCTTACCAGATTCTTCTAACTCAAGCCTAAACCTCAGTGTATGGATCAAGACAGGCTTTCATGGACTTTGTAAGTCATAAATCAGTGCTGCTGCTGCTGCTGCTGCTTTAATTCTTAAAACTTGTAATCCAACTCTTACGTTGCCCTTATGGACTTATGTCCTTGCTCTTCACAGTTAGCCCTAAGCTATCTTTCCAGAGTCATCTCCTGACTTTTCCATCCCTCTCCTCCCTCTTCCCTAGTTCTTCATGCACCCAATATTACTGACACATGCCTTGCTCAATTCAATTCCCCAGTGACGAGCCCAGTGGGAGGCACACAGAAGACACTCCACAAATCTTTGTTGAATGAATATGAATAAATGACAAAAGGAGGACAGCACTTGACTTTTTGACAGCTATGTCAGATGTACGGGAGCACTTTTTCACTTACTTCCCACTCTTAGATGTGTTCCGGGTCTTTGTGGATGACGGAGAGTTGGCGCCTGCATTAGTGTTTGGAGAACCCCGTTTATCCTTACTATACCCACAGAAAGAATAGAAAACATACACAACAAGGACCACAGAGACAAAAAGCAATTAGTCACTTCATTTAAAGACTTTCAAGGCTAGCCTGCATACCCCCCACCGCCCCCTGGCCAATCTCTCTCTCTCTCTCTTTCTCTCTCTCTCCTGTCAAAGTATGATCTTATCCAGTTGTGCCCTTTAAAGGTAGAGAGTGGGAACCACTGGTCAAGTTCAAAGAAAGCTATCCTTTTGGCATTCAAATATTGAGCTCATGGATTCCATCAATGATAGCACCACAGCCCAGGCCCCAAGGGGGCCTCTAGTTTAAAAAAAAAGTATAAAAATAACTAGTCTTTAAAATAAAATCCTTTCTTTCCAGGCACTGAATTCTCTTCATTACATGTTCAGTTCTGAAGCTGCTGACTTTTAGTGAAGTATGTGGATGCCAAATGACTTCTAAAAGTCTTTGGGAGATACTATCAGATGAATTAATAATTTTCACTCATAATGTTACATGGGAAGTCCGTGAATTCAGATATTCTTTCAGGAGAAGCACCACCTGCTTCATGAGTAATTGAATTTAAATCTCCACCTTCAATAATTCCACAGCTTATGTCAAACCTTGGAAACAATTACGAAATAAATCACAAGGAAGGCCTGCTTAATCTCATCAGGTTAATAAACGCAGATGAATTAATCACCTAAAGGTAAACAAAAAGGAATAATTGATTGGAGTCTTCTTGATTACTTTATTCTATTTCCTTTATCAAACTATTTTACCATTATCTTCAGTTCAGCTGCTCTGCCTTGAAATTATTCCTTTACTTCATCTTCAGATTTCCATGGAAACCAATTCAAAGCCTTTCTCTCCACTTGTAGATGTGTGGAATTATTTATCCTGATTTCATCAGGAAGATTTTTTTTTGTTAGTAAGTTCTACGTCAGCATAACCTTTTATAAAAAGTGAAGGTAAGAAAGAAAAATGTTATCTTCACTTTTAATGTGTATAGTAGAACCTTCCAGTGGCAAAGAATATTGTCTCAGAAAATGTCAAACATCTTTTCAGATATTTATGAACCTTTTAAGTATCTCCAAAATAGGTGTCTGCAAGTAGCTGTATTTATATGTGGGGTGGGCTGGGGGTCACAAAAGATATTCTGCCATGCATCCATCAGCTTCAAATGACTTCATGGATAAGATTGGAACAAGAGATAATGATGGGTTCCTGGTGATTGCAAAGGTAATAAAGATGTGTGTGGGCACGGAAAAAGGCTGATCAGGAAAAGTCAGAGAGATAGCAACTGTCCAAGCACTTAAGAGTCAGTGTCTAGGCCGGGTGTGGTGGCTCACACCTGTAATCCCAGCACTTTGGGAGGCCAAGTCAGGCAGATCACGAGGTCAGGAGTTCAAGACCAGCCTGGCCAACATAGCAAAACCCCATCTCTACTAAAAATACAAAAAAACAAAATTACCCAGGGCATGGTGGTGGGTGTCTGTAATTCCAGCTACTTGGGAGGCTGAGGCAGGAGAATAGCTTGAACCCAGGAGGTGGAGGTTGCAGTGAGCTAAAATCGTGCAATTGCATTCCAGCCCGGGCGACAGTGTAAGACTCCGTCTCAAGAAAGAAACAAAACAAAAAACATCTAGGGGGTATGAAAAGCAACTCTTAGAAGTGGGAGATACCCATGTGAGCTCTGGCTCTGCTGCTGGAGTGGATGGCTCTGGAGAGAGTGGACACACATTCTATCCCAGAGGAGGGGGCAGAAATCCACTGGAATGAAGTGCTGGGATTCCTGCACAGTGCAGGGACCATTACCCTGTACCACTCACGGACTCACCAGAATGTGGCCACATTCTGAGTGGGGACTGAAGAACTCACTTGGTGCTGCCTCTATCCATCCACGATGACTTCCTAGCAAAGGATTCCTTAGGGACCTGAGACCAGGGACCATCCTGGCTATCCTCCTCACAAATTCAAAATTGTCTCTTCCAGAAGTTTGGCATAGCCTGATGCAAAGAATGCAATATGCTAATATGCTCTGTGTCACTCTTGCACCCTGGTCACTGGCCACTGAGGCTTCCTCCTCCCTAGCCCCTCACTTAAGCAGTAGGCAGTGGGAAACTTGGCTGGAAGCATTCAGATACAAGGGATGTTTTTAACGTGTCTCATGCACACTACTGGGCTCAGAGTAGGTGGTCACTTAAGTCATCACTAAATCACTAAGTCCTGAGTCACTAAGCTCATTCATTCACTTTTTTTTTTTTTAATAAAGCAAAATCCCCCACTGCTAAATTCCCATGTCTGCGCCTTGGGCACTAGGGTCCTCTATAGTTTACACTATAATTGACCCTGTTTAAGCTCAATGCAAGACACAGTAGGACATCAGGGAAAGCTATCGGCTGGCAGTGGCAGCCTAATTATTGTCAACTGGTGCTCTAGCGGGAGGTGGTCCTGGAGCAGTAATCCTTTAAAAGATAGGAATAAGGGCCCCTCTGACCTACTGCCAAATCCCCGAAGTGCAGATATTGGGGAAATGAAAACAAAAACATTCTCAGGAATCAATCACACAGGGAAGGCACTGCACCAAGAATAGGGGTAAAATTAATCAAGTAACTGGAAATGTTTGTTCTGTGCAAATAAGAGATCCATTAACAGTGATGAAATGTATCTGAAAGGGGGATCAAGAAGAACTTGTGGCTGGCTTGGATCCTCAGAGCTTAATTTTGTAGATGTACTAATGACTGTGGTATAGAAAAGTTTACCTAACATTGACAGAAAAAGTCTTCATTCCTCCACCAAAATCCAGGTCAGTTAGATAAGCCTGGGCAAGATGCCATAATTCTGAAACTTTGAGAGAGAAAGAGATCTAAAGCAGTGATATCAAGGACACTGCAGTTTCCAGAAGGGTCCCATGAGAAATAAAGAGAAACTACTGCAGCTGCAGACTGTCTCGGAACTTCAAAGATATTTGGGGCAAAGACCTAAAGATTAAGATCCTGCCAAGAACTCTGGTCACTGAAACATCCCGCAATCCCAGGGATTTACAAGAATAAACCCAACCTGTTTCAAAGACACATAGATGTAATTTTGGATATATGAGATTGGTGGGGGATGGGGGGTGGGTGCTCCTTGATTTAGAGTTCCTAACTTACATATCTGAAACAGATCTACCCCAGTAGTTATCCTTTTGATTTGCCCATCTCTAGACTACTTGTCAGCCCTCGTCACTTTCATCTTGTCTTTGAATTGTAATCTCAAACCCTATGTCCTACAATTTCCAACGGTATAGATCCAGGCTTCCTCTACCTCACCTGAGTGGCTATCCTTTTCTATGGATAAGCTGCTTTCCTCTCTCTAGTGCCTCACAACCAAGCCTCATTAAAGGCCTGTGAAAACAATTACAGGTGAGTTTCTCTTGGGAAAAGTTAATGAGTGCTAGCTCTCCTTCCGTCTGGTTGGCTGTCCATCTCCATCTATTAAGAAAACCTTTTCCCAGAGGTTCCATAAATGTCTCCAGCACTACAAAAGTGAAAAAACAATCTGCAGTATTATGCATATTGTATTCAGGTGGGCAAACTGCAACTAACCCAACTCTTCAGCATTTTCAAAGTGTTTCTGATTGAATGATTTGATGCTGAAATGGTATCCAGTGTACTTAAACCAAAATGGCAATCAGACCCACTCCAATCTGAGTTTTGCTGTTTGGTCAAAGGTAATTGTGGGAGAAGAACCCCGTGGCTTAAAACACACCTGACTCACTTTTTTGATGGGTGGCATACAGAAACTTCTGCATCTCCTTTGTAAGCTCTTTTTGGAATTAATTCATCTCAGATCCCTGAAAAATAGTTGTGCTGATATAACTACAATAGTACTGAAATTTTAAGTATTAATTTTCAGGGTCCCAGGAAATTGAAATTATATTTCAAAAGAACAGGTTTGGCTATGATATTTATTGTCTACATATCTTTTACTAGGCACTTAGCATGTGGTGCTTGTAGTGTTGCTTATATTTTATTATTTATCTGTCTCTCCAACTCACTTTTAAATGGGCAGTCAAAAAATATTCGTTGAACAAATAAATGAAAAAGCTGCATTTGGGCTCAATGGAAAGAAATGTCATGATTATTAATGTCTTGCACCAGTTTGAGAGAAGAAAGTGGTGACACATGTCACATATCTTCCATCCCTGAAGAGGAATGGTCTGGGAGAATTGGACTCCAGTCACTGAAGGTTGGTCATCATGTGCATGACAAAAAAGGTGAGCTTAGAAAGGATTCTCAAGCAAGCTTTCTTGGATGGTTGCAGAGTGCTTCTGAAATAACACATCTGTTGCATTTGTATAGTCCTTAATGTTTTCCAGTGTGTGTTCTTGTAAGTGATAACTGAGATGAAACCCACTTTATTGTTGAGGGTTTGTTTCAAGTCTCTCTGAGGGAAATACTGGCTATTCTTTACTCCCTAGAGATGCCTCTAGGCTCCTGAACACTCCCTGACTGAAAAAAATGCACTTAAAACAGATAGACTCTCCCAGGGATAAAAGCTCATTTAGTCGGCCTCCCCAACAGGTACTTCAGGCCCCTCTCCAACAGATATACCAAGTCGTCATCTTTTGAAAGGTTTTTCAATCATGATTGTTTCCCCATGAAAACCTGCTTTTCTCTTTTCTAAGAGACTCACATTTCTGAAGTATGTTTGCCCTTGTTCTATTGTTGAGCAAGACAGCTCTTCAAATATTGATTTCCTTTAATTAAAGCTGATAATACTTCTGCATTTCATTTTTTTCTATCTTGTTAGGTTATGTCCTGAGTGATTTTCTTTGTTCCAAACTTTTTCATTTCTTTTGCCCGAGGTGTCTAAATTAGAGTCCTTGCCCCTTTAAGTATCTTACGCTCATTATCTATATTTCTGATAATCACCTGGCAAAGAAAGTTCAGTTCAGTGAGATGTGCTTTTATTCAGCATCCTTTTCTAGTTTCCCTTTGCCTAACTATGGATAATAACTGACGATTTCTGAGGGAAGGGAAAAGCTCATTTTTATTGCTATGAAGCCCAGTGTAACTATGATCTCTCAGAAGCAGCCTCATAAGTTCAAAGCATTTATTCAGGAATCCCAGGTTCTAATCCTGGCTGCCAGCAAGGCATTTAACTTCTTGCTGTCTTAGTCTTCTTATCTACAAAGCAGAGGGAATTATACTGATCAGGTAAACCATTCACAATGAAGCTCACAGTTACTCTGGAATTGAAAAGCTCTTGGAAAAGGCAGCCAGGGCACTCACATTATCTTGCCCTCTCCCCTTCCATTAACTTTTCACTCTAGCAGCTCACCACAGGGCATCAGGGACTGTAGCAATGGGCTCATTGATTTTTGTTGCTATTTTGCTCTCTTCACTTCTTGGTACATGCTGTTTTTGCCCACAGAGTGACAGTCACATCCCTGAATGCCTCATTGGGATCAAGAAAGAACATGAGTCAGTTTCTAAATTATATTATTTTCTCATTTAAGCTGACTAATCCCATGCGTCTTTACCAACAGTATGGACTGTAGTTACAGACTATCAGAGGCCAATAGAATGGTATCTAACAATTGTAAGTGGTACTATACAACTGTTGCGTTCGCATCTAACTCTGGGCTTCTCCATCACATCAGGGATGGAGCAGAAACCATAGTTATGGAATTGGATGGTTTGGGGTAATTGAGATCTGAAATATAATGAGAGGCTGGGCTGGAATGGCAGTTATAGGGGTGGAAAGAAACTATGCCTGGCATGGCAAAAGAAAATATGACAGAACTTGGGGATTGACTATGTTTGGGGAATGAGAATAAACCCTAAATGAAAGTCACTGAGAAGGTTTGCAAGTTGGATGACTGTGAACAAATTTATTCTGCCAGTGAAAGAGAGAGTAGCTGGGAGGGAGATCTGGACTAGAGGAGAAGATGACGGATTTAGTTTGGGGCCTATCGAGTTGGGGTATTGATGGACAGTGTCCCAGTAGGCAATTAGAGAGATGGAACTGGAGCTCAAGAAGAAAGACAAGGCAGATGTGCGGTCATTGCTCCAAAGGGGGACTCAAAGTCATGAGATAAGCAGTGAGGCCTGATGCGACAGTGATCCACTATGATTAAGGAGTGTTTCAAGAAGCATCCTATGCCAGAATCTGTTTACTCCCACCCCACTCTATGAGGATTTACAACTGCGTTACAAAGACTTGTATGCCAGAGGTCTAAGTAAAAGAGTCTAAGCCAGGTAACTTAGTTACGTAGAGATTAATGCTAAGGTTAATGAGGGAAAGTGAAGGCCTCGTTCCTGGTGCAGGCCAGTGGCTTTCTTCATCCCATGCCCATAGCCTGCTTCTCCCCATTCTCCCAGCCCACCCAGATTGCTTACAGATGACAAGGCAAGCTGGGTGCCAAGAGATGGGTGGCAATCATTGGCAACCCATTCCTATAACAAATACCTCACAGAGTACATCCTATGCTGTTTTCACCTTGGCGTAAGAAGGACACCCTGGCAAATGAGAAAAATTGAGCTTTCTACCTTGGCTTCACTTGCAGTTCACATCTTTTCTCTTTACCACAGACTAACCGAGTACTAGGATTTATACCTCTAATAGTACTAAAATCTCCTTTTTTTTTTTTTTTTAAAACATGGTTCCCTTCCCTCTTGATTCTCAGTCTCTGCACGTGTCTCACTAACTGGCAACCTCAGCTACCCTCTCTTAGCATCCTGGGTTTGGGGGCAGAGAGCAACCAGTCTGGGAGTAAATCAAGGGCTTTGCCCTTGAAGAGCCGAAGTATCCCAAGCTTCCTGAGTGGAGTTTAGTGTATTAGGCCAGTTTTGAGAGACCTGTGGCCATCACCTTTCCCATACTGAGGTAAGATTTGTTGTTAGCCCTGGCTCTGCAACTTCTTACCAACTGAATCCTTTAATGTCTCTGGGTCTCAGTTTCCTATTCTGCCAGTCCTACTTCTTAAGGCCATTACCTAGTTTTGAAAATTATACAATGTTAACCAATTTATCCACTCAGAAAATATTGAATGTGTTTACTCTGTGCCCTTTAATGTGTGTTTACTATGTAGCCTTGGGGATACCATGATGAGTGTGACAAGGTTCCTGCCGGCAGGTGGCCCCAAGGCTAGTGGAGAAGGCAAGCATGTTAACAGCTACATAACAATGTAATGTACCAAGTGGAATAAACAAGTGTGAAAAAATGCTAGGGAAATAAAATAGGAAACAACTGCCTATGCTTGGGGAAGTTAGGAAAAGCAAAGGTAAATGTGAGTTTCCATTATGAAAATTAGGATTTTTGTTTTTGAAGAGTTGTAAATCAGAAAAATGAGTTATGAGAATTTTCACAAAATAGAATGAAATTATGCTTATCCTTAGTTTGAAACAGTTCTCTCTCAACAGTGGGCTCATAGACTTAATCATACATCAGATAACCTAGAGTATTTTTAAAATGCAGGTGGCAGGAACCCCCAGAGTTTCTGATTCAGCAGGTCTAGGATGGGACCTGAGAATTTACAATTCTATCAGGTTCCCAGATGATGGTAATGTTTCCTGTCTATGGCCCACACTTTGAGAACTACTGCGTCAGAGGAAGCATGAGACAACCACACTTGGTGGAAACTGAAAGAGAACAATCAGTCGTATCCATTGTCTCTGCTTTCCAAACATCAAAATTCAAATCTGCTGGATAAAGTGCCCCCCTGTAGGGCTTCTGAGGAGGACAGATGAGAATGCAAAGGGCTGCTGACATCCATCTCTGCAGAAGCTCCTCTTGCCTGGGGAAGTGGCAATTACTGCAAACACCACAGAGTGGAGCTCCATAGCAGGTGAGACAAAGATTGGATCTGACAACATTAATTGAGCCCGAAGTTCTATTTACTGAAAATGATCCGGCATAATTAAAAATTCACAACTGGAGCCTAGTTGGTGAACATTATACATTAGGGAGTCCCCAGAGTAGGCCAGAAAATTCTCAGTGAACTTTTTAGGGAAAGCCAAAGGAGCCAACTGCAATGGCAAGAATTAGCACACGGAGAACAAAGAGAAGTCAGTCAGCCTATTCATTTGGAGGTGAGATTCTGATTTTACACTACAGAATGATACGAACTAAGTGTTGGTGGAGAGGCTCATTTCCTCCTCCCTGGTGAATTACCACTTTGTTTCACTTTCTACTTAATATGTTCTTATGGGATTTTCAAGAATGTCCACTCTGCCTGCACATTACATATTAACTTCTTTAAGGACAAGGGCAAATTGTATTCACATCTGTTCACAATATCTCTGATCACACTTGCCACATACAAGGTTGTCAGCACCTGCTGACTGAAAACCATACCTGGTAAATTTGGCTTCTAACATGTTTACTGAATTGAATTGACTGACCGACACATACTAGGTTAGAGGTTTACTAAAGGAGTCATGTGGCTTTGGCTTTTTGTTCAAATTATATGTTAACTCACACTTTATGACTAAAAAGTGACAGCCTATTGCAGAAGTATTTCTTAGCTCTAGTGCCCACAGACAGGAAACTCAAGTAGAGTAAAACCAGTGAGAATTAGCAACTTTGGGGAATGGTGTTGCCATACTAACTGGAAGCAACCCTGGTGTTGTGGAAAAAGCTTGGGCACTGAAATCAGGAAGAGCTGAGGTCATATTCTGTCTTTATAGCTAGAACTTGAACAAGTTGGGTCATTGAGGCAGGGTTGGTCCTACCTAACCAAGACTGCTGATTTTGACATTGGGGCACGGGGTACCCATTCTCTAGCTCCATGTTGTGCCCAAAGCCAAGAGTATTCAAGCATCTGGCTCCTTAGAAATCAAGTAGAAGGGCCATGCCAACAAGATATTGAAAATGCCTTCTACGGTAGTAAGGAAAGAAAAGTTCCCCCAAACTATGTGTTCATGTGTCTGTTAAAAACACTGACCCTTTAAACCAAAGGAGTTTGTGCTTTTCTCTTCACGTTTATTTACAGGGACAGATGAAACTATTTCAATTTTTAAACTACTTAGTTATCACACATTCAGGCATCATACCTTTGTTTGAATGCGTGTTATTTCTAAGTAGGGTCTCCTTTGCAAATATTATCTATTCTATGATCTGTATTGACCACTTTTAATTTTCCTTTCCAAGTGAAACCCAATTGTCAGCCTCTTTGTGTTGTGTTACAATTTGGAAAATTGAGCATTATTTTAGTGTGCATGAAAACAGAAGACTAAAATTCTGACAATTTATGAAAACAAAGCGCATCTTTTTTATATCACCCACTAATCACTGTCAAACGCTAAACCTTGTATAATTTAAACCAATCTACTTCTCTTCATGCACATGAGTTTTTAATCACACTCTGGTTAAACCCAAGATGCTTAACTGAGCCAAAGAGTGAGGCTCTTCATTGACCCCTCCCCAGACAAGGGAAAGACTCATAGAAATACAGAGTTAGAGGAATCCTTAGAAATAGAAAAGTAAGGTCCAGAGAGAAGGGATGTATTCAAGGTAAGTATCCAAGGATGCGGTACTGACTTGACAGAACTTAGCTAGCATATAGCAGACAGGGCCATAGCCACCACAGAGTACAGAACAAGGCCAGAAGGCATGGGATCAAAGATGCTGTAACATGAATTAATTGTGGCTCCATTTGCCAATATCAGCCATACAAGAAGGGTGGGCAGCCTTATCGGGGAACCTGCCCCAATAGTCACGTAGGTTCTTTTCTATTTTCCCTAAGCATCATCTGGTTTCAGAAATAAAGGGACAGAGTACAAAAGAGAGAAATTTTAAAGCTGGGCATCCGGGGGAGACATCACATGTCGGTAGGTTCCGTGATGCCCCACAAGCTGCAAAACCAGCAAGTTTTTATTAGGGATTTTCAAAAGGGGACGGAGTATACGAATAGGATGTTGGTCACAAAGATCACGTACTTCACAAGGTAATAGACTATCACAAGACAAATGGAGGCAGGGCGAGATCACAGGACCACAGGACCGGGGAGAAATTAAAATTGCCAATGAAGTTTCGGGCACCATTGTCATTGATAACATCTTATCAGGAGACAGGGTTTTGAGAGCAACCAGTCTGACCAAAATTTATTAGGCGGGAATTTCCTCTTCCTAATAAGCCTGGGAGCACTATGGGAGACTGGGGTCTATTTCACCCCTAAGCCTCGACCATAGAAGATGACCATGCCCAGGGGGGGCCAGTTCAGAGACCCACCTCCAGGCACATATTCTCTTTCCCAGGGATGTTCCTTGCTGAGAAAAAGAATTCAGTGATATTTCTCCCATTTGCTTTTGAAAGAAGAGAAATATGGCTCTGTTCCGCCTGGCTCACCAGTGGTCAGAGTTTAAGGTTATCTCTCTTGTTTCCTAAACATTGCTGTTATCCTGTTCTTTTTTCAAGGTGCCTAGATTTCATATTGTTCAAACACACATGCTCTACAATTTGTGCAGTTAACACAATTATCACAGGATCCTGAGGCGACAGACATCCTCCTTGGCTTATGAGATGACAGGATTAAGAGATTAAAGTAAAGACAGGCATAGGAAATCACAAGGGTATTGACTGGGGAAGTGATAAGTGTCCATGAAATCTTCACAATTTATGCTTAGAGATTGCAGTAAAGACAGGCATAAGAAATTATAAAAGTATTAATTTGGGGAACTAATAAATGTCCATGAAATCTTCACAGTCCATGTTCTTCTGCCATGGCTTCAGCCGGTCCCTCCATTTGGGGTCCCTGACTTCCCACAACACAGCCTTCTTTTTTTGTTGGGGAGAGTATGTGGAAGAAGATGACATGTTCAGTTTTGAGCTATGTTGAGTTTTGTGTGCCTGTTGGTACCTCTAGGTAAGATGTTTAGTTGGCAGTTGGATAGATGGATGTAGAACTTAGCTGGATATAGAGATCTCAGCTGAAGAATGGTCTTTAGAGATTTGGGAGTCTGTGGTAGTTCGAACTTTTAGAAGAGATTACATGAGGAGAGTGTGTAGCATGAGAAGAGAATAGCCTTGGAAGAAGAGTAAGGAGGACAGGCCAGAGAAGGAAAAGTGGGCTCAAAGGAGAACAACGCCAGAAGGCTTGGGATCAAAGGAGAAACTAGATCTGGGGGCATAAGTATTCCCATCACAATAGACTCATTTGCTGATGGCTGGGCATGGTGGCTCACACCTGTAATCCTAGCACTTTGGGAGGCTGAGTCGGGTGGATCACCTGAGGTCAGGAGTTCGAGACCAGCCTGGCCAAGAT
Organism: Hylobates moloch; assembly: GCF_009828535.3. Taxonomy (NCBI): domain Eukaryota; kingdom Metazoa; phylum Chordata; class Mammalia; order Primates; family Hylobatidae; genus Hylobates; species Hylobates moloch. The sequence continues at coordinate 113,223,724 of NW_026652282.1, forward strand.
GGTGAAAACCCTGTCTCTACTAAAAATACAAAAAAATTAGCTGGGCATGGTGGTGGGTGCCTGTATTCCCAGCTACTTGGGAGGCTGGAGGCAGGATAATCACTTAAACCTGGGAGGCAGAGGTTGCAGTGAGCCAAGATCAGATTGTGCCATTGCACTCCAGCCTGGGCAACAAGAGCAAAACTCCGTCTTAAAAAAAAAAAAATGTCTTGTGTTTTGGGTTTCCAGCCGTTACATGTTGCTTTTTCCCTGGTGCACTTCTCTGATTAGCTGTGGTATTTCATCAGTCATCCTGTCCTTCATCCCACCAAGGAGCCTTTGTAATTACATGCAACCTGTTCTCATCAATTCCTGGCAAAGATGACCTGAAGTATGCTGAAGGAAGCATCACGTGCCAAACAAATATAGAATTATTGGCTTTGGATATATTTTTGTTAGTCTGGCCTTATTTATTGCAACAAAAGTTAATTTAAAAAAGAAACTGTTTTAGTACCTCAACTAGATGCCGTAACTGTTTTAAAGTTTATGCAAATATGGTTATAACTTCCCAAAGAAACAACAAATCCACCTTTGATTATTGTTCCTGGTTTGTTTCCTTTATTATGTAGAAAATCAGAAATGGGTCTTTTTGCTCTCAACTTGGCTTCAAAACATCAAGAAAGTCTTGACTCTGATATAATCAGAACTTAAGGGCTGGGCATGGTGGCTTATGCCTATTATCCCAGCAATTTGGGGGGCCAAGGCAGGAGGATCAATTGAAGCCAGGAGTTTGAGACCAGCCTGAGCAACATAGGGAGACCCCTGTCTCTACAACAAATTAAAAAATAAAAAAAAATTTTAAGTCAGCCTTATGCCACGACCCACTTGATGAACACTTCCAAAAGCCTGTGCTTCCTGAGAGTCATGATATCATTTCCGTCACCTCTTTCTAATATAGGTTGTGGGCTTTCAAACAATGGTCCTCTGGTTCTCCCCAGCCACCAAACAATCAACTTCTTACTTAATAAATTCTTTAAACCTATACAAACCCAGTGTCCACCCATTTCTCTATACTAAGCACTTTAATCACAGTGCAAGATGTCACTGTCTGGAGGCACTTCTTGGCTTAGAGCAGATGGAGAACTGGAGAGGTAGAAAACTCCAGTGATAAAAACATGAAAGGTAAAAATCATGCTTATTATTTAAAATGTCTAATGCCTAAATGACATAAAGAGCAAATTCCTTGCAGAGAATGTTTTCAGTACTGGCGGAGCAGATGCTACTATAGGAAGAACCTGCCCTATCCCTGACTTCCCTTAATGTTGGTGAGAAAATGGCGGTCTTCACTCTGTTACTGACACTGTCAAGGAAGAGATGCCATAAATGTTAAACCATATTAAACAATTTTCAGACCCCCTCTCAATGGAGGATGTATGAGTCCAGACACCTCAGAAATATACGTTTTACAGAATGATTCTATGTGAGATGGGAAGATAATGTAAGCTGTGAAAGGCTAGAACCTTCACTGGGGCTCAAGAATGTCAGTCTATCATCATGCCTTGGGGAAGTAGACCAGACCTTCAGATCTGAAAGGAGAAGGCCCTGCAAGTAGCAAAGAAGTTTCCAACAGCAGAAAGTAGAGTTGGCATATAAGGGAACAAGATAGTATTTATCTCAGGAAATCCCAGAATTGGGAAGAGGGGCATCCAGCTAGCTGCCTCAAAGGGATATAAACAATCCTTTGTGGCTTGGGGGCAAAAGAAATGGCTTTAAAAAGCTGTTCAGTGCTTCTCCTGGGATTCTTAGAATTATGGATTTTTAGACCCCATCCACTCTAATGACGTTTACTTTTTTTTTTTTCAGAGCAGTTTATTAGTTACCTTTGACATTCTCAGCTTTGTCTATGGCTTGTGAGAGGCCAGTTCAGCATTAAAGTTTCAGAAGCCCAAGGGGGAAATAAAACCCCAGAAGGCGAGTATGCCCCTCTTACTCTCAAAAAGTTCTGCTGTTTCTTTTTAAAAATTTCCCAGGCCAGAAACGGTGGCTCACACCTATAATCCCAACACTTTGGGTGGCTGATGCAGGATGATCGCTTGAGCTCAGGTGTTCAAGACAAGTCTGGACAACATAGTGAGGCCTCGTCTCTAAATAATAATAATAATAATTAAAATGATCCGGGCATGGTGGCGCTTGCCTGTAGGCCCAGCTACTCCAGAGGCTGAGATGAGAGGATCACTTGAGCCAGGTAGGTCAAGGCTGCAGTGAGCTATGACCACACCACTGCACTCCAGCCTGGGCGACAGAGTGAGACCCTGTCTCAATCAATCAATCAATCAAAGTAAACAATTAAAAATTTCCCTTAAGGACTCTTTCTCTACTCATCCTTTGTACGCCTAGGTGGGCATTTTATTTCAATTAAGGAGTCATGTCCTTTACAGCCTGCTTGCCAGGATGTATCCATGACCTATGGATAACTATGGGCTGTGGAGAACCAGCTGCTTTCAGGCATGGGCCCTGACCTATCTAGTTTTAGTTTCTGAGCACAGTACAGAGCCTTTGTTTCCTGCTCAGACTGTCTCCTCGGAATAGGCTGTCCCCTTCAAGAAATTAGCAGATAGAACAGCGGCAATTTTTAATTCTGTCAAGTGATAGTCACAAACTGAAAGTCAAGTAAGACACCAAGTAAAACAATCCTAGCATCCGTAATTGCCACAGGTCAGCACTCCTAGTGCTGGAAGGTTCTGGTTTAAGTGGAAATTTTCTTCTTGACAGCTTTATACAACCAGCTCCAGAGATAAGAAAAAATATTAGAGAAATGCATGCCACTCTTTGTCTCCCCATCCCCACTTGTCCTGATATTTGGGGGCATATAGAAATTATAATTCATGACTAATATAGGAAAAAAGCATCAACTCTAGTGTAAAAATCGGGGCTGTAGCTAACAGAAATCCATTTTATTTCAAGGAGCACCAGGTCAGAGCAAGTAGCATGGGCCAGGAAGAACACAGGTTGGTGTGTTCGGACCATCACAGACTAGGGTCAGAGCACTATTTTTTATAGTTTATAACCCATCTAGTACCCCAATTTTGAGAAAGCTTATCCGAAAGCATACCTGTAATATGACCCTGGGGAAGAACAAGATCAGTAGAAATATTTTAGAAGAGATGAGAGACTCATTCTCAAAATCTTAAAGAGCAAGATTACTGAAATTGAATGCTGGGGTTAGCTCTGAGTTTCCTAGCAACGAAGGCAATAAACATTAAAAGAAACACGTTGGATAATAGCATTCTCAACTTGTGATAAAAGAGAAGGTATCATTTTGTCAGGAGAATCAAACTTATTCCTGGTGCCAAAAGTATGAAGCACTGATTTTACAGGATATGTAGGAGCAGTCTCCACAGGACAGTGTCTCATACACACACACACACACACACACACACATATATATGTATATATACATATATATGTATGTGTATATATATGCATATATATGTATGTATATAGAGAAACATTTTAAAAAGTCAAGTTAATTGGGATATACTTTCCATTCAGTAAAATTTGCTCATGTCCATTGTTTTTTAATAGCAGCTGGGGATACCACATTGGAAGGTAGGCCAGTAATAGCTAAACTAAAGTGGCAAATGAGCGGCCTTTCTGTGATCTAACCTGATCCTGGAAAGATGGTGAAAAACCAGGAGGCATGAATTTGAATGCAGGCCTTGGACCAGTGGCTCCCTAAACCACCTGCTCATGGGACAATAGGAAGGATTGCTCCCACTGGATCACCTTGTACCATTGCATTTGGGGCTTTCCTTGGCAGCCCCTTCCCTAGCACAGCTCACCTGTCTGGATCCTGCCCTCTCATCAGCAGTGTTATCTGCTGTCTACATTCTTTTGGGAGCTAGGGAGACTTAGCCAAAGGCTGCAGAGAAGCACTCTGATTTTCCTTGGGTCTCTTTCTAGTTCTTTGTTCGGGACTCATGGGGTGTTGCTCTGTTGTCCAGCTCTAGCACTTGTTTTCTTTCATCATCATCTACTTCCACTATGTGCAATTCTTTTTCTATGCCTCCTAGCAATTCCTCATGAAAGCCGTTCCTGGGAACAGGGCACTGGCTCATCACCTAAACAATAAATTCAACGATTTGATGCTCTCTGAAGACTAAGAACCCACTTTTTTCTTTCTTGTCTATAGGTTACCGAGGAGCACAGTAAAGAAGTAGATATCTTTTCCCAAAAGGCATATTCACCTGTAATCAAAGAGGACACACACAAAAGGGTACCAGAGCAAACAGAGGCTCCCTCTTAAGACCTTAACAAATTAAAACCCGTATTAATTAATTCTCTGGCCCTTTATTTGCTTCTGGATTAAATATACTAAGGTGATTTTTCATTTTGACCCAGGTTGTCACAAGCTCAATAATTCACTTAGGGAATTCTGACATCATGTATTTGGCCCTGCATGTCTATGGAGTCAAAAGGAGTAACTCATTAGCAAGCAAGAGATATTAATTAAACTTTTGTAAATTTACACTCGTGAAGGATGCTAGCTCCATCCAGGTTGTTGGAAGGAGAATCATGTTTATAGTTACTTGGCAAATGTGGAGCCAGTGTAGGCGGTGTGACAAAGTATTGAAGCAGATCTTTAGCAAGCTCACGAGGGCCTGTGTTATACCCAATGCATGCTGGTCCTCTCAAACTGGTCACCCAGAGAAGCTGTATACAGATTCCAAGGATACTGCTGGCATTCACATTTCCAGAGCTGTTCCCAGGGAACTATCTTCATAGACAGTTATGAGCCACATGAGAAATATCACTCATGACTGTGTAGTCACACCTCACTTCCGGCCCCAACCATAGGACCCAGTCTGATCATCCAATTAGTACATCATCATCACCTTCTCAGGACATTTGACTGATTCCCAAAATTCAATCCACTCTCAAAGGACAAAGATATCTCTTAATCAAGCAGAGTCAAGAGAACATGCTACAGCTGTCAAATGTACTAACCAATACAGCAACATGCAAATGTTGAATATGTTGAAGAAATCAGCACCCTTTTCCATTATATCAGTTCTGCTATGTTTGTTAAAAATAAATCCATTGCATTCCTTTATTCACTATAGTGCTTTGGCGTCATTTTCCCTTTGATTAGAAATCAATCCTAATATTAGCATTCCTAGATAACTTTTCATTAATTTTCACAGTAGATATAGGTGAAAGGACCAGATACCAAGCTGAAATGTCCCCTGCCACCAACTTTTAGCTCCTCCCAGCACGTGATCTTTCACTGACTTCTTTAATGAAAAGAGTTCTGCTGACAGGTGAAAAAATGGATTCATATGTCAGTGCTTTCAAAGGTCCATTAAATATAATGTTATTTAAAAGCATATTAACTATCCTAACCAGTGTCAGACAACAACTAGGGAAGTGCAGGAGCTTGAAGACTAATGTAGATTCTTAGGATGCTGAATGCAAATGTAAATCACAACCCTCACTAATTAAAACTTTGGCCCTTTGATTGCTCCTGGAGCAAGTTCACAGGGGTGATTTTTCATCTCTGCTTGGGTTGACACAAGCCCAATAATTCACTCTGGCATTCTGACATCACTTGCTTGGCTCTGCTTGTCTGTGGAGTCAGAAAAAGTATCTCATTAGGGAACGAGAGGTATTAATTAGGCTTTTGTAAATAGCAACAGTGTGTGATGCTAGCTCCTGATTTCATCCAGATTGTTGAGAGGAGTGCCACATGCAGAGCTGAAAACCTGGAGTTCTTATTCTAAGCCATCACACCAGTCCCCCCAAGTGATTGGTATGCCTTGGTTCACACAAATGAAAAATAGGATAAAAATAATCCAAGCTTGCCACCTGACTTCGCAGAGTCATGATGCTTATAAGTGGGAAATGGCAGAGTACAATAATATTTTTTATAATTAAAATGTGGTGATGATTCTGGTGTTATACTCATTATGGCAGTATAGGCCTTATTGTATAAGTTCACAGCTCAGATCCGCTGTTGTTGCAATAACAACCCACTTACCACCTGCTACGGGCAAAACGCTAGTGATACAAAGATATATCTATTATGTGTTCCATACTTTTAAAGAAAATTACTGAATTGTAATATGGAATTCTAGAACACTCCAGTGAGCCACCTTCCTTGCCCCTTCAAGCTCAGTCATAGAATGTTTAGCAGAAATCAAGAAATAATTAGTCCACGCCAGTCTGGCTTTCTGCATCCCTTCTAGACCAATATGAGTCCTCTGTTGTGACCATTGTATTCAGTGCTTTTCGTTCTTTGCCAGTCTTGAGCTTCTTTGCCATGCTGCCTGTCCTGTATGTCTTCTGTCCACTTATCATCTCTCCTTCTCTGGGCAATTTGGAATAGGAGTTGAGACCAGGTGTCTCGGGGAACTCAGCAGAAGGGGAAGGGAGGAGGAGTTTTGATGGTCCCCTCAATGCACTACTTTCTCCTGGGAGAAGGCAGGATAATAAAAAAGGAGAGCCAGGGAACCATGCTCATTTGGACATATATGTTCTGCTATGTTAAAACAGAAGCCTCATTACCTTATCATGTTGCTGGGCTTAATGAAGGCTCTTGCTGGAGGAACAATCGTACCTAGGGGCGATATAAACATTCATTGGCCCCAAGAAGGGCACTCTTTCAGCCGCTGGGGGAGGGGAGGGTTAATGGAGAGTGGCAGCTGGCAGATCAATACTTCTCTGAATGAATTTGATCTTAAGTGACACCCCTTTGGGATAAAAAAAGGGCTGACTGGAAATTATTCAAGGTTATCAGCTAAATGATAGTTTCTAGAGTATTCAGGTGCAACATTTGGAACTTAAACCGGTGGCCCTACAAGAAATCATGACAAAAGCTGTGTTGTCTGTAACCAGCCCAAACAGAAGACACTAATCAACATTTTTTTTTTTTTTTTCAGACGAAGTCTCGCTCTTGTCCCCCAGGCTAGAGTGCAATGGCGCAATCTCGGCTCACTGCAACCTCTGCCTCCCAGGTTCAAGTGATTCTCCTGCCTCAGCCTCCCCAGTAGCTGGGATTACAGGTGCCTACCACCACGCCCAGCTAATTTTTGTATTTTTAGTAGAGATGGGGTTTCATCATGTTCACCAGGCTGCTCTCGAACTCCTGACCTCAGGTGATCCGCCCGCCTCGGCCTCCCAAAGTACTGGGATTACAGGCATGAGCCACCATGCCCAGGCAACATTTCTGACAATCCTCATACAAATCTTCAGTCTAGCAACCAGACTCAACAGAAGATAACTCTGTTTTGATTTCAGAGAAGGTTACTGAAATATAAATTTAAGCTAGTTATAATGATTTTAGCAGAGCAGAAAAGCCAGGGGATGGGGATGACAGGAACTTTTCTCCTAGGCCCCACAACAGCCAAAAGTAAGAGAGCTATGAAAACCCATGAAAAATGACACAGTCTCCAAAATAACATGTAATTGAAAATATATGGTCATAATGGTATGAAACTATTGATTCAAAATGTAAGAAACAATTATGAAAATTACAAAAGTACAGTACTGCATTAGTCCATTCTCATGCTGCTAATAAAGACATACCCAAGACCAGGTAATTTATAAAGGAAAGAGGTTCAATTGACTCACAGTTCAGCATGGCTGGGGAGGCCTCAGGAAACTTACAAGCATGGTGGAAGGGGAAGCAAACACATCTTTCTTTGCATGGTGGCAGCAAGGAGAAGTGCCAAGCAAAAAGGGGAAAAGCCCCTTATGAAACCATCAGACCTCCTGAGAACTCACCCCCTATCATGAGAACAGCATGGGGTTAACCACCCCCATGATTAAATTACCTCCCACCAGGTCCCTTCCACAACAAGTGGGGATTATGGAAACTACAATTCAAGATGAGATTTGGGTGGGGACACAGCCAAACCATATCAAGTACTCATTAAAGTAATCTAGTTTGAAGAGACAGTGATGCAAATCTGAAGCTTAAAGGCCCTTGGTCCTCTTAGCTAGCAGAATAAATTTCAACAAGTCACAGAATTCTTAGATCTAAGCTCTAGCTAATACAGGTGCTCAGTGAAGAGGCAGAAGGCAGAAAACTGCCTTAACTGTATGGGCTTCAAAGACAGATAATCAATACAAAATATATCTTGAAACTGCATAAGAAATGATTCATAGGTTGAATGTCCCAACTTGTAAAATGTGTCCTTCCTGACCTTCCAGTGCTGATCCTCAACCCCTTCATTTACCTCCTGGTCATCTGTCCCAAGCTGGAATCAACCCTCCTTCATCCTAGTGAAGAGATCCAGAGAGAAGGTTTGGGTGAGCATTTAAATTCCTGTTTGAATCCCATTATTCAAAAATGCCCTTGGAAAGCACAGCTTGGTATGGCATTTTGGTGGGAGATGCCATAACAAATAGATAAGTAATTAGCCAGAAATCTGTACAAACAACTGCTTGTTTCCACAGTCTGCCTGATAGGAAGTCTGTTGCTGTAGCGGTATTATAAATTAGAATCTACAGCATTTTTTTTAAGTCAAATTGCTGACTTAACCATTCAGGCTTTAACTACAGCTAATCGATACGAAAGTGTCCTCAAACAGTCTGGGGACCCCATTGTTTGCTGCTGGTTATATGAAGCTGGTTGTTACAAAGAGCAAATGAAAAAAATTCCCCTTAATCTCATTTTGAATTACTGGGAAGCTTAATATTACATTTTAGAAAATTGAAATATTTGACGTACCTCTATGGAATACAATTTATAGTTAGACAGGAAGCATAATATTCCACTTTTGTAACTTGATTCTAAGTACAAGTCATTGAATTAAGTTATATTGAACCAGATTATCCCAATGTCTAAACTCTCCTCTGGTTAAGAGCTGGGCTCCAGAGAAAGTTATTTAACACTTTCAGATCATGAAGATACTTCAGTTTGAAGCAAGCTTGTACAACCCGCAGCCTGCAGGTTGCATGTGGCCCAGAATGGCTTTGAATGCAGCCCAACACAAATTCGTAAGCTTTCTTAAAACATTATGAGATTTTTTTTCACTTTTTTTTAAGCTTATCAGCAATCATTTGTGTTCATGTATTTTATGTGTGGCCCAAGACAATTATCCTTCCTCCAATGTGACCCAGGGAAACCAAAAGATTGGCTTAAAGCAAGAGTTGTCAAACTCTTTATGTGAATGGCCAGATAGTAAATCTTTTCAGAGTTGCAGACTCTGCTGTTATAGTACAAAAGCAGTCATACACAACATGTAAATGAATGCATGGCTGTGTTCCAACAAAACTTTATTTACAGACATTAAAATGCGAATTGCATATATTTTTCAAATGTCACAAAACATTGTTCTTAATTTTTTCACCTGTTTGAGAATATAAAAACTATTATTAGCTTACTGGCCATACCAAAAACAAACAAACAAACATGTAATGGACTGGATTTGGCCTGGGGACATAATTTGCCTGACCCCTGATGTAAAACCCTAAATTGGCAACTTCCCTAGGAAATGGAAAGAGTCTTCGATTTCCCAAAGTACTAACTTCCAAAACAGAAAGTAGTTGAAGCTCTGGGAGATTCAGGTGTTTTATGTTCAAACATTAGCTGTTTATCCCAGAGAATGTAGGAATTTTGAAAAAAGAGTCAACTTTGGTTTGTTCCTCATACAGAGGTTTCTCCCTTAACCTCTTCCTTTCTCCTTAGCCTGTTCCCTTTATCTTCTTCTGTTTTGTCTCCACCCCAGTAACAACAGTTTCTTTTTCATGTTTTTGGAATTCAAGAGAAGTATCTGGAAATCCATTATCAGCATTTATTCCTGACTTTAAATCTTCCATTGATTTGTCTCCTATATCTCCTCACTGTACCTTAAGTCCATTCCCATTCTGAGACAATTTTATTTTACACCCAGAATATTTTAATGTTTTTATCTACAAATCCTTTAAGAAATTACAAGAACATAAAATGAAACCTTTCTCAGCCCTCTTTTTAAAAAAGGAGTTCAAACTCCTCTCTGGGTAAGGGATCCCAGTCTACAACACACTGTCCTTTAGAATGCCACCAGTAGAGCCATGGATAACAATGGGAGTTCAACACAAGATGTTATGGTGAAAAGCACTATGCAAACTATAAAGTGGTATCTATGTTATCGTTGGTGGTATTATTATGCCAAGTGCCAAGGATGCTAACTTGTGAAAGTGAATTTTTGTGAAAGAGGCAATGTTTTCACTGGGCTACTGGAATCATTCCCAAGAGGCAGATTAAGTACTGCTCCCATCGAAGAAGGCAAAGCAGCTGGGTTATAGACCCGATTCTAGCTCTGCTTCTGCTAAGGACCAGTCGAGGACAAAGGGTAAGTCATTAACTTCTGTGAGCCTTCCTACTTATCTTGCAAAATGGAAAGGTTTCGGCAGACCATTAAGGGCTCTTTCATGTTATGATCTCTAAGGGTTTGGGCTGTAAATGACAACAGAGGAGGAAAATGAACCTTGCTGAGCAACTACTAGGTGCTACCTCTTAACGTCAGAAAAATGATCACATGAAATAACTCCCTAAACCACTCTTGTCTGGTTGTCCCTAGGCATTATAGGAGCAAAGCAGGTTGTGGTTCCACAGTCAGTTACTTCATGTGTCAAGATTGCCTGGTTGCTGCCATGGTCTTCCCCAAAACAAAGTTTAGATCTTTCTTAAAACTTGTGACTATTTATTACATATCTGGAAGGTTAAGCACAGTGCAACCCCAAACAAGAAAAAGTCAATAAGCCCTAAGGTTGTTTTACAGAAATATCTCTATGGGCTGTAGTATTTGAATGCTTTGGGCAAAATAAAACCCTTCAGGACAAAAGCTACTTCTAACACATCATTGAAAAGGCAACAACTGCTGAGGGCTTTCTCTATTCTTTATCTTGAAATCCAGGCAGTTTCTCCCCAGTTCTGATAAAAATAAATCTCTTTACCCTCACTAGACAAATCTTAATAAGTTGCATATTTTTAACAGTTCCACACTCCTTGGGTATCTTGTCTTAGTCAGACAAGGTACAACAACATAATGAGTGATCCATATGTGAGGGACAAAGGGGCACTGTGGCTGGCAGGTGTTACCCTCTGACTTCTGCAAGGCTCAAAAGCACTGGCTAAAACCCATGGGGTGAAAAAACAACAAGAAAAGTATCTGTTTTCAAGTTTGTTGCTTGGAGTCTGGGAGGCAGGGGAAGTTACTTGTTTATAGAATAATTTATGGTTACAATTTCAATGGCTGATTACTTGATTTCTTCATCCAGCTCTTAATCACAGATCAAACACTGGTTCCAATAATGAAATAATTTTAGGCATGATTACAGACAGTCTCCTACTGAGGACTTTTGCCTAGGAACAAGGAGCTCCCAGCCCACGCTCAGTTTAACAATGATCAGGACAAGTGATGCAACTGCAGTTCTTCCGCCCGGGTGACACAGCCCTTAGGAATATCACTTCCCCCCTTTCACACTGAGAGTTGTTTGCTCAGTGTGGTCAGTGCGGTGAAGGTGAGAGTATGGTATTTATCCATCACAGCGCCAACCCGCTCCCTTCTGTGCTCCACAGTTAAGCTACTATTATCTTTGGAAGAAACAGCTATTTTCTCCTTCCCCTGCTTGAAAACCGTAGGCAGCTCCTTATTGCCTATCTAATCAGGTCTACGTCTCAGCATGGCTTTCAATACCCTCCAAGATGGAACCTGGCCTTACATATTTTCTAAATGCCACACCACAACCCTTCCCAGATCCTCCATGCTGGTCCTTGCCTCTGGGCCTTTACAAAGCCACTTTCTCTAACAGGATAGCACTTCCCCATCTTCTCCTCTCCACAAAATCCTGTTTCTCTTTGAAAACCCACATCTGCCTTTCCTGTTGAATAGTCTTCTCTACAGCCTCAGGCAACAACAAATCGCTTCCTCTTGGCTCCACTTTGCTCAGACCTGATTATATTGCACTGATTCATAAACTCTGTCTGTACCTTTCTCACTATTTCTACCTTCTGTGGATTGCAGGCTTTTTGAGGGTATGTGGACCACGTCTCATGTCCCTATTTCCCCCAACTCCTTCATACCCAGGCTGTGTAGTGCTCGGCAAATGTTTGTTGAATGAGCCTGGATGGCATATAACTGTTAAGTGTGTATTTGATTTATAGCAGAGGGGGTAACAGAAAAATCCTCTTTTGTAAGGGTATGAAATGACCTCCTCCACTCTTGGTAGAAATAGCTACCTATTCTTGGCCACACTCGTGATACCATTTTCCCTCCCACATAGGTTAAATGTCTCATGTGATGAATACGGTAGATATCAGGGCAGGCAGAGTAGACCCTGTGGACTGACCCAGGTAATAGGCTACAAGTCACAATTACTTTCAGGAAATAGAGGGCTTGAAGTCTAAAACTCTGACATTTGCAGGCAGAGCTGGTTTAAGAGCAATACTAGAAATGGGATCAGAGTCCTGCCATGGCTTCCCAGCCATTGGTGTAGAGGCCAATGCTGCAGAAGTGACCTTCATAAAATTCTCAGACAGCAAAGAAAGCAGGATTTACTAGTGGTGTCAAAAGGATCTAGGAATAAAGAGTTTTAGGGAAGGCCAATCTTCTCTAACTGGTGTCTAGGGAAAGATCTCAGAGGGCAGAGCCTGGAAAGGGGAGCAAGATGTAAGAAGAAAATCCATTCCTACAGTGGTGTTTTGAACTCCAGTAGACAGTTAAATAAAGGAGAGGCGACAAAGGAGATGAAGGTTGAGCTCAGTTAAAATTATTAGGGAACCCCATGTTCAATGTGGTTCAATGTGGTTTTTCACCACCAGCCGAGTGTTAACTATCTAAACCACCTGTTAAATATCTGTCCCTAAAGTCATTAAGATTTTGCTTGAACCCAAGGATAGCTTTTGAATTTAAATAGCCCTTCCAGTCTAGAAAGGGGATTTTAAAAGGGAAGTGAGCTAGTTAATATACAAGCAGAGATTGAACTTTCTTATCTCCCTAAGACACTGAGGATGGTCTCAGCCTCCCCCACAACCTGTGTGCACTGAAAACCTCTAAATCACACGTACAGCACCATGTCACCCGTCAATACTCAGGGAATGGGTCTACAATAAATGTACAGATTTTATTTTTCAAACATATTCCCTGAGAAAAACTGAGAAAGCAATCACAAACATTCAGCAATTTAACATGTTTTAACATAACCAATTGTTTGAAAATAAGATTCGTGCCCTCATCCCACAAACACTGAGTGCCTACTGGTGCCAGGCACTGTGGAGGATACTAGAGAGACAAGAATGAATGAGACAACAGCACCAGACTCGAGCGGTGCACAGCCTGGTAAGGGATACAGATGATTCAAAAACAATGTGGCTCCTCTTCTACCACTTGAATGCAGCTGCCCTCTAAAAAGTCATCAGTGACTTCCTGCTGGCCAAGACCAGTGACCTCTTTTTAAGAACTGGACTACTTGGCAATCCTATTCCTACGGCATTTCAAGAAAGACTAGAATGAACATAAGGACCCAGCCCTGCAGATATCTAGGGGAAGAGCATTCCAGGTAGAAAGAGGAGCAAATACAAAGGCCCTGAGGCAGCAAGAGGCCTGGTATATTTAAGGTAAAGCAAGGAGACTGGTGTGATTAGAGAGAAATGGGCCTGAGGCAGGGTAATAAAATATAAAGTCAGAGATGGAACTTGCAGGACCTTGCAGTGTTGGTTGTTGAAGGAGATGGAGAGCCACTGCTGGGCTGGGAAAAGAGGAATGACAACATCTCAATTAACATTTTAAAAGGGTTATCACTGTGGTTAGACAAGACTGTAGGGGTCCAATAGAGGAAGCAGGGGTGCCAGCTAGTAGGCTTTTACAGAAGCCCATGTAAGAAATGATGGCGGCTTGGACTAGGATGACAGAGGTGATGGTGGCGAGAGGCGGTCAGATTCCAGATATATTATGCAGGTGAAGTAGACAGAATTTGCTAGTGGATTAGACATGGCCTGGGGGAGAAAAAGATATGTGAAAGATACCTTGAAGATTTTCCCCTGAGCAACTGGTAAGGACAGAGATGCCACTCACTGAGGCGGGGAAGATTGGGAAAGGACCACGTTCTGGGGAAATGTCAGGAGTTTGTCTGGGGGCAGGTGAAGTTTGAGATCCCAACTAAACCTCCCAGTAGAGACAGGAGTGGTATGAGAGTTGCAGGAGTCTGGACCCCAGGGACGAGGTGGCGCTGGAGATATATGTGGAAGCCAAGCCTCTCTTGTGTCTTTCAGCATCCTCTCTCACTAGCTACAATGACTCAACCAAACCCATCCGCCACTTGGTATGAGAGCAAGCTTGACTGCAGCCAGCCTGGCTTCTTCATCCTCACACATCATGCCCACCCTAGCCTGTGTTCTCAGGGCTCACTTGTCCTGGAAGAGTAAGGTTTCCAGTGATGGCAAAAACCTCTTAAGAAAGTACTATGGTAATGGGTGCAATACAGATTGTTATCCTAATGCACTATCTTTCTCTAAGGAAACACAATTTTGATGGAGTTGCTTTTCATAGATTCTTATAAAATGTACTAGCATCAAAATGTGAAGCTCTAGATGTATTCAAAATGGTGTCCCAGATACCAAAGGAGTTTCTTGAGAAACAAATGCTTAATCAGATTTTCCCAGAGGGGTACCTACTATCAGCTCAGGTGCCCTCAGACTAAACTATTGGGGTATTATTTTGGAGAAGGCTGACAAATTATAAGCAGTCAAAGTAAGAAAAATCACACTATATTACTTCTTGCAAAAACCAATGAAAGTGAAATAAACCAGATACTAAAATCCATCTGTAAGTCCTCATCATTTTGCTGCACTCACTTCAGTGCATTGTTAGCACCTTACTAAAGTCATTCGCGGGCTGGGAGCTCGACAAGTACTAATTATTCTCTTCATTTCTATGCCCCTGCAAACAAGACTCACAAAAGTTTAAAAGTGGTTACCTTTGAAAGCCTGGTGAACACAGCGTGCTTAAAATTATCCATAGAACATTACAACCAGACAGATATCCAGACAGAAAGTTGGACAAGAATATGCATGGTAGGTTATGTGAGTTTTTTCATCCTCAAGTGTTAAGAGTTAGAAGAGTAGGCTGAGTTCTTCTTCCATTTGGGCATCAGAGGTCATTTGCAGATCCTGACATAACTAATCCTCTGAGTTGGTGGAGGAAAGGGTTGGCCAAGCCAGTCAGAAAAGATCTGAACACCGGCCCCCAGGAAGCTGGGCAAGTGCCAGGTAAAAGGAAATCTGCGAAGTTTTCGCCATGGCAGTATCAAAAGTGATGAGACGATCTTGTGGATCTGGCTGCTACTCTCTGTGATTCACAGTTCACTGGTCTACCACGATTTGGGCTTTGTTCTATTTTTGTGAAACTTGTGTATGCATGTATGTGGCCAGTCTGTCTGTCTCCATGCCTGCCCATGTATATTTTTACCTACCCACCTGCCTGCCTTTTCATTTACCTAGCAGCCAAGAATAGAACCAGGGAGTTGGTAAGTTCTATAGAGTCATATTCTAGTCCATCCCTTCATCTTACACATGAAGAAACCAAGGCCCAGAGAGCAGTGACCTGACCAAGGTCTCTCAGTGAATTTCATGATAGAGTTGGAAGGTAATCAGTAGGGTGGCTGATTTTCAGTTCTTGGTCTCTGTCCACCTCTGGCTCAGCCTCTTGCTACTTTCTTTCTCTGTGTCTCTTTATCTCTGCATTTCTATTCCTGTGCCTGTCTCTGTGTCTCTCACAAACACACGAGCTTTGGGAAATTAACCTTGGTTTGGCAGATGTTCTACTGTTTCACTACTTTCTTACAAATGAACACATCTTTATAAATATTTAGTAGACTCCCATTATTTTACTGCACTACCTCAGCTCCAAACTTTGGTCATGTTTCGGTAATATTCCCTTTTGCAAAAAGGTCACACTAAGTGCCTTTATTACGACACAGATGTTGCTTTCCCTGTGGGATTATTAGGAAATATCTCAAGGCTAGTTTCTTAAATTAATTTTTATGATACCTTTTCTTCCCACAAGTTGACCCTTACCTTAGAGTATTTAAAATACTGCACATATTTCCCCATGGTAAATTAAGAATTCACTTTTAATTTGATCCATACCTTCCAATGTAACTTGTTGATAGTAAAAAAGAAAGGAAGAACATTGCTTGCATTTTCATCAAATAACACTGTAATCTATTACATGTCATATACAAAATACCTTTTAACTTGAAAAGTCACAAAAAGAGAATACTCCCTAGGGGATTTTCCCAATCCTGTAGAATGTGACTTGCCACTTTCTGTTTTCTTTGGATTTATATGAGAAGGGAAATGAGCATATCAGGTGTGTTGGATATTCTTTCCAGTTTGTTGTCTGTTTTAGATTATAAGCTCCCAGAAGACAGGGCTACATTAATCCTCTGTTCAGTGTCTATTTAGTGTCTTATGCAAACAGTCAATGAATCTGTGCTTTTGGCTCAGATTTGCTACTAGAAATGGAGCTGGTGTTGCAAAAAGAAAAAAAGAGAAGGAAAAATTAAGGCTAGCTCTTCACAACAGGTCACATGAGAGTTATTCTGAATTGGTCTGGTTCTACATTCAAGAAGAAACCACAGAATATTACCTATAAAAGCTACTTATTTTGAAACTAGACCTCACCATTCTACCTGCCTTTAAAACTGGCAGATAGAATGAAAGTGTATGCATGTGAATCATGCCAAGAGTCCAAAGATATTTATATGAGGTGAAGTAATGAATATACCTGCCCCATCACTAGCTATAGCAAACCATAGAATAGTTCCCTTAGTAGTTTCTGACCCAACAACTCAACCTAGAGCAGACTCCTTGAAGTACCAAGTATCTACGTTTATACATATTAGTATGCACCATATTCTACCACAACGGTTAGTTCTATCTCCCAAATTCAATGTGAGCTCCATAAAGACAGGATCTCTCTCTGATTCACCTCTGTACTCCCAGTGCCTGGCAGAGTAGTTGCTCAAGTAAACACCCATGGAGAATATCAATGCTTCTCAAAACAGGTAGCTAACATCACACTAAAGATGTAATTAAATGGCTATCATTGGCTTCTTCTCATTTTACAAAACCATCTCTATTAGATATCCTTTAATGGGGACATGTCTAGAACGATCACTAAAGGGACATGGTAGATACCACTTAAGTTAGTACAAGAAGGAGCACACAAGGGGTCCTCAATTCTCCTATCATGGCTTCCTTTGTCTGTTCATCTTCATGGTGACATTCTAGCTTATAACATTCTTGCCTTTCCTAGACTCAAACTGATTGTATCTCATCGAAGTGGTGTATTAGCATTCTACAGATTTATTTGATACAAAATAGCATAAATGAAACTCCACTTTATTTGGACTAATGAAATGAAAGAACTAAATTATAATTATAATTGTGACAGAATCAAATTTTACATGTTACTGCTGTACTACATAGTTTGGAATGTCTCTGAATGTTTATTTTATGTACCAATATAACAGCTAAAGTACATTTGCCAATGATGACAAGGGTTGATCAGAATTGAGGAGAGGCAGAGAAATGGAGACAGTGCTGTTGGTAGCTATAGATGCCTAAATGCTTGCCAAAGGATAACACCCATTGCTGGAGCCCTTTCACTGCCTTTAAAAACATGGGCGTGCTTATCACTAGTTAGTGTAGTATATATTTTTACAAAAATATTACAGTAATTACATATATACCCTCATTTGGGGGCAAAAACTTTATCAATCAATTTGATCTTCCACTATATATTCATAAGACCTGGCTCCGTATCATTTTTGATGTTTCCAAAAATCAAATCCATCCACAAAGGATAAGTTTGCCCCCACAATGAGGTTATTCCAAAGGCTACACATCCCCTATCTAGCACTCCACTTAATTGTTTCATAACATTCATCACAATATGGACACATTTTGTTGACTTTCTTCCTCCAAGTTATCTATATCTGCCACCAGAATATAAGCTCCCCGGGAGCAGGAACTATACTTGTCTTATTCAATTGTCATATCTCTAGCATTAAGAATAGTGCTGAATTATGGTAGGTGCTCAATAAGTGTATCTGTAATGATTGAATTAATTAATATAGTAGTATATTTTCAATCACATTACTGGATAATCACCAAGAGGCCCCCTCCAGTTTCTCCAAATCTATTGAAGGACACTACCTGTTTTCCCTCAGCCCCAGAATGACCCAGAGCCAATTGACCTATGATTGTAGGCCATGAAAATTAGTGAACAAAAGTACCCATTGCCAAGACATAAAATACCTCCTGCATGAGGAGGGGAAATCAGAGATCCTGTGCTTAAGATTGTTGTAGGACAGAAAGCTAGGGGCCTCTCCCTAACCCTTACCCGTTATCCCACTTTGACTCCAAATAGGGAAATATTCAGGTACTCATGTTAAATTACAGTTACTGTGGGTTAAATTTAAAATCAGCCCCAAGAGTGTTGTTTTATTTATACATATTTTGATAGCATTGTAAAGGAGACACTGAATCTGCTCATATAGAGAGGAATAAATGAGGCTTTCTGGACTCTACTGGTGGATTGCTTTACATGTGATTTCATGATCACTGAGTATTAAATCACATGGCTCTTCAACAATAAAACATTGTGTTGTTTTCAGAGAATCTTCATCAAAAAGCTCTTATCCCATTTCATTTTCTCATATAAGATGCAAGCATTTATAATTACAACTAATTCATTTTTTGAGACTCTCTATTTCATCTCTTATGAATTTCAGAAAACCTCTATTAATTAGGAGAGGTTTTTCCAGCAAAAGAATATCACAGTGACCACTTTCCCCTGCACAGGTTCAGAAAGTGGGTTATCGTGTAAAAGGTGTGAGTCAGAAAACGGCTCCTGCCTAAAGCATCACACAATGTCCATTTCTTCCCTGTAGCTTTTATTCCTTTTCATGCAAACAAGCAGCAGTGAGCTTAAGAAACACTTTACTTTGCCTCATGCATCATCTATGACATTGTCAAATCAATTCATATGAAAAAACGGGAGAAAGACTACGCACAGTCTCCTCACACAGCCTCATGTGGATTTATACGTCAATATAGAAACCATCAGTAAAGGCCATTAAAGACCTATTTATGCCAGTTTAGGATGACTCTGACATTCCACCACTGTACATAGAAGCCTTCTTTTAGGTCTCCTGACAAATGAACAAGAGCTCCCAGGGAAGAAAAGGCAAACTGTGCCTTGTGATGAGCAGAAATCAAGTTAGAATTGTAGAAGCCATGAGAAGAAAGACCAATGCACCACCAAATGCCATTTACAGATGGCTTGTACCATACCCATTGCCCAAATTAAAAAGTGGAAAAGTTTTGTAACCACACAAGATCTTGATGAAGCTCCCTTGTAATTCTAGTGTCTGGCTGATGAGGCAAGGTTGAGAAAATCAATGGAGGTCTGGAAAATCAATGGAGCCCATTGGATAGTAAGCCAATGAAAGTGAAGGGACAGAAAGCTTCATGGTAGCACAGTGACCATCATTTTTTTCTGAGGTGCAATTTTAAGATTTTGGAGAAGAGCCATTTGTCAAGAGGAAATCTTTCAATTCCGAAAGAGGAACAGAAATAATCTAATAGTTTCTAACACTATTTATAGTGTTCTCCATTTTATGCGCACATAAGATTGTATATATATATATATATATATATATAATTGTGCCATGAGTGCCCTGGTCAAGACAGTGAGACCAAACTAAAGGAAAACATTAGAGATGAAAAACCATACAGTATAGAAAAACAGAAAGACAAGGAGAAGGCCACAAATATGCCTGGAAAGAGACCCAAAGTACTGAGAACCCTAAGCAAAAGACATTTCAATCTTCAGATGGAGAATGGGCTACAGCTGTCATTAAGAATGAGCATTAAGAGATGATGTGTACCTTTAAATATGGATCCCTAGTCTATAGCCACAATCCTCTGTTTCTTCATTTTCTTTTAAGCTAAATCTTGAGTTTTAGGCTTTATTTCCAATCCAACCACTCTCACCTCTAAGCGATCCTGTACTATCTGTCAGCTGGCCCCAACCCCTCCAAAACAAAATTCTTTTTACCTGTTTCTAAGGGATTTTGTCCACCTTTGTTGATAAAGTTCTTTGAGCATAATGAATTAAAAGTGCTGGCAACAAACGTAGCGCTAAGAATTAAACAGCAAAAGCAAGCCAAAAAATCAGCGAGTTTAGTTAATTACAAATCAAGATACTGGATAGGATTCAGTTGACTTGCGTTCTTCTCTTGCATCTGCCACTAATTAGCTGCATGTACTTAGATAAGTCATTGTCTTGATGTGCATCTATTTTCTCACCTGCAGAAAATAACAGCCTTTTCAATTAAAATCATACAAGGACTCACTGTGCTGTATGCCTTCCTCACTTCTTTCTCTATGCCCCACTCTTTTTCTATGTCAAGAACCTCTGTGACTGTAAATCAGAGTTGCATTTCTAGGAGTTTCCAAACTCTTTTGGTTCCTCTTCTCCTGAAGATTGCTTTACCACAGAATCATGCTCAGCTTTTCTCTGGATTTTTAAAAAACTGCTTTCCTAAAATCTAGTCATGGAGTTGATTGTTGTATTTAGAACACAGCCAAGTATCTGAGTAATAAGTGGAATAGTAAGTGACAACACAGAAGTTTTAAAGAAGGGAGATGCAAGGGTACTTGGGATATTGGCAACATTCTGGTGCACCTTCTCCAAACCCACCCCATCTGCTTCCCCATCTTCTCCCACAGAGCTCAATGGGACAGGACGGGAGGTGCGGGAGGAGTTAGGGAAGGCAAACTTTCTAACTCCTACCTCAGTTCCTACCTGGGGCTTTAACTAGGGGCTGAGGAAGACAACAAAATGATGGCTGGAAGAATCCGAGTGGCCTTCTAAGAGTTAACATGCTTTTCTTGGCACCTAACTCACTAGCAAGCAACACCTATGCCATATCATTTTGAAACCACCAAACATTTTAGTGGTGCTTGGCTTTTTAGTTTTTTGAAGATTCCCCGTGGTCAAGCTGAAAAGACAATGAACTTTCAGATATTCACATTTAAGAAATTGACAATTGAATGTGCTGTGCTGAATTGCTGCTCTAGCTGGCAGAGGTTAAAACAAGACACAATGTTTTAAGTTCTTGTGACATTTACAAGAATTGTAAAGCTGGCTTTTGCTGGAAAATGTATGCTTAATCTAAGCAATTCTGATACACTGGAAAATGTTCCTGCATATCCACTTTACAAAATTAAACAGCATATTGAAAAGAGTTTTTGGCTCCATCTCTGAAAACAACTAATTGTACTACTTTCGAACTAAAGAGAACCTCCAGGATCATCTATTTAACTTTGAACACTAATTTTAAAAATAGCTTTTCCCTTTACAGAAATAGGCAAAGCCAAATGCTTACTAACTCTGAATGCTTGCATTTTTCTTTCAACAGGTAGTTTGCCTTGAGTAACAAAAATGCACTGAGTAATCAAGTAAAATATCCTTAAAGGATTAGCATCCATTTATATTCTATAACAGGGAAAAGAGTGAACATGCTGAATTCTAATACTGACTATGACAAGAAAAGTGTGGAACAGAAATTTGACAGGAGGCTACATTAGTTTACTCTTCAGGACTAGCTGAAGGGAGGTGGTCCTAATAGTAGAGTGGCAAGAAGCAACAAAATGAGAATGCATACCGAGTCCAGAATATCATGAGATGGAGGAAACCAAAGGACCCAAAGTGTAACTGAAGTCTGTACAAAACCAACAAAAGCAAAGAGCAAAATTCACCTCCTCAGGGAGGCCTTCTCTGATCAGTCTGCAACTGTCTGATCCTTCTCTGTCCAATGTGTTTGATTTCTTCATGGCACTTACCACTCTCTATGATAATCTTGTTCATTTACTTGTATACTTTGTTTTCAATTTCCCTCCAACACACACACACACACACTTTAAGAAACACAAGAGCAGGGACCTTGTCTGTTGTATTGTCCCCCGTGTCTAGAACAGTGCCTGGATCATAGTAAGTGCTCAATAGATACATATTGAATGAATAAATCTAAGAAAGGAAAGAGACGTTATATTATGATTGATGAAAACCATGAGAATAAAGGCATTTGAGACTCTAAATTCAAGGATGTTTTTTATCATTCTTACCTCCAGTGAGAATAAGAGAATGTCTCTAACTCATGCAAGGCAAAGGAAATAGAAGTACTGGCCAATATGCACATCATTATAATGAGAGGTTTTGTGCCATGAGAGATCTGAAGGAGAAGCTAGCATAGTGGAACAGAGGGTGGCTGCCATCTACATAGCTCTGACAGGAGCTCTGGGCATCCAAGTAGATCTCTAGGTTTACTGATGCAATGAGGGATCCTTGGGACCTGAGAGGGACCATGAAGGGGACTTTGAAACTGACAGCTGGGACCAAGAACACTTGGAATTGAGACTTACAGACAAAGGCCCACGCCAAATTTCTGAAGGGGAGAATGGTGTGCAACCATGAAGTCAAGGAACTCACAAGTAGATGATTCCCACTTGGAGGACAAAATGGTCTTCAAATATGCCATAGGGTAGTAGCTCAAACAGGAGTGACTGTACTGCATTTTGAGAAGGTAGAGAATGGGACTATTCTTCTGCAAAAGGGATATTGTCCTCTGTGCTAAAGATATCAGCCCTGAGCTGCAGTTTCTGTAGAAATAACTCATTTACAACGAATTCTCCTGACAATAGTACACACATTAACCAAGACTTGTCTATTCCTTTACTCTAATTAAGTTTTAGGGTTAGACGTAATCATTCTTACCCTGGCCTGAAACACTGGCAAGCTAACTTGAAATGTAATACCCCAAAGCAATTCAATATTTACTAAATTTAAAGGAAGTAATCAATTTCTAATTCAGATTTATGTACATTCCTTTCCCACTTTAACACTGTCTTATTTCCCTTAAGTTCCTCTTTGGTCATTAAGATTGTCAGCAAGATTATGGCCATTGAACAATTTGTGACATGTTGCAGATATTTCTAAACTAAATTAAATTGTCAATGTACCTGCATATAACAAAAAAAAATGTATTAGACACTTAAGGACAGAGACCCTATATCTTCTATATTCACAGCTGTGTTGCTCCACAGAGAGCTTGGCATGTTCTGTAAATATCTGCAAAACGAATGAAGGAAAAAAATCTATCTCTCACTGATAGAATTATTTGCACACATTCAAAATCTCAGGCACACCTGACCCAGCATATGTGTATGTGTCTACACACACATTTGCTCTCACAAAATTCCCACCTGCTCATCATTCAAGTTGAGTACATCATCTTTCCCCTTGGCATGTGCGTTTCTTAAACAAAACATTGAAACAAGATTAACCATAGTAAATGTCCAAAGAAAGACGATTTTGGCCAGGCATGGTGGCTCACGCCAGTAATCCCAGCACTTTGGGAGGCCAAGGTGGGTGGATCACCTGAGGTCAGGAGTTCAAGACCAGCCTGACCAACATAGTGAAACTCTGTCTCTACTAAAAATACAAAATTAGCCAGGTGTGGTGGCACATGCCTGAAATCCCAGCTACTTGGGAGGCTGAGGCAGGAGAATCACTTGAACCCAAGAGGCAGAGGTTGCAATGAACTGAGATTGTGCCATTGAACTCCAGTCTGGGTAACAAGAGCGAAAAAAACTCGTCTCAAAAAAAAGAAAAAAAGAAAGATGATTTTAATTAACATCTCTTCCAAACATGCCAATCTTCCAGCACCTAAAAACTGAACTCAATTTTCATCTTAGAAAGCTGTTCCCTTATCCCTAGAAAATATAAACCTTTTAAAGTTCCAACTGCCAATTGACATCTCCAGTGCATAATAACAGAAATTCACAGTTTATCTGTTATGTCTCCCCTGGAAGGCTCAGTTTGAAGCACTTTGCTAACTTAGACCACTGTTACTTCTGCTCAGACTAATGCTCCACACTTGTGCCTCGTTTTCAACCCTTAATACCTCTGAAGCTAGATTCCTCCATCTGCATTCCTGAGAAGGATGACAAAAGCCAGACTACGCTTTCAGTCTTCTAGGACATCCTGCCCTGGAGATTCTCAGCAGGCAATTGGAAATTGGAGTTAGCCTGGAGCTCCGGAATGAATTAAGGGTTGGAAAGGTCAATTTGGGAATCATTAGTGTAGAGGTTAAAGGTGAAGCTATGTGAGGAGATGAAATTACCCAGGGAGAAAATATAGCAACAGAAGAGAAGCAGATCAATGACAGGACCTTGGGAATTGCTCTATTTAAAGGTGCAGCGAGGGAGGGAGAAGATGTGGGCACGCGTGCACGCGTGTGTGTGTGTGTGTGTGTGTGTCTGTCTGTCTGTGTACGTATGGAAAAGAGATCCCAACAAAGGAAACCTAAGGAATGTAGAGAATACATCAAGATAGATTATGAACCCTTTCAAGCAAGAGAATATGTGCAAAAGTGTCAGAATCTCCAAAGAGTTCAAGAAGACTGAGGCCAGGGAAGAGGCCATTGAATTGTGAAACATGGTGGTCACAGGTAACCTTTGGGAAAGCAGTCTTTCTGATGCAAATCGTATGAACTTGTGTGCCCAAATATGCATGTGTACAGGTGTATGTGTAAGTACCCAAATCACTGTAAGATTAAATATACTATTGAGTGAGGCTGCCACTGGGTATGCCAAACAACGAGGGTAATAACCACCATTATCGACTGTTTACTATGTGCCAGGAACAGTGCTAAGCACTTGATATGCACGATCTCATTTTAATCCTCAAAACAAGCCTATATACTGGCTACATTTCACATATAAGAAAACTACCTGAAGCCAACAGAGATGAACTAAATTACCCAACGTCGCACAGCTGGAAAGTAGCAGTGCCAGGATTGGACCCGAGGTCAGTTTGACTCTAAACGCCTAGACTGTCAGTCACTGATGTAATGTTTCCACTATGGTAATGTTAATTAGGTAATCTATGCATGAAGGAAAGAGAGCTGATATTGGTTGAGTGTCTCATTGCCAGGTGATTTGCATAGAACATCTCCTTTCACACATATACCATCAACATTATGGCTATGTGTAGGTAAGCCTTATGAGGGCATATTTTAAAAATTCTGATTCAGTTGTTTTGAAAATAAGTTGAAGCTATATGATTCCCAAACAACCAGTTATCATTCAAACTTACTATAATAGTTCCCAACGTTTGAAAGGTACAAAAAAAAAAGTGTGGCATCATTGATTTGGTGGTTGTTATCAAGATTCAAATTACTGACAATCATACTCATCTGAAAAAGAAGGGAGTGTGACGGAATGATCTTAAAGCTCCCCTCCAGCCTGGACTTTCTATGATTCTTGTATGCAGGTCTAATGCCAATAATTTTAAAGATATGCAATATGTAGTAGAACGTAAATGCAGCAGCAGAACTGATTGGCATGTCAGCATCCTTTTATTCATTAACTTTATAGAGGTCTATTGTTAAAATATTACAAAAATAAGTCTGGCTGTTCAAGGCATTGATTGCTAACTGAAATAGAAACTTGGAAACTCCATTACAAGATGATACACTGAAAATCCAACAAAATAATTTGCTTACAGTCAACTGCAGACCCTATGATACAGTTGGCTATAGGAAAAAGAGAGAGAGATTGACAGGCACTCTGGCTATTAATGTTTTTGCTGTCCTTAGAAAAACAAATGAGGTTCTGGTCTGAAGCAACTAGTATCGCTGTTAATTGTGCATGTGTGTAGCAATAATACTAGGCATTTGGGATGGCTTCCACTGATTGTTCCCTTCTTTCTCTGGATTACAAAAATCTATTCAGACAACTAAAAAATAGCAAGTACTTATGCAAATTGTTAATTATGAGGCAGAGATAATAATAATCTTGTACATTTATGAAACTGCATATACAATGGGGATTACCAAAAATATTATTTGTTTTATTACTTTACTAGCAGTTGAAAAATATGCCAGCCTTGCAAATAGTTTTCATACATCATTCAGCTCACCACAATTCAAAAAGGGCCCCATTGATATTTACCAAAACCGTTTCTTTCCCATCTCACCATCTGTACTCCTCTTTTTTTCTCTCATTAAGGCCAGGTATTAGTTGCTCTGGCAATAATTTCTGGTCCAACTAATCAACACCATAATAAAAATAAAGAGTGTGTCAGGATTTGCTTTGTTATACAGCAAAACTGTTTTAAAGAGATGGTGCTATCATCTAGCAATTTTAAAGCAAAAAGAAAACAAAATTCTCAAGATTTCCCCATAAAAGCTATTATAGGGATAGTAGTACCTATGTTATTGACCATTGTCTTAATGGTCATCCACTCCATTTTATTTTACAGGCGAGGAAATTAAGGCTCAGAGCGGAGCTAGTGCTTGACAAAAGTCACCTCATTAGTAACAGAACTTGGTACTTTGCCTCCATGACACACCCAATCTATGATAGTTAAATGTTCTCCCATACTAATACTGTGTGATTAGGTGACCATGTGTGTCTGTGCCGTTTAGCTCAATAAATTATAATCTGACTACAAAATTAAACACTAAATTTACTATTCTCAGCTGTCAAGTAAATCCATTGAGGCCCTAATGGGAGTATGGAAGCCCAGCTACAGAAAGCTAAACTGGGCATCCCCAAAATGTCTCAAGTAGTCTACTTTAATGGGAGTCTGTCCTTGTGGAGAAATGCCAGAGCTACAGTCTTTGCTCTTGCTAACCTATTTGGCCAGGGAGTACAGGGTGGATTGTAGGTGGGTATTAAGAAAAAACAGAGGCACTAGTAAATATTTCTGGAGCCAATAAGCCTACAAAAAGCCAAAGACAGTACTGGTGAGCATCATGACCTTAGAAAACAATGTGCCAAGCGACTAGAGCACACATTTCCAAAATGGCTTATGGTTCTTGCAAGCCTCTCCGGCTATGGTGGCAACATGATGGTACAGCTCTTAGCAACAGTTGTTGCCTGCAGGGGCATCATCCGGGAGCATTCTCAGTGTCCCTCTTCCCCACAGAGAGGAACTTTCTTGTATTTGATTAGATTTGCTCTCCTGCAGGGTTCATGTCATAAAGGCCTCTGGCCTATGGGATTACTTGTAAATATGCAAGTCTACATATTTACATACGTTAAAAGCCCTGATATTTTCAAATAATTGATTTCCCTCCAAGGAAGTGCTGACCTACTTGTTCTCTAACTCACAATCCAGCCTAGGGACAGGCAGACGTGCCTGAAGCACTGTAAGAAACACTTTGCCAACGGTTGGGGTCTTCTTAACAACACACTCTACTATGTCATCCTATTTCAGCAAAAAGAGGAAAAAGAGCTAATGACCTACTGCACACCTGTCTGGGGTGGTCGCCCTGAACATTCATCCCCCTTCTGAACTAAGTCAGCCTTCAGAACTGAGACTCCAAGCCTGGGTAGTTTCAGCTGTTTTAAACTAAAAAAAAAAAAAAAAAAAGCCCTGGAAAGAATTTGTCCAAGCCAAAAACTTAACTATTTGTTGTACTGAAATTAAACTGACAGGCAACTGCAGAGTCTCTTTTTTCTAGCTTACTTGGGTTCAGTCAAACTAAAAATACATTGTTACTTACCTTGCTGCATCTAGAATCTGAAAAATCCTCCACCTGTTAAAGGAACAGTAAAACCAGTCGCTAGCAAGAGCTTGGTAGGAGAGGAGACAAAATAATAAAAGTTTTCCATTGTGCTTTAAGAGCATATTTCTCCAGCTTCCCAAACCTCAGGGAAACAACTCATAGATGGCTTCTCCACTTTGCTCCCCACTGGCTCCTCTCAAGTAATGGGGAGATTCCCAATCAGAAAGCTAAAAGGGGCAAGGCTGCACTGAGAGCCAGATCCCTGGAGGGCTGTGGTCTGGGAATGATGGATCTACCACTCGCTCATGCTAATTCCATCCCCCTTCACAGAGAGCAATGGGAATCTAGGTAAAAAAAACAAAAGCCAATAAAACAAAATCCAAACCAAACCCAACCCTGTGGCATCACTGAAATGGAAATGACTGATTGAAAGGTCCTAGGAGGAATTGGCAGGGATTTTTCATATTATCAGGAATATATGAAACACAGATAACAAAAGGAAAATAAAGAACAATTAGACTTTACTGATGCTCTTTAAAAAGATGAAAATTCAATGCACACATAAAGTGATATATAAATCATCTCTCTAGTCCCTTCCACCCAAACACAAGACATCCATCAAAGTAAGCAATGTCTCCCCATTCAAAAAACATGCTTAGCTGTTTTTATAATGTATGTCTTAAGGGTCACAAAACACTCATTCCACTGTGTGAATTTCTAATATTATTAGCAGGCAGAGACTGTGAAGTTATACACAGGTCAGTTGCCAATTTGAGGGTTCAAATAGGCTCAGTTAGCCTTTTGTTTTTTATTATGCCAGAACAAGGAATTTTA
Organism: Hylobates moloch; assembly: GCF_009828535.3. Classification (NCBI taxonomy): domain Eukaryota; kingdom Metazoa; phylum Chordata; class Mammalia; order Primates; family Hylobatidae; genus Hylobates; species Hylobates moloch. Next base: position 113,252,170 of record NW_026652282.1, read on the forward strand.
TAATGTAGCAACACTTCTTTTATGCCCGAAGTGGGCTATATACCCTGTGCATTTTCTTGGGAGAAATGTTTCTTTACAGCAAATATGCTTTGCAGGCCTTAGAAGTGAGTTAAGAGAGCCTTTTTTAATAGTATGGCTAGCAGCAGAGCCTTTGAATCATCATTTGAGAAGCAATACATGGCTCTTTTATTATCAGTCTCTGGTGTGGTTAAGCCTCCTTTCCCTGTTTCTGAGCTGTTAAGACTGCTGGGGAAGCAAATGTCATGAGAAACAAAAGCGATATACTTGGTGAAGCCTAACATCAAATCTGTTAGACAAGACACTCCTATTAGTGGACTTACCATCCAGAGCCCAATGTGCTCGTCTTCTACCCCAGCCGCAAGAAATAAGTAATCTACAATGTACTGACCTACCCCATGATTTAGAGTCCCTACATAGTGAAGAGAGGCTATGATCCCTTCCACAAAATTTGGCCTTGTGAACAAAAATAACACAACTTTGGGTGAAAAGACAAAACACACACACACACACACACACACACACACACACATGCATACACACACACACGCATACACACAAGAAAATATTTTTAAAAGGAAAACATAAAGCCATATATTGATTCCTAGGATCAGAAAATTCCAAAGTTAAGTATGCAGCAGTTTCCAAAGCCATAATTTTTATTTCACTGTACTAATAGAAATTTTCAAATAATGTTAAGTGTATAAATAATTGATTATATGGGAACGGGATCAAATTTAACTTTAATCAAGGAACTATTATTGTCTCTTGAGATTTTTTTTATTTCTAGGTAAACTTCTTGACTGCCTTATAAAATTTGCCCGGTGATTGCACTGAGAAGACTTTTGGAAGCTCATTGCCTTACCTGGGAGCCCAGGTGGGAAGAGGTGGAGTATTGAGTGATGATCCGGGAAGATGTTACAGGTGCATCAATCAAAAGGGTGGCCAGTCATCAGAAGTGAGCCAAAGTTCATAGGGAAAAGGTAAAACAAAAGAGACATACTAATTAGAAGAAAATGAATTAATTTTAAGAACCCATTTTATGCATACGCACACACACTCTCTTTGGGAAGGTTCTTTAATGAAATCCTTTAAAAAGGCCCTTTAATCATGATGTTTTATTAAAAAATATTTATTATCTATTGTGTGCTAGCCGTTATTAGAGGTACTAAGGATATAGTAGTGAATAAAACAGACAAAAATCCCTGACTCTACAGAGTTTACAATCTTGTGGAATATTTTTAGGCCATCTGCTTGGAAAAGAGTTCTACAGAAATGTACTGTATATTATCAATTCTAGGAAAGAGTTTCTCCCTGTTTTATTTATGCCTTTGTTTATGTATGGAGAACATACTCGATGGCATCAGATTAAACATTTGCATTAGAAAGAATTCTCTTTCAGATTGGAAGGGATGTTATAAATTCATAATTTCTCCTTGTGGAAAGTCCTCCCAACAGGCTGTAAATCAGGTTTCTTTTCAGCTGGGCCATTTGCTGCCCAGAGAATGCCACGTGCTTGCACCTTGAAATACTGTAAAAACAGGAAGCCTCTAAGTGGCAGTTTCATAATACTGTAGTCCCACATCCCAACAGTCTTTCTCATTTGTTGCTGTGATGTTCTTTAACAGCTGGCCTGGCTGACACTCTAAGATGGGATTCATCAGCCCTCAGCAAGCCACATCCTGGGAAAGCAGCAGCACTGGATGGACAAAAGGAGCTGTGGTTATCATGCCCATGACCCAGACACTGGCTGGAGAAAAAGCCATAGGAATAACCTTCCTCTGAGCCAGGTTCCAGAAGATGTGACTAAATGTCACTCAAATGGTACTTAGGCAACTGCCTAAGCATCCAATCAGCAAGGAAGGCAAAAGATGAAAATGAAGAGAACACATATATAGCATTGGAGTAATGGGAATAGCGGGAGACTTGGGAATCCAAAAGCTCCAGATGTGGATTCATCCTAATCAGGAACCTCAGACCATGACACTTATGCTTGGCATTTACATTCTCAGGGTGGGTGCTTAGAGCTTCAGAAACGAAAGTGAAACGATTCACTTTTGTATGAAGGATCCAAATTAAGACCTGGAAAACCCAGGATGAGGTAAAAATCCAAGAGCTCTTGACTGAGAATCAGGATCCCTGGTTTTTAATCCAGGTTTTACCAATGACTCATTTGTTCTTGGGCAAATTCTCTTCTCCACTCTCCCAGTGGGCTGTATGACATGAAGGTGCTTGACAAGATGGTTTCTAAAATTCCCCCCGTTCCAATATTCTTTCATTCTCTAATAGCTTTCCCTTGAATTTGCGTGCCACGTTACTTAGAAGTATACCAATCCCTAGTCATTTTCTCAGTACAACATGCTATTAGTAGTTCATAGAGCCCAGAGCACAGCCTTCAAAGAGTTTATGAGTACATGAGAGTATATCCAAAATCATAATGGCCAAATTTAAATGCAGCTGAACATCATTCTGTCCAGAGAAACAGCTTTGTTAATTTGAAACATAGAGTGGCAGATTCTTTATGATGGAAAAATTATACAAGGAAACTTAATTGAGAAAAACAAGAAAAATCGAATTGATGACCAATTGACCCTCTTGCATCGCCACCACCCTCCACATTTCTCTTTCTGCTCATGCAGATTCTTCATCTGCCAGGAGCCTGGGATATTGGTGATGGCTGTTCATCAGCAGAGACCTCCAGAGCCACACACTTCCATATAACAGCTAGAGAGAATGAAGTTGTTAAGAAACCCACACCAACACTGTTTGGGTCAGATTGCAAATCTGCAGCAGACAGTACACTCTGTGATAAATAACTGCCTACCACTGTTCCAGAGCTGCCAAGCAAATGGTCCATTCCACCTCTCTGGTTTCTGACACTGAACTGGTGTGCTCACCCTCCCTTTAACTGCCACACCAAGAGCTGACGTGTTTTAGAATTTCCATGTTCTCCCATGTAGAATGCCCTTCCACCATCATTCTGGTCTCACCTACTCTGTTGCTGCTCAGAAACCCACCACTTCCTTTTGTATCTCAAGCCACCTTCCTCATTTGATCTCTCAAGGCCAAATACAGTATATCCTAGCAAAAAATGCCTTATGTTAATACATGCTAAATTTTATTTCCCTAAATGGAAAGGGGTGTGGTGCCCCCAAAGTCTCAGGCTAAGGACTCTTGCTCAAACTGGTGGAGGTGAATGGAGGAGCCAGGCAAAGGGCCTGGGTGTTTCTTAAGGCCCTATGCAAAACAAGCTACTGGTCTTTTTTACTTGCAAAGTGTTAAAATGCTTGACCTCAGCCTTTTGCTTATGCACAGTCCTGAGAGGTGGTGTGGGACCATGAAATAAGTCCAGTAGTCACACAGACTGGATTCTGGTCCTAAGGCTCTTTCACTTACCAACTGCATGACATGGCAAAGGCACCTTAATCTCTCAGCCCTGATTTCCTCATCTACAAAATGAGGACAAGGTGGGGCATGGTAGCTCACGCCTGTAATCCCAGCATTTTGGGAGGCCGAGCAGGTGGATCACCTGAGGTCAGGAGTTCGAGACCAGCCTGGCCAACATGGTGAAACCTCGTCTCTACTAAAAATACAAAAATTAGTCTGGCATGGTGGCAGGCACCTGTATTCCCAGCTACATAGGAGGCTGAGGCAGGAGAATCACTTGAACCCGGGAGGAGGAGGTTGCAGTGAGCCGAGATCACGCCACTACACTGCAGCCTGGGTGACAGGGTGAGACTCTGTCTCAACAAAACGAAACAAAACAGCAAAAAACAAAGTGGGGACAAGTACAGTGCCTACACTGGTGATGATCACCATCTTTAACAACAGATATGGTATCGGAACTGATCAATCAGAAGAAAAGACAGCCCTATCAGAGCAGAAACCAACAGCAAACGACATGGGTAGGTAGGCCCATGTGTTTCGGTCTAGAAGGGTAGTTCCTAAAGTACTTGGGAAGATTAGATGTGATCATGCATGTAAATCATGTAGCAGAATGTCAGGTCCACAGTCATCATACAATACGTTTTAGGCATTATTACTGTCACCTAGGGAGGAAGACCAATCAGAGAATTGTCTAGAGGCATAGTGAGTCTATGGCAGGCCTGCCACACAGCTCGCAGCCCCCTGTAGCTGAGCCATCTTGTTGCCCTGGGAAAAGAACCAGCTTTTCAAAAGCAGAGCTCAAAGACACGTGCATGTAAAGGCCATGTGGAAAGTAACCACATCACTGATATGGGAGAGGGCTGTCCCCAACATCTGTGTTCTACTGTTTGACTGCTATTAATTCCTCCTTGTTCCATGCCAAGTCCACTGGAAATCACGCATACCTCATGAGAGGGAGCTCCTTATGTTTGGCATGAGAATACTGGAATCCAGAATATTCTTTCAAATATGTATTCTTTGAATATTTGTTTTAACCTCCCAAGGAATAGCCTTTGGCACAACTATGAAGTCCCCTGAGGTTGTCTTGACTGCTCTTTTCCCAGTGTCTGCCCTCCCCCAGATACTAAACCTGGTTTCCAGACCTACCCTCCCAGCCTTTCGTTCCCTGCCAGCTGACAAGGATTCCAACCTGATCCTTGCTTTTGGGCAAGAGCATCTCAAGACTTCAGAGCCTTCTAGATCCAGAGGAATGACCCTATATTGGTTTGATCTCCAGTCCTATGATATTTAAAAAGGACATATTTTTGATAGGGATGTGTCCCCATATCTTTCCACTTGTACTACCTTAAATGACACAATCCATAAACACAGAGCTATTTTAGCTATGTCAAAAACCCTTAGGTTCAGAGCCATTGGTCACTTATTCCCTAGAATGGACATTGGAGGAGAGAGAAAAATATAGCACAAGGTAACAGAAAGAGGCCTGGAATAGAAATAAAAAACTGATACCCCAATGCCAGCTCTGCCATTAACTGGCTGTGAAACCCTGGGCAACCCCATTCCCAAATGAAGATGGCTCCCCGTTTCCCTATCTCTACAGTGATGGTGTTGGACTAGCTGATTTCCCAAAGGTCCTTGTTCATGATAACGTTTTTTTTTTTTTTTTTAGATGGAGTCTCACTCTGTTGCCCAGGCTGTGCAGTGGCTCAATCTTGGCTCACTGCAACCTCTGCCTCCCAGGATCAAGCGATTGTTCTGCCTCAGCCTCCTGAGTAGCTGGGACTACAGGTGCCCGCCACCACACCCGGCTAATTTTTTTGGATTTTTAGTAGAGATAAGGTTTTGCCATATTGGCCAGGCTGGTCTGGTCTCAAATTCCTGACCTCAAGTGATCCACCTGCCTCGGCCTCCCAAAGTGTTGGGATTACAGGCATAAGCCACCGTGCCTGGCCAATAACATTTTAAGACTTTATAATGAATTTGACTCAACCAGGAACATTCCTATGAAGGATAGCCTGGGTTCTTACAAGCAGAGACTTAGACAAAAACACTCATGCATTTCTCTAGCAAACGCTGGGGCCAAAGTCAGAGCAGATAAGTCTGTCTTCAGTGTGCCACTCTTCCCATCAAGTGCCCAGAGCCCCTGCCCCACACTGGCTCCTCAGGGAAGGGTACATGGGCATGCCTGAGATTCTGGCTGGTGCCTAGCACACAAGAGAGGGATCAGGCTTAACTTGGACATGATGAGCGAATTTGAGGGGACCTACTGATTGATGGGTTAGTGTGGTAACTCTCTGAGGTTATATTTGGACTGAGCCACAAACCTAAAGGAATGACTAATACAGGCAAATAAGCCCCTCTGTGCTAGCAAGTCATTTTGGTACCATCCTACTGACAGCATAGAGTCACCTTCTACCCCAGGGTGCCTATCATATCTTGTTCGATTCAGAACTCAAGTGGCTGCTATAAATGACTGATATGGGAAGTTCTGGCTGAACACGGTGGCTCATGTCTGTATTCCCAACACTTTGGGAAGCCAAGGTGGGAGGAACTCTTGAGCCCAGGAGTTCAAGACCAACCTGGATAACACAGTGAGACCCCATCTCTACAAAAAATACGAAAAATAGCTGGGCATGGTGTCATGTGCCTGTGGTCCCAGCTACTCTGGAGGCTGAGGCAGGAGGAGCGCTTGAGCCCAGGAGTTCAAGGCTGCAGTGAGCCATGATCATGTCACTGCACTCCAGCTTGGGCAACAGAGTAACACTGTCTCTAAAACCAAAACAAAACAAAAGTTATTTTTGCAATCATCAATCATAAACTCGAGGATATGTCTTCTAGTGATCTTTTAGAGACCTCTAGTGTCACCCAACTCTTCCCTGACCCTGAGACTTTGAGAGGGCAGGGACTTGCCACAGATCACAGAGCACATCAGTGCCAGAGACAAAACCAAGTCCATTTGTCCCTTTACTTGACAGCACATCATCCACCCTGTGTCCATCAGAGCCTGCCTAGGGGCAGCAGACAAGCAAGCACCTGCTCTCCCAGACTCAATCACACAACCCTTCAGAACAATTCACAGAGCAAGGGCTGCAAAAGATTGGGAAAACAACCATAAAAGACTCCAAAGATCTGAAATTCTTCTTTCTCAGTAGCTGTTAAGTTGTAAACACATTCTCCTATGCTTCTCTCCACATTTCGTTTTCTGCCTAAATGTGCTTTTACTACATCACATGGTAACAATCAGAGATTCTTATATCTCTTTCATTTTGAGAAATAATGCCTTATACCTGGGTCGTGTATTGCCAAAGCACCAACTGCATTTTGGAAACCAAGTGGATCTGATAGGGAAGACTGCCAAACAGCCCTTTTCAAATAGTGTTTTATCTGTTGGCGATCCAGTCAATTCTCAGTTGCACATGTCTTGTCTAAGCTGTTTGTCTGTGGTCTGCAGTCCTTACAGAAATTGCCTCCTCCTCATCTCCTCTCTCACACCCCTGCCCAGCAGATTTTAGTAAAAATTTCCCATTTTGGCATCATAAGAGTGCCCTCTAGTGCTGATCTAATTAACAATCTAGACACTGAAGGATTCTTGTTTTCGTGGAAAACGGGTTTGTCTATAACTTGTCCTTGGCTATGGCAGGATACATTGTTTCTGAAAACATTCCCACAGCACCTATTTGACAATTTAGTCTTTCAGAAAGCAGTGAAAGGGATGTTTTGCCATTGAACAAACAAAGTAAAACAAAATAAAACAAAATTGAAGGCCATAAAATAAAACGTGGCTTGTTTTCCCTTCCGAGAAGCCTTTCCACTCATGATGTGGGGGAGCTAGTTGAGTTACAAAAAAAAATGTGCATAGGTATAGGCTGACTTCTTCAATTGAAACTTGACGATGATTTTCATACGTGTTTTGGAGTTCTCCAAACACAAGCATCTGTATTTGTATGGTAGGTTCCAGTGATGCATTTCAATTTGATCATATACATATAGTATTTTTGACTTAAAGGAAAGAAAGAACGAATAAGGAATCCCTTAGAAATTTTCTGGGTGTAACAGGGCCTGCTTTCTGTTAATAAAGGCCGAAAAGTTTCATTTACAAGGTAAGTGTAAATATGTGTGCTGGGAGTTATTTTGTCCCATTTTATTTCCATGTTTCAGATCTTTGGGTCTGGAAGGTCCACAGATGATGCTATTTCAGCACTGTTTCAAATCAGAAGGAAGGTTTTCATTGTATCTTTTACACAGCTTCGCAAGGGGCTGCTACTCTATGGAATCCAAAATATTTTATGCTGACACAGACCAAGGATGGCAAGCTGCCAACACAAGATATAACTGCTTCATTCACATTTTTACACATTTAAAACACAGAGAACGAAAAACTCCCTAACAAGTAATGATTTGGCTAGTGCTAAAATAAGGATCAAGATCATTCTCAGGGAATATTCCACCAAGTCACTAAAAGGATCAGACAATGGAGACACATGAAATGGTCCATTTGGATACATGTCACCTGCTTTCCGCAAAGGAGCTTAGGTCTCTGCTGAAGTCAAGGCATGGTGGGAACCACTGGATTTGGTCTGAAACTTCCTTCCAGCCAGCCCCAAATGAAAAGAGGCCATGTGCTAAAGTGAAGTGAGCACAAGCACAGGAGTTGAGGGAACTATGTTCAAATCCCAGCTTTCCTACTTTTCATTGGTCACTTCAAACCTGTTAGTCTAATTTTTCTCAATAAAACCGTGACTTCCTTGTGATCAATAATACCTAACAGGGCACAAACCAGGTGATTAATGAAACCTGCTGAATTTAACACAACCAACGGTTTTGATGAAAGATATGAAAACTACTCCCACATTGTCCAGATGTTTCCAAAGATCTGAGTGTCTGGGGTCAAGTACATGAAACATCTGGATAATTAACTTCATTGTCAAAAATCCATGAAAAAGGCTTTAAGCCATTGCTGTTCTTGTCCCCATGCACCTTGCTAGTAGTCTCTGTCACTGTGGCAAATCCACACATCCAGGGCTGTGCTTGAGACCTGTGGCTAAAGGATTCTTTCTGTTTGGCAGGTGTAATATTCATAATTGGATTAACACCGCTGCTCCCGATGGAGGCGCTACTTTTGAAATATCATGACCACTTCAACAGTTTTGTGGGCTTCAGACAACTGTCTACATGAAGGTGTAGCATCATTGTGAGCACAAACCTGCTTTCCATGAGGAAACAGGTATCCTTTTATTGGAGGAGTCTCAGTTTCATGTCTTACCTGTAGTTTCACCAGTGCTTTTTCCCCAAGCATATAAAATATGGACCAAGTTTGCCAAACCATCTGGCAGAGTACACAGAATATCTTTTCTAGAATTATTGGAAATTTTACCTAAATGACAAACAATAACAATCATACCATTAGCTAACATTTAATGAGTGCTTACTATATGCCAGATGCCACACACTATAGGAATTATCTCATTTCATCCTGAACAAAAGTCTGTACTCATTGCCTAAATGAGAAAACTGAGGCTCAGAGGGACTTGCATGATAAGTGGTAGAGTCTGGATTCAAATCCAGAGTTGTAGGATGCTGGGACCTAAGTTCCTGAGCCACTCAGCTGTACTGACTATATTTCATTTTGCCTTCACAGCAACCCTGTGAGGTAGGCGGCATTCTTCTCACTTTACAGGGAAGTCAGAGAGGCTCAAAGAGTAATTTGCTCAAGGTCATACAGTTAATAAGTGAAGGCGCTGAGATGGGAATACTCAATATTTCCTGTCTCCAAATTCTACGCCTTGTCTAATTCTAATGCACTGTGTACCATGCCTACACAAGGCACTAATGTGGAGAGGGATCACTGTATATAATCTCTCTGGGCATATCACACCTCCACTGAGAGCTGGGGACTGCACCCTACTTACTGTACAAGGCTGCAGCACACTCTGAAGTGCTTCCTGTTTGCCTCTCTTTAGGCCTCTCATGGGACTATTTTTCATTTTGAATTCCAGAACAAACTCACAGGCTATGAGTGCCAAGCACTTGAATACACAAGGAACAGAGGTAGTAGCTCATTTGAAGATGAAAACCTGGTATAAATCTTCACCATAGCTATGCTGCTCCCCTAGGACATAAATCAGGTAGCAGTGGATGGGCCAGGGACCCACAGGGAAAGAGAAGCTGGCAGACAGATCAGGTCTCTCTCTCTCTTTCTCTCTTTGAAGCAGTGGGGGGTGAGGTGCTCCTTGCTATTATACCTATATTTCTTATCTATAGGAAAATGCAATCAAATTACATATAGACAGAATCCAAAAAATTCAAGCCAAGATAACCAAAGGGGGAAGAAACTGGAAGAAGCTAGAGTATGTGACTCATTCCAACAGGGCCCGTGTAACTACAATGGTAAGAAGGGCATGTCGCCTTGGGAAAGAGCTGTGCTTGCCAAATGATCAGGGCCATCCTCTAGCACAGTGAACCAGGCAATTCAGAATTTGACCTTGACATCGTTTAGAAACCTATCAAAGTTGGAAGGTACCCTTAAAGACCATCAAGCCCAAACTCTGCATTTTATAGGTCCTGAGAGAAAAAGGGACTCAACCAAGGTCACACAGTCATAACAGGGTCAACACTATCTCTCAGACCTTGTGTATTCCAGTTCAGGGATCTTAAAAGTACCAAGGTCCCTCTACAAGAAAATGAATGCAGCAATCTATGCTAGAGAGATAGGAGGAAAAAGGTGAGTTGAGAGCCAGTGGCAGAGATCCAGACATGAGGACTGGATGTTGTTTAATTAGAACAATAGCCCCTGTAAGATGCTCTTTCCTATCTCCTTTTACAGGTGAGGAAATCAAGGCTCAGAGGTGAAGGCCTTTGAGAAGGTCATGCATCTAAGACATAAAGAATGGGACTTGCAGGTTGATCTGACTTCAAAGCCTATGTGCATTTCACACTAGCAATGTTTTGGCCCCTTCGTTTCTCTGTGGCTATCTCCCAATTAGAAATGATGCCCCTTCAAGTTACAAGTGAGTTTTCACATGTTCATTTTTTGCAATGGTAATGAACATTGAATGAGCCTTCATCTGCAAACCCAGATCTGACAAAGCCTTGGCTGATGCCTGATTCTCACTTCCCAGGAATAACTTTGGACTGCCCTTGTCTTCAGGATCCAAGGAAAACAGGCAGAAAGCCATCAGAATAGCTCGTCAACTCCTTCATAACCACAGAGGGCTTTATAATCTCCCCACAGAAACTGCTTTACCACCTAAGGTTGCTGGGGCTGCCTATCTGACTGTGACATCCAAGCTACTATCTAGCTGGGATGATGCTGTGGGAGTTTCTTCCTGCCTAAGGGCAAAGGATACAGCTGCAGTCTGCATCCAACACTAGGCAGTACTTGCCTCCACACACAGCCCCACCATGGTTCTCCTGTAGCCATGGTGTCTCTTCTTTCAGAAAAGCTGATAGACACTGAAGTAGTGGGGACAGTCCCTGGAGTAGGAAGAAGAATTCAGAACTGCTTATTTGAAGTTGAACTTGCTGAATTGCTAATTGTTTAAGTGGCACATCATTAGACTGCTTGCTCATTCCTCCTCATGAAAATGGGGACACCCCATATATCCTACAGGCAGTGCAGAAATCATCAGGCAGCTGGGTTCGTGTAAATCAAATCCTAGTTTCCCACTGACATACATTCTGATCAATCTCCAACTGCCCAACAGTTGGCAGTTGCCCTTCACACTCTGCCTTTAAGCTACTCTGCCCCCAGCCCCTCATCAAGTAGGTAATGATCTGGAAACTCACATGAATTGCTGCTGAAAGGAAAGCCCAATTTAAAGGGAACTTTCCAAAACAACCAGAAAATAAATAACAAAATGGAAAGAGTAAGTCCTTACTCATCAATAATAACACTGAATAGAAATGGACTAAACTCTTCAATCAAAAGACATAGAGTGGCTGAATTTATTTTAAAAAAATGACCCAATGATTTGTTGCCTACAAGAAACATACTGCACTTATAAAGACACAAATAGACTGAAAATAAAGGGATGGAAAAAGATATTCCATGCCAATGGAAACCAAAAAAAAAAAAAAGAGTAGGACTAGCTATACTTGTATCAGACAAAATAGATTTCAAGACAAAAACAATAAGGAGAGAAAAAGAAGGTCACTATATAATGATAAAGGGGTCAATTCAGCAAGAGGATATAACAATTTTAAATATATATGCACCCAACACTGGAGCACTTAGGTATATAAAGCAAATATTATTAGAGTGAAAGAGAGAGATAGGCCCCGATATGATAATAGTCAGAGACTCCAACACCCCACTTTCAGCATTGGATCTATCTTCCAGACAGAAAACCAAGAAAGAGACACCAGACTCAATCTGCACTATAGACTAAATGGATCTAATAGATACTTACAGAACATTTCATCTGACGGCTGCAGAATACACTTTATTTTCCTCAGCACATGGATCATTCTCAAGGATAGACCATATGTTAGGTCACAAAACCAGCCATAAAACATTTTAAAAACCTGAAATAATATCAAGCATCTTTTCTGTCTGCAATGGAATAAAACTAGAAATCAAAAATGAGAAGAATTTGGGGAACTACAAAAATATATAAAAATTAAACAATATGCTCCTGAATGACCAGTGGATAATGAAGAAATTAAGAAGGAATTGAAAAACGTCTTGAAACAAATGATAACAGAAGCACAACATCCCAAAGCCTATGGGATACAGTAAAAGCAGTACTAAGAGATAAGTTTATAGCTATAAGTGCCTACATCAAAAAAGAGGAAAAACCTGTCTTCAAAGGGAATGATCTAATTTCTTGCCATTTGGGGTGAGTGTTGTAAGCTTTCACTAGATTCTGCTTATCAGGTTAAGAAAGTTCATTTTAATTTTTATTTGCTAAGAGTTCTTCAAAATCATGAATTATTTTGGAATAATAAAAATTCATTTCCCCCATCCATTGAAATATTCATTTCTTTTCTTTTGCTGAAGTGGTTGAATTACACTAATTAGGTTTTCTATTGTGAACCCATCTGAAATTGGACTCAATGCATTATTTGTTTTATACATTGCTGGTTCAATTTAATAATAATTGATGTAGGTACTTTTAAATTTATGTTTTAAAATAAATCTGGCTTATTATCCTTCTTGCAAAAGAGAGGAAAAACTTCAAATAAGCAACCTAACAATGCATCTTAAAGAACCAGAGAAACAAGAGCAAACCAAACCCAAAACAGTAGAAGAAAAGAAATAACGAAGATCAGAGCAGAAATAAATGCAATGTAAATGAAGAAAACAATACAAAAGATCAGTGAAACAAAAAGTTGGTTCATAAGACTATTTTGTGATGCATTAAATAATTTACCATTGCAAAGTTGGGGTTTTTAAGGACAGTTAAAAGCTTTCAGGTATGCCAAAATAATGTTGAAAACTTTTCATGATTAAAGAAAGTCACAATATGCATTAAAAAAGGGATCAGGTAATTTTTAAAATAAATCCATGCTCTAAATGTTATTTAAAAGTTTTCAGGTTGTTCCCCAGAATGCTTTTGAAAAACAGGTGTTTTTGTAAAACAACTCTACGGAGAAATGTTAACACTTTCATAATAAAACTAATAGAGTCCAGTCCTGAGAACAATGCCAGATGCACATAGTAGAAAAAGACCACAAATATTTTTGAATACATGAAGTAGTATTTTCCATTAGGTTTAGGTCCCAATTATGAATTAGGAACAGTCATGTCATTTGACAAAATATACAGTGAGGCTAAAGGAAAGAATGCTTTGTAGAATCATTGTGCTGTGAAGGTGATTGAGATTTCAAATATTCAAACATATAGGTGTATTAAAATAAAATTATGTTATAAATAAAAAAACCCCAAAAAACAGAAAGCAAACAAAAAAACAAAAAAGTTGGTTTTTCTTACTAAGGGAAAAAGAGAAAAGATCCAAATAAATAAAAAATTGGAAATAAAAAAGGAGACATTCCAACTGATAGTGGAAAAATTCAAAGGATCATTAGTGGCCAGTATGAGCAAGTATATCCCCCAAAATTGGAAAATCCAGAAGAAATGGACAAATTCCTAGACACATACAACCTACCAAGACTGAACCATGAGGAAATCCTAAACCTGAACAGACCAATAGCAAGTCATGAGATCAAAGCCGTAATAAAAGACTCCTAGTAAAGAAAAGCCCTGGACCTCATGGCCTCACTGCTGAATTCTACCAAACATTTAAAGAAGAGCTAATACCAATCCTACTCAAACTATTCTGGAAAATAGAGGAAGAGGGAATACTTCCAAACTCATTCTACCAGGCCAGTAGTACCCTGATACCAAAACCAGACAAAGACACATCAAAAAAAGAAAACTACAGGCCAATATCGCTAATGAATATTGATGCAGAAATCTTCAACAAAACACTAGCAAACTGAATTCAACAATATATTAAAAAGATCATTCATCATGACCAAGTGGGAAATATCCTGTGGATGCTAGAATGGTTCAACATACACAAATCAACCAATGTGATACATCATATCAGCAGAATGAAGGACAAAAACTATATGATCATTTCAATTAATGCTGAAAACACATTTCATAAAATTCAATCTCTCCATGATAAAAAACCCTCAAAAAACTGGGTATACAAGGAACATAGCTCAACATAATAAAAGCTATGTATGACAGAGCCACAGCTACTATCATACTAAATGAGGAAAAATTCAAAGTCTTTCCCCTAAGATCTGGAACATGACAAGGATGCCTACTGTCACCACTGTTAACCAATATAGTACTGAAAGTCCTAGCTAGCATAATCAGACAAGAGAACGAAACTCGTAGTTTTGGCTGAGCATAGTGGCTCACCCCTGTAATCCCAGCACTTTGGGAGGCTGAGGCGGGTGGATCACAAGGTCAGGAGATTGAGACCATCCTGTCTAACACAGTGAAACCCCATCTCTACTAAAAATACAAAAAAAAATTAGCCAGGTGTGGTGGTGGGCGCCTGTAGTCCCAGCTACTTGGGAGCCTGAGGCAGGAGAATGGTGTGAACCTGGGATCACGCGTGGCCGTGGCTGAGATCACGCCACTGCACTCCAGCCTGGTGACAGAGCAAGACTCCATTTCAAAAAAAAGAAAAAGAAAAGAAAAGAAAGAAAGAAACAAATGAATGGCATCCAAATTGAAAAAGAAGAAATCAAATTAGCCTTGTTTGCAGATGATATGATCTTATATTGGTAAAACCTAAAGACTCCACCAAAAAACTATTAGAACTGCTAAACAAATTCAGTAAAATTGAAATTACAAAATCAACATACAAAAATCAGTGGCATTTCTATATGCCAACAATGAACAATCTAAAAAAGAAATTTAAAAAGTAATCCCATTTACAATAGCCACAAATATAATCAAATACCTAGGAATCAACTTAGTCAAAGAAAAAGATCTCTATAATAAAACTATGAAACACTGATGAAGGAAATTGAAGAGGACACCAAAAAATGGAAAGATATTCCATGTCCACGGATTGGAAGAATCAATATTGTTAAAATGTCCATACTACCAAAGCAATCTACAGATTTGATGCAATCCCTATCAAAATAACAGTGATATCCTTCACAGAAATAGCAAAAAAATCATCCTACAATTTCTATGGAACCACAAAAGACCCGGAATAGCCAAAACTATCCTAAGCAAAAAGAACAAAACTGGAGGAATCACACTACTTGATTTCAAGTTATACTACAGAGCTATAGCAACCAAAACAGCATGGCACTGGCATAAAAACAGACAGGTCAACGGAACAGAATAGAGAACCCCAACACAAATCCATACATGGACATTGAACTGATTTTTGATAAAATTGCCAAGAAAATACACTGGGAAAAAGACAGTCCTTTCAATAAATGGTGCTGGAAAACCTGAATATCCATATGCAAAAGAATGAAACTAGACCCCTATTTCTTGCCATATAAAAATCAAATCAAAATGGATTAAAGACTTAAATCTAAGACATCAAACTCTAAAACTACTACAAGAAAACATTAGGGAAAGTCTCCAGGACATTTGTTTGGGCAAAGATTTCTTGAGCAATACCCTACACGCACAGGCAACCAACGCAAAATGGACAAATGGGCTCACATCAAGTTAAAAAGCTTCTGCAGAGCAAAGAATATAATAAATAAAGTGAAGAGAGAAATAATATAATAATAAATAAAGTGAAGAGAAAAAATAGTTTCAAACTACTGACATTACAAGGGATTAATAAACATAATACATAAGGAGCTCAAACAAGTTTATAGAAAAATCTAAGAACCTGATTAAGCAGTGGGCAAAAGATTTAAACAGACATTTCTCAAAAGAAGACATGCAAATGGCAAACAGGTATATGAAAAGGTGCTCAACATCACTGATTATCAGAGAAATAAAAACTACAATAAGATCTCATCTCACCCCAGTTAAAATGGCTTATATCTAAAAGACAGGCAATAACAAACGCTGGCAAGAATGTGGAGAAAAGGGAACCCTCATACACTGCTGATGGGAATGTAAATTAGTATGACTGCCATGGAGAACAGTTTGGAGGTTCCTCAAAAACTAAAAATAGAGCTACCATATGATCCAGCAATCCCACTGCTAAGTATATACGCAAGAGAAAGGAAATCAGTATATGGAAAAGATTATCTGCACTCCCATGTTTGTTGCAGCACTGTTCAAAATAGCTAAAATTTGGAAGCAACCTAAGGTGTCCATCAACAGATGGATGGATAAAGAAAATGTGGTACTTATATACAATGGAGTATTATTCAGCCATAAAAAAGAATGAGACCCTGTCATTGCAACAAATGGATGGAACTGGAAGTCATTATGCTAAGGGAAATAAGCCAGGCATAGAAGAACAAACATCACATGTTCTCACTTATTTATGGGATCTGAAAATCAAAACAATTGAACTCATGAAGATAGAAAGTAGAAGGATAGTTACCAGAGGATGGGAAGGGTAGTGGGAGGGGGTGGGGGGAAGGTGGGGATGGTTAATGAATACAAAAATAGAAAGAATGAATAAGACCTAGTATTTGATATCTCAACATGGTGACTATAGTCAATAATAATTTAATTGTATCCTTTAAAATAACTAAGTGTAATCGGACTGTTTGTAACACAAAGGATAAATACTTGAGGGGATGGAGACCCCATTTTCCATGATGTGATTATTATGCATTGCATGCCTGTACCAAAACATTTCAGGTACCCTGGAAATATATACACCTACTATGTACCCACAAAAAATTAAAATTAAAAATTAAAAAATAATAAAAAATAAAAAGTAAAGGAATCTTTTCCTAGAGAAACCCTTTGAATCTACCCGGGCAGTTATTTTATATTTTAGATGAAGGTCTCTCCCAAAACACAGTCACACTTGTTTTTGATTTAAATTGTATTCTTTACTTTTCTGACATGTATCTAAATTTCTAACAGCTTTATGGAGATATAATTCACATACCATGCAATTCATACAATTAAAGTATACAATGGGTTTTGGTATATTCACAGACATGTGCAACCATCACCACAGTCCATTTCTGAACATTTTCAGTCACCTCCAAAGAAACCCTGTACCCTTTAGCTGTCCCTGGCCTATTGGGCTATTCCTTCCAGCCCCTACTACCATTCATCTACTTTCCATCTCAGTGGATTTTCCTATTCTGGACATTTCAAATAAATGTAATCATATAACAGTGACCTTTTGTATCTGGCTTTTTTTTTCACTCACATAATGTTTTCAAGGTTCATCCATATTGTAGCATTTATCAATACTTCATTCCGTTTCATGGCCTGGATAATGTTCCATTTTATAGATATCCACAATTTTTTTTTAAAGTAAAATGCATCTAAACAGTCTCATCCCCTTATTAAAGCTGAGATCTCTCTCTGACTCTTTTCGAATTTCCATAGGCCAAATCTATTTTTCTACATCCTGTCCAATTTTTATATCTCATTTTTGAAAAAAGTGTTTTTAGTGAATAGTAATGAAACCCTAATCAAAACCCCAATATGACTCTTTATGGAACTTAAGTTTACTTTAAGTTTCATTTGAAATAAATAACCTTAAAAAAAAAAACTAAAACTAAAACAATCTCATCCCCACTCACTCGACAAATCCATAGATCTGTTCTGAGCACCAGCTGTGGTAGAACTATTACTAGCATTATTGGGGGGGGCATAGAGATGAATAAGGAGGTGTCACAAACATATTCATTCATTCATTCAGCAAACATCTATTGTCTCCTATGTGCTGGGAATGGTGCTTAGACACTTGGAATTCAAGGGTGAACAAGACATGGTCCCTGCTTTCCATGAGCCCACAGTAAAGACAGCAATATGTGAAACCATACATGATATCTCCACAGTGTATAACTAATGAGTGTCTACGAGTTATTGGAAGCCCATTTCCCACTCTGGAGGAGTTCACGGCCCAGGCTTGGGTTCCTTATTCCACAAACATTCATAAGAGAAACTAGCCCGAAAGAGGGTAGCAGCCATGGATTCAGGTGTTTTGTTTTGTTTTGTTGTTCATTTGTTTTGAATTTTTTATTGAGGTGAAATTCATGTAACACAAAATGAACCATTTTAAAGGGTGTAATTCAGTGGAATTTAGTATATTACATGTCGTGCAACTGTCACCTCTATCTAGTTCATCACCCTAGAAGAAAACCTTGTACCCATTAAGTAAAGCAGTCACTCTCCCTTCCACCCTCCCCTCAGCTCCTGGCAATCATCTGTTTTCTGTCTCTATGGATTTGTCTATTGTGGATTATTCATATAAATGGAATCATACAGTATGTGGCCTTTTTTGTCTGGCTTCTTTCACTTGGGGCATCAAGTTTCTGAGGTTCATCCATGTTGTAGCATGTACCAATCAGCATGTCAGTCTTTTTTACAGCTAAACAATATTCCATGGTATGGATACACTACGTTTTGTTTATCCATTCATCCACTGATGGGCATTGGGGTTGTTTCCATTTTTTCACTATAATGATTAATGCTGCTATGAATGTTCATGTACAAGTTTCTGTGTGGACATATGTTTTCATTTCTCTTAGATATATACCTAAGAGTAGAATTGCCGGATCATATAATACTCTAACTTTTTGAGAAACTGCCAAAGTGTTTTCCACAGCAGCTGCAACATTTTACATTCCCACCAGCAATGGACAAGGGTTCTGGTTTCTCCCAGGGATTCAGTTTTATTTCTTACTTTCAGAGAAGAGTTCCACTAAATTGGAAACACTCAATTAGCCCAAATGATTGACCCTAATGGTGGGCTTTGAGTCTGAGCCTCTTAATTAATGCCTAGGCTGGTGGGAGAAACAAAACAAACAAGGACAAGGCAGTGGGTGTGGGAGCCTCCCCTCCTCCACAGCTCTGAGAGTACTTCTGCACATGCTCACAGCCTAACGCGGGCATGTTGGCAAGATGGCTGTGGAATTGTCCCGACCCACATATATGGGATTCACAGCATCAGGCCCAGCAGAGGGCTGAGGAAAGAACATTCTCGGCTATAAGAGCCAAGCCTAGGAAAACCCAGGAGGTGATTTTGTAAAAGGAATGACATGAAATCAATAATGACTCTGGCAACAAGGGAAAGAACAGCACGGCCTTCTTTATTAAACAAGATATTGGAGGAAGCTTCAATGGGTTGTGAAGGCACTTAGATCTCATGGTATTCAACACTGGCTCCTGTCCCTTGGAATGAAGGTTCAACATAAATCTAGGAAATAAATAATGATGATGAATGTCTAGCTCTAAAGATGATGACATATAAGTATATCACTGAAACTTGCCCTTATGGCCCATCTCTCTGCTTCAGTGATCAGACAGCTCGACAAATATTGAATCCCCTCCACTTCAGCCTGTATCACTCCCTGGGTAGGTCAGTCCCATTGTGAAGTGGCATTAAATCTTTCAAGTCATTCAGTGGCATTTTCATGTGCTAAGACTGTCACTGTCAAGATGACATGCCAGTCACTGTCCAGGAAGAGCTGAGGCACAATGCCAAAGGACCCTCCTCTAAGCCCAAGAGTTTGCATCCTTAGGGGAGAAAAATCCCAGTGATAGGATCTCAATCAGCTCCCAAATCCTTATGTCTTCAGTAACCTAAGATTAAGGTGGGTGAATTTCAAACACTTTTAGAAGCAGACTCCTTTTTTCAAATAAAATCTTCCAGTAACTTCATTATATAAAATAGAAAAACTGAGCTGCTTTAAATAAAGAGGGGATACAGTGAAGGCGGAGGGAATGAGAGCAGAGCTGCCATTCATTGCCCAGCAGGATGGGCACCGTACATCTCCAGGGAGTGCCATTCAGGCAGAGAAGCAGTTCTCAAAGTGTGGTATAAAGACACTGGTGGTCCCCAAGATCATTCAGGGAGTCCGTAAGATCCTCTCTTTTCCAAATATATGTCTGTGTGAGGCTGGATTTTCTTCATATACTTCAATCAGAACAACATATCACAACAGATCAAATGTAGACGCTGATATGAGAATCCATGTATCATCTATGGAGCCAGATATCGAAGACATTTGCAAAATATAAAACAATGCCACTTAGTTAATTTTTTTTACTTTGGAAATAGGTTATTTTTTATAAAAATATGTTAATATGCAATAGGTACTATTGTTCTTTTAAATGGATTAATACATATTTTTGAAAATTTCTCAGTTTTAAATTCTAATGCAGTCAATATCAATAGATAAATCCCACATTAACCAAAGCTCTTTGAGGTCCTCAGTCATTTTTAACAGTATAAAGGAGTCCTGAGATGGAAAAGTTTGAGAACTGGTGACATAGACTATGATGTGAATGGCAGTTTGTTCTTGAGGCTCTAGGTGGTCAGTTAGAGGGTCTGGGTTCTGCCTGCTCAGCCTCCTCTTCCACCTTCCATACCTGAGGCAGCCCTCAGGGTGCCTCCTCAGAACCCTGAGAGTCGAAGTTTGAAAATAATTGATCGAGTCCAGCCTCCTCATTTTAGAGACCAAGAAACTTAAGGAAGCTGAGAGTTTTGGATCTGCAAGTCAAGAAGAGCAGAAGAGCTGGGTTTACATCCAAGTCTTCTTCAGGGAGCTTCTCTTCCCTTACACTGCGCTACCACTACAATAACACAGCAGCTATCATTTGTTGCACTCTCCTCTGTGCTCAGAAGCTGTGCTAAGAAGCACTGTGCCCTGTGCATTCCAGACTGAGCCACCCCCTCAGTGCCTCCTTGTTTCCACTCAGCAAGCACATTTGGCCTGTAACGCTCCATGTTTGCTAAAGTGACAAGGAGCGAAAAGCAGGCAACAGGCTGCCCTCCCTCCTCTACCATATCCATGTCTGAATCAAGCCGGCTCTGGCCTTCTCAGTGCAAGGAATTTAACCTGGCATCAGCTTCCCGAGAACATCTTGATAAGCAGCATGCAACCCACCAGAGAGGGATTTTCGAAAAGCCAGGAATCAATTAATTTAATCAGGTTCCTGCATAGTTCAAGAAAAGCCCACGTGGGCAACCACTGGGAGGTTAAGAGCAGTGTCATGGCGGCTTGCCACGTTGTGACTCCACAGAGTGTGTCTTTGTGCCTCCTGCCCTCTGCACAGCTCCCATCCTGTGAAATCACTCTGCTCGGAAGGGGTGAGCTGAAAATGCGGTTGAGCTAATCCCTGTGCCACCAGAATACAGCAGCAGGACACACAGCTCCTGAAAAGGCCCCTAAAATTGCCCATTCATCTTCCAGAATGGCAGCGCTGGGAAGGCCCACAGAGACTGGCCAGCCAGGGCACTAAGCTAGAAGTACACATCGGAGTGACCTGGGAAGCCATTGAGACACACAGACCTGCAGAGCCCTGCCCCGGGGGAAGCCCTGCTTTAGTTAGCTGGGGATGGACCCTGTGTGTGTGTGTGTACACATATACACACTCCTGGTGGGTACCAATGAAAACCCAACACCCTCTCCTCATCCTACAGATGGGGAACAGAGATAGAGGGCAAGAGATTTACTTTAGGATACACAGAGAGTTCAAGAAACAGCTGGGATGAGAACCCAGATATCCTGACTCTCATGCTCCCATGCTCAACTGAGGGGAACTGACTCCCATGCTCAACTGAGGGGAAAACTAGTGTATGCATGCATGTGTGTATGTCAGGGAGTGGAGGAAGGTGAGGGAGCATTCAGAAATAACAAAGCCACTTTTATTTGATTCATCCTCTTCATTTCACATTCTCTCCCTTTTCTTCCAATGTGATCACTGACTGGGTCCAAGCCTCACAATTTATAGATGAAGAGCCTGAGGGACAGAGTGGAGATAGGAGTTGCTCTGGATCCGATTTAGGACCCAGATCTCTGTTCTTTCTTGCCTGTGTTCCTTCTACTACATTTTGACCCCTAAGATACATCCCGAGAGAAATATATTATCATAGACGGTATTTCATTATTATTCCTCCTACCAAGAGGCAAATCTTGTTAGAAGCCAGCACACTTGGGCCGGGCGCAGTGGCTCACATCTGTAATCCCAGCACTTTGGGAGGCTGAGGTGGGCGGATCACGAGGTCAGGTGATCGAGACCATCCTGGCTAACACAGTGAAACCCCGTCTCTACTAAAAATACAAAAAATTAGCTGGGCGTGGTGGCAGACGCCTGTAGTCCCAGCTACTCGGGAGGCTGAGGCAGGAGAATGGTGTGAACCTGGGAGGCGGAGCTTGCAGTGAGTGGAGATCGCGCCACTGCACTCCAGCCTGGGTGACAGAGTGAGACTCCGTCTCAGAAAAAAAAAAAAAAAAAGAAAGAAAATTGGGGAAGCCAGCACACTCCGTGGTTCTATAGCATCAGCCTGCCCTGGGAGCTACTCTGACTGCTTTTTTTCCAATCTAAACTCATATTTCAGGGCCGCCCTGGAAATATGGGTAAAGCCAGCGCTGCTAATACAGACAAATGATGGCAATCCTAAAGGGTAGTGTTGCACTGAAATAAATTACTTGCATAGGTGGGATTTCTCTTTTAATTTTACTATGTTAAGGTTACAAATTGTTTTCTGGCCTTTATGTATAATTAAATATAGATGCTCTTGGAGCTTAATGTCAGTTTAAATTTCAGTCTTTGGAAAATAATTTGTTTGCACGTTCAATGAACAAACCATTTCTTATTGGTTTCAAAGACCCAGGCTCATGCATCATGAATCAAGGTTGCCTTTATCAAAGCTAAAAAGGTCAGGCAAAGTAGGCTTCTAACTCCAGTTTAGCCACCCCCTACAAGAGAAAAATCAAGGTTTTGGTTCTCTGTCTTATATGACTTAGTTTCGTTAGGCATAGGAATAATAATACAAATGATTCATCTGTTCCCTCTCCACACACACAAAACTAGTTAAATACTGCTTGATATGGTTTGGCTGTGTCCCCATCCAAATCTCACCTTGAATTGTAATAATCCCCACGTGTCAAAGGTGAGGCCGGGTGGAGATGATTGAATCATGGGGGTGGTTTCCCTTATACTGTTGTTGTGGTGGTAAGTCTCACCAGATCTGATGGTTTTATAAATGGGAGTTCCTCTGCACAAGGTCTCTTGCCTGCTGCCATGTAAGATGTGAGTTTGCTTCTCCTTTGCCTTCTGCCATGATTGTGAGGGCTCCCCAGCCATGTGGAACTGTGAGTCCACTAAATGTCTTTCCTTTATAAATTACCCAGTCTCGGCTATGTCTTTATTAGCAGCATGAAAGTGAGCTAATACGCTGCTCATTATGCTACCAAGGATCAAACCATTGGGAGGGCTTTGAACTATTCCTCTGCTCTCTGGGCCTCAGTTTCCTCATATTACATTTAAAGAGATCTCAAGTTCTTTCAGCTCTGATAATCTAAGGTAACTAGACATAGAAAGGCTATCCCTAGCAGTGATTTTCAATGACACTGGTTTGTCTTAAAAAGCAGTTTATAAGGCTTGAAGTGTTTTAGGCTAAGCAATCACCAAGGACATTAGAGGCATGAGTTCTTAGGCAACCTTCTTCCTCTACCTTTCCTCCCTTTGTCCTCTACTCTCAGAAAGATGTCAGCTGTCTCTGTCCCTTTCTCAATGGCTCCAAGGATATTCCCACTCCTTTAGACAGCCCTGCAGTTCCAGAAATCTCTTCCTCTCATGCATTTTCCAATCTCTTAGGGTTCCCCTACTAAATGTGCATGTACGCTAGGGCTCATAAGGAGTTATTTGCTCATTGACAATACATGACCAAGATATATTGTTAAGTGAAAATAAGAACAGGCTATTAAACAGGATAGCTAATATGATACTATTCCCCCTACCCAAACCCCACAAGTAAACCAATCAGCCACTCTTTCTGGACATGGCTTAAGTCTAGACTAGCTACGGGTCTCTTTTGCTTGCCTCTCAAAGTTAACAAAGGAGAATTTTGGAAGTCACCTCACAAGTACTTACTAATGAGCTCTCTGTTTTGTCTTTCTTTGAGCTAATCTGGGGTATTAACATTTGCAGAAACTCTCTTTTTCAAAAGATGTTGAAACTCTACTTCAATTTGAATTCCTTACATGGTTAAGACCATAGGATTCAGAACAGTAAAAAGCTTTAGAGTCTAAATGTTTCATATTAGAAAGATAAGATTTAACAGTAAGCATGGAAATGTCTAGAAGTGTTAGCAGTGGATCTGGAACTGAGGTGATCTCATGTAGAGTCCATCTGATGCCAAGTGTTTTATGCTATTTTCTCATGTGATTCTAACAACCATTCCTTTACATAAGGTATTTTCATTTCATTTTACAGATGAAGCACAGAGAGATTAAGCTACTTACCCACGATCAAAGCTAGCAAATGGTAGAGATGAGTGGAGACTTGAACTTAGTCATTTCTTTCTAAAGTCTATGAACTTTACCTATATTTCAGGGTCATGTGATGTAAAAAAGAAAAGCAACAGTCTAGGAATCTTAGACTTGAGTTCTAGTCTCAGCTTAACTACTAATCCTCTGACTCCCTGAGACAATGAAAACTCCGTACTAGATCACCTCTTAGGTTACTGGCAGCTCTCAAATTTCTTGATTCTTAATAGAATCAAGAAAACTTGCAATTAATACGCAGACGGCAGAGAAAGGATGGTGATGGTATAGCCCAAGATGACAGTGATATTTCTATCTTGGACAAAAAAGTGGCACTTCATTAACAAAACAGTAAGGCATGATGATGAGTTCGGTTTCTGATTGGTGGGTCTAGAAGGTTGGCAACACATACTTATAGGAATGTCCATGAGGTCTTTAAGAAATTCCAGTTAGAGAGAGGGAGAAAGAAGACCTAGCAACAAAGAAAAGCAGGAAAAAAAAATCACAGAAATAACATATCAATCAAGCCAAGAGAAGACAGCATTTTAAAATGGGAGGTGAAATAAAGTGGTCAGAGTTGGTGAAGACTAGGCGAGAGAGCCAAGTCACTCCCACTTGTGAACTCTCACAGCCTTTTCCCCTCTCTGAAGATATGCATTTCCCCACATGGGCTCCCAAGGTAAGGGTGAATCTCTCCCTTTCTTTAGATTCCTGGTTGCAATAGGCACTCAGTGTTCTTCCACTGAATTGAACTGCACTGGGCTGACTGGTTTCAACCACCATAGCATTACAGGCTGTCTCTTTACAAGCCAAGCCAACAGGCTTCCCGAAAAACAGAAAGGCAGGAGCAAACAGCTACAAACCAAAGCACCATCTTTAGGAAAAGAAAATGCCATGTTGGCCCTTTCAACCAAACCTGCATAGGCCTGGATACCGTCTTTAGCTGTGTCATCTATGAATGAGAACAGAAAGAGCAATGATAGAGAGACCTGCAAAGATAGAGTATGTGACTAGAGATCAGTACAGCTACAATGGGATGTGTCTTTTCCAGAAAGAAAGTTGGTGGGGAGATGGGGATGGGGGGTGGTGGCTGGTGGTGTGTGTGAGAAGAGGCCTAGGGAAATATGAGAATAACAAAAATTAAATAAATAAAAAGGCAGTTTCATTGTCATTTCAATTTGGGAAACCAAATTGTATTGTTTTCTTGATTTTTCAAACATACTTGAAAGATACAAACACTAGAGCAAAAACATAATGAAGTCTTGTCAATATTCTGAATCAGCTGTCAACGGAGCCATCCCTCAAACACAGCTGTCATTTGGTGCTCCAGCTTCCTGGGAAAGAGGCTTGTACGTGCCCAGAATCGTCATTGTCACACTGATGGGGGATGGTATCAAGGCAGCCCGAGTAAGGCAGGCTAGGACGTGGGCTCCATAGGCAAGATGCATGTTTCAGAGCCTTTTGGGCAAAAGCTCCAGGATCTAGAAGGTCAAAGCAGGTGTCAAAAACATGTAAAGATTCCAGGAAATTCCAAGGAAAAAGGCATGCAAGACACCAGGTGTGAAAACTGGCCCGTGACAAAAAATTCAGGCAGTTAATCATGCCTGCGGGGTCAGGAAGGTTGCAAAGGTCTGAGTAGGCCAGTAATCTGAAATAAAGGTGTGTGAGGAAAGTTCCTGGTGTCAATCACTACAGCTTAAACAGGAAGGCTGGTCTCAAGGCTTTCTCCAGTTCTGCTTTCTCTGGACGTCCACATGGAGCTGGGATATAGCTGGGCTTTGGCCCGAGGATGCCACAGAGAAAGAACTGTTGGAGCTGGAGATCCAGGGCCTTGTGACTTTTCCTGATATCAGGACTGAGCACTATTCATCTTCTCCGTAAAAAAAAAAGAGGAATTTTGCAGCACTGCAACTGTGTGCCTTTTTTTTTTTTTTTTTTTTTTTTGAGTCGGAGTTTCACTCTGTCACCCAGAGTGGAGTGCAGTAATGAGATCCTGGCTCACTACAAACTCCACCTCCTGGGTTCAAGCGATTCTCCTGTCTCAGCCTCCTGAGTAGCTGGGATTACATGCCATGCGTGCACCACCAGGCCCAGCTAATTTTTGTATTTTTAGTAGAGACGGGGTTTCACCATGTTGGCCAGGCTGGTCTTGAACTCCTGACCTCAAGTGATCCACCAGCCTCGGCCTCCCAAAGTGCTGGGATTACAGGTGTGAGCTACCGTGCCCAGACAACTACAACTGTGTTCTAAGCAACCAGACACTATATTGAAGGCCACATAGGGCCTCAGTTTCCCTTTCTGTAAAACAGGTAAAGGGGTAAGAATTATACAAGAGTATCGTTGAAAGCATCTGACTCCACGTTTGACTGATTTAATCAAAAGTCTTAAGAATAGCCCTCTTAACCCTGGGTCTGATACTCAAAGTCTCCTGAGTGTCCCATCAAAGGAATGAAAACACACACATCTAGCTTCTGTTAGTTTGCGCAATTTTTCCTCTTTTCTTTTAGGTTTAACGTCTTTTAAGTACTCTCTATTCTAGATTGCTTAGCCTATGAATTGATCATTTGTAATACTCTTAAACACAGGTAGCTTGTATTTCTAATGATATGGTGTAAGTTGCAGGGTCCCTGCCAGGGGTGGTATGTAGTAGTGCAGAGTGACTGCAGTAGGGTGACAGCTCAGGATGGCAGCAGGGTTCACTGTGAATCACCTCCCATCTTACAAAAGTGATCATGCTGTATGTTCTTATGCATATGCATTGCCCGCCATGACACTATGCATGAGGTAGTCACAGCGTTGATATTGCTGAATGAGAGAATGAATAAATATATACATGAATGAATGATCAAATACACCTAAGATGGAAGGGTGGTATCAGGTGATGGGCCTGAGTATCTTATATAAATACGAGATTCCTCCTTGCTCCTCTTGAAAAGAAACCTCAATGCAGACTATGTTCTTTGTGAAAGGAACAAAGTGGACCCATATGTCCACATTGGTAGGGAATTAAAAAGATAGAAAAGAACTGAGTTTATAAGAATATTGGTAGGAACAAGACACTTGGGGCATCCCATGAAGGCAATTTCAGTTTGGACCAAAAGAGGGCAAACCTGAATTCATAATAATTGAGCTGTAAGGTACCACCGAGCTCATCTGACTTAACGATCTCATTTTACACTTGGAGACCCTGAAGCTCAGAAGGGAGGTACCACTTGACATAGATCACATAGCTCGAACCTGTGGGGAGTCGAGCAAAAAAATCTTAGACTAACAATTACCTGGGCTTTGGGAACCTGGACAAACTGAAGAACACAGTGAAAAATGGCTTCAAACCTAGTCTTCATATCGATGTATGGACCTGAGAGTCCCTTCCTGGTAACTCACTTGGCCCCTTACATAACCTAACATCTGCTAGACAACAGTTTCTGGTGCTCTTGGGAAGGGATGTGCACTGCTGTCATGAGAACTTACTGGGCAAGGTTGGGCTAATGGAGTGGGACAACAGTTAGCAGTTGGATGGAAGCAAACACGCACAAAGCTTTTGGTATCTCCATTCGTTCCCACTGGGGCCCTCCCTTTATCTTCTAGTTCCTCCCACCTTTAGCAACACAGTGGGGAAAGATGGTCAGGAACTATGGCAGGAGTCTACCCCTGCAAGCCCATCTGGCAGAATAAGTTCAGCTTAAATACCAGTTTGATTAACTTTCTAATGGAATCAACTAATTGTTTCTTTGAATCATGTCACTGAATTTCTCAGGTACATTCCGGGAAAACAGTCAAACCAGCGGAAGGGGCAAGCACAGCTGTTTGGCATTTCTCTAGTTAGAACATACCCTGCCCCCACTAGGGCAAGAATGAAGGCTCCAAAGCCAGGGCAGGCAAGTGCCCGTTGCAGCAGCTGGCAGATTAGGCGTGGGAGGGCTGGTGTGACTTCCTGCTGAGTTCTGAGACTGAGTTCCTGGAAGTAGGCGCCTCTGCACCAGAGAAGATGCCTGCAGGGTTTGATCAGAACCTCATGGTGTTGGCTCCCGTGGCCAGTGCCCATCCTGTTCTCAAACCCACTGAGCTGTTTCTGTTCTCTGCCAACCCTTGGGTCTAGGCCAGAGCAGGTTTCTGACCTAGTCCTGACCTGAACCGGCAGCCCTCAGTGAGTCACCTCCCTCTTAGAACTCTCACTGCACTTGGAAGAGTCAGCCTATCCTGTCTTTTCTGGCTTGTTCTTCCTTTCCTGTGTATTTCTCTTGCCACCTCTGTGAGAAGGAAAACTCTACTGTGTCTTCCTTGCCCTTCTTCATAGTCCCTGGAATGGGACAGGGACCATCCGTGTACAGGGACCATCCGTGTACAGGGATAACCAGTAATGGACTGAATCTCAGCTTACTTTGCCTAACTCACAGATAGCATCCCAAGGTCATAGAAAGTTGTCTTCCTGCCTGTTGCTTTCCCATGACATTGACAAATCCGAGTGGGTCTGTGACTAGACCTTGCAGTGGAAGTGTACAAATGCTTTCCCAAGGCAGGATGCAGAATTGTGGGAAAAGAATGGAGCAAGATTGCTGACAGCTCTAAGGGAATCTCTGCATTTTGATATCAATGGTTAATCTACTGTGTCACATCTCTTAGGAAACTAAACAAAATGCAGTAACTGCTACGACATTGAAGCTGTGTTGCAAAAACGATATTGTAGAGCAAATAACTATCTTATACTGGCTATTTTATGCCTTATTGAACAAGCAGCAGTTTATGAAAACAACGTTTCATAAATATGGTTGCAGATTCCTGAGTGGAGACTGCTAGAATTTGCAGCAAGGTGGACTCATTGGTTTCTTCATTCTCCCCCTGAGCTCCTTCCATGTTCGCCCTACTCTGGACCTTAGCTAGCATGTGGCCCCACATCCAAGCACATCTTTCAAGGTCTAAGAGACGATGTATGAGGTATCATGGGAGGGGTCAGAGCTATAGCAAGACCAACATAAACTCAATCAAAGGAGATACTTGAATGAAACTAGAACCTGGATTTTGTGGAGGGCTGGAACAAGCCTCAGACTGGGAGTCAGGAAACCTGGACTGCAGTCCTATCTTATCCACCAGCTACACAAGTCACTTTACCACTAGGAGTCACTTCAACTCAGGATCCTTATCTGGAAAATGCAGATAAATGTACTTGTTCTCCCTGCCTCCCAGGGTTCATGAGAGGAAAAGGT
Organism: Hylobates moloch; assembly: GCF_009828535.3. Lineage (NCBI taxonomy): Eukaryota > Metazoa > Chordata > Mammalia > Primates > Hylobatidae > Hylobates > Hylobates moloch. Next base: position 113,281,635 of record NW_026652282.1, read on the forward strand.
GCCTTTAGAAGCTTCACAGACTATAAATCACTAGACGCGCACCAGGGATGGGATTATCACTATCATTATACTTTGAAGAAGCGGTCGCCAGAGGTGGTGAGCAAGTTCCTTAACCACAGTATTTAAAGAGAGACTGCCTGAACCAGTGTGTCGGGTAGTCACCGAGGGGATTTCAGTGGCACTGGTGGGGCTGACACTAGATGTACTCCAAGGTCCTTTTAAGCTCTAACTCCATGAGTCCGGAATGTACAGGTTTTTAATCATTTTCTTAGTAGTGACTGTGTGTTTAAGCTGGACTATCATTCCCTTAGCCTCATTTTTTATTCTATAAGCTGTGGCTCATGCCTGTAATCCCAGCACTTTGGGAGGCCGAGGCAGATGGATCACTTGAGGTCAGGAGATCGAGACCAGCCTAGCCAACATGGTTAAACTCTGTTTCTACTAAAAATACAAAAATTAGCCGGGTGTGGTGCTGGGTGCCTGTAATCTCAGCTACTCCTGAGGCTGAGGCACGATAATTGCTTGAACCCAGGGGGCAGAGGTTGCAGTGAGCCGAGTCTGGGTGACAGAGCAAGACTCCATCTCAAAAGAAAAAAAAAGGTATATTGTACAAAGAGGAGATATGATTAGTTTTGTACCCTGAGATAATTTTTTAAAAAATATTATGCCATAAGCGTTTTCCTAAAACCTTAAATCCTTAAATATTTGCTAAGAACATGATTTTGGAGAAATTGCTATGTAATATTCTAGCCTATGATTATACCTTAGTTTAAGAAACACTTTTTAGACATTCAGAGTCTTGTTTTTTTCTATTATAATAGGGAAAGTTAAGATTTGTAGACATAAACAGTAGTGTCTGATGATTTCTTTATGTGAAATCTAGTAACAAAGCTACGGGGTCAAAGCGCATAAACATTTTTAATTCTCTTGATTACATTGTCAACATGTTCTCCATAAAGGCTGAGTAATTTATGACTCCCACCAGCAGTGTAGAAAAACAACCATTTCACGAAATCTTCGTCAACCCTGGGAATTTTGATTTTAACATTTCTCAGCCAATTTTATACGCAAAAATAATTTCTCTTGTTAGTTTTAATTTACAGTTCATTGATTGCAAGTGAAGTTGATTTTTTGCCTTTTGTTTATTACCTACTTGTACGTAATCTGTTGTGAATTGTCCTTTGTATCAGCCCCTTTTAGAACCTACTATTCACACTGCCCTGCAGATGTAATCAGAGTTTTGAGCCATCAATACCAAAGGAGAACAGGATTTTCTGAATGAGCCAAACCCCATCAGAAGCTCCTAGAGCTTCTCTCCCAGCAAACCATTCACAATAGCGGGGGTGTGGGGGTGCTGAAATCCGGCAGTGATTTGTATTTCCCTGCGTTTACTTCTCCTGCTCTGCTTCTTGTATAAGAGCTAATGAGCAGCAAAGCTGACAAAAGACTAAGAAAAAAGAGAAGAAAGGGCATAGTTAATCCCTTAAGTAGGATCGAGGAATGGATGGTGTTTGCCTTCAGAAAGGGGGAAAAAAATTCAGGACTTTTTTTTTCAGCCATGCAGTTCCCAGTATGTACCACTGGATGGCAATCCTCTATTGGTTAGGCAAAAAGCTCCTACCTGCCAAGGCTAGGGAAACTGAGGAAGCAGCTGCTGAAACTGAGAGATAGGCACATGCAAGGCAGCTAACAGTTGAATACAGGTGGCCTTTAGACACCACTGAGAACATGGATCACTGATGTGCAAGGAAATGAAAAGCAAGGGGTATATATTACAGACAATGACACAGACAGTGGCTAAGGAGAGTCACAGAAGGGAATGCATTTCTTTCTACTTCATTTGTTCCTTCTTTTCCTCTGCTCTATATTGGGTATAATTTGATTTACCTTTTTGTGCTTGAAAAGGCAAAATTACCTACTTTGGGCATACAATTGTCAGTAAGTACTGCATGCTTCTGGGAGATGGAGTGGGGTGGATGCTGCTCTTGCACTGTGGGAACCCTGAATTGCCCAAGCCTGGCCAGCTGTGCTGGCAAAGCCATTCAGAAAAGCAGTGCCAAAGTTCCTGGGAGCAGAGAATAGAAAGCAAACCCACAGCCTCTTTAAGACATGTTCTAGCCCTAAAGGCAGCATGGTGTAGAAGAAACAGCACGTGTTTTGTTTTTGGTTTTGTTTTTGTTTTTTTGAGACAGAGTCTTCCTCTGTTGCCCAAGCTGGAGTGATCTTGGCTCACTGAAGCTTCTGCCTCCCAGGTCCAAGCAATTCTCCTGCCTCAGCATCCCAAGTAGCTGGGACTACAGGTGCATGCCACCATGCCTGGATAACTTGTGTATTTTTAGTAGAGATGGGATTTCACCATGTTGGTCAGGCTGGTCTTGAACTCCTGACCTCAAGTGATCCGCCCACCTCAGTATCCCAAAGTGCTGGGATTACAGGCATGAGCCACCATGCCTGGCCAACAGCATGGGTTTGAGGGCAATTAGCCTCAGATTCGTTTCAGCTTGGATTCTTATAGTTATGCGGTTTTGGGCAAGTTACCACATCTCTCTCAGCCTTGGTGTCTTCCTCTATAAAATGGAGGATAACAGTACCTACCTCACTGCGTATAAGAGATACTGCCACTGTTGTTATTATTAATACATCCAAGTTCCACCCAGGGACGCAAAAAGCATACTTATAATACTCATTAAGACCCTGGGATCTGGCAGTACTAAGCCTGCAACTTATTAGCTGTGTGTCACTTCCATGAGTCATCCCTCCTCTATATCTGTAAAAGGGATTAATAACAATGCCAACTCCATAGGATTTTGTAAGGATCAAAAGAGAAAATGTACACAAAGCATACAGCACAGTGCCTGTCACACAAGACACAGTCATTGGTAGGTGCTATTCATGGCAGTAGTAACAGTATTGTAAAAGATCTCTCCCAGTATTCTGAGAGCACAGTCAAGAAAAAAAGACGTGCACATCTAGTGCTGAGATGAAAAGGTCTTGTATGGTCAGCCAGTATGTGGAACCAGGCAGGTCTGAGAAAGAATGGGCAGCAGGACACAATCCAAAGACGGAAGCTGCTATTTCGAACTGGGGATCGTTTGCCTACAATGTGGTTTTGGTTCTTTTTAAAGGTGCAAGACAGACGTTTGCACTTGGATTCAGCTGTTTCTCTTAAGTCACTAAAATAGTCAAAGGTCAAATCTGGAAGAAACCTTCCAATCCAACACCCTCTGGAAACCGAAACCCAGAGATGGGCAATGGCTTGCTTCCCTAGGTCACAAGATGAGTCAGTTGCCTAGCAGGAAATGGGTTCCAGACCCCAAGACCATCAATAAGGGCTCCTCCCACTGTGTACCCCACCCCTAGACAGGCTACCACATGGCTAGTCCTTTAGAGAGCCCATTGCATAAAGGTCAAACAAGGACCTTCCCAAACTGGGGTGAGCCATTGTTGTGTATCCTCATCTAGCCCATCTAGCCTTATTGTAACCAGCCAAATCTTCCCAACAACAGGTGCAATATAGGTTTTTTGTGTTTCTGTCCATTCAAAATCTGACTCTTATTTTTGTATGCACCAATTTAAGGAAACAATTACATGGATAATCCACAAGTCACACATGTATATCTGGTTTTCCGTGTCACTACGTAATTTTCCTAATTTATGAAGTTCAGACAAATATTTAAAATCATACACATTTCTCACATTCCTCAACACTTAAAGGATTTAGGAGTTCAAGGTAAGCCTTATAGAGTCCTGTCTAGGCACCACGGTAACATTTCAGGTAAATGCCTCCAGATGACCAGCAGTGCATGTCTGAAAGTATAGGTGCAGCAGGTAGGGTTTTCAGGAAGGCTAAATGAGGAGCACACATGTCAATTCAAGACTCACAAAACCACAAAGAGCAATGGGAGAGATGGTGGCATGATTAAGCACCATCATGTGTCTCTGCAACACACAACGCCTAATGAAAAAACGCAACCAAAATAATCAAGAAAGTGGGATACAAAGAGCCAATGACTGGCTGGAATCATGGGCCAAAACCTAAGAGATATTTGACAAGGATAAAGGTCAAGCTGCAATCCGAGGTTTTAGAATATTAATTAGGTAGAAGCTGGGGGAGACCTGGTTTCACAGCAGGCCTTACAATAGGACCTTGGGGCTTTCATTGACGGGAAGCTCTGCATAAGCAAACAGGAATGAGTGGGGCAGGGTTACAAAAAGGCTAGGCCCCAGGGCATGGATCTAGGGTTCATTTTGTATCCCACACTCCACGTGGGAGTAAATGGCAAACCAAAACACAACCAAAAAAAAGGGGAGTGCAATGACTAGCAGTAAGGAAAATGCATCCTACTGAGGAGTGACTGAAGAACTAGGGCAATTTCCCAGTAACTATCATGATATTGATGGCGATTGATAATCATAAAAAACAGCATTTATTGACCACTTACATACCAAGCCCATTGCTTAAGGCTTACATCACCTCACCCTTCAGCTATGAGAGAGGGCGAGGGAAGTGGGACCTACCAAGAGATTTTAAACTGACTTGCCCTAGGCACCCAGCTAGGAAGTGGTAGAGCCAGAATTCAAACCCAGATCATCTGACACCAAAGTCTGTGTCCTATCCACTGCACCCATTGCAGCGTTTTTTGTTTGTTTGTTTATTTTTTGAGACAAGGTCTCACTCTGTTGCCCAGGCTGGAATGCAATGATGTGAACATGGCTTACTGCAGCCTCAATCTCCTGGGCTTAAAGAATTCTCTCACCTCACCCTCCTGAGTAGCTGTGACACCCAGGTACTGAGCAAAGGTGTGCTGCCACGCTTGGCTAATTTTGTCTGTGTGTGTGTGTGTGTGTTTGTGTGTGTGTGGAGAAAGGGGTCTTGCCATGTTGCCCAGGTTGATCTCAAACTCCTGGCCTCAAGCGATCTCCTGCCTTGGCCTCCCAAAGTGCTTGGATTACAGGCATGAGCCACCGTGCCTGGCCTGCGGCATTCTATTTTATAAGAATCATCAATGCCACCATTTATTAGATGCTTCCTATGTATATGCATCAAGCATTTTTCTAAGCATTTTCTGTGTCTAACCTCACTGAACTCTCCCAACAACCCTATGGAGTACATAATATATTTACTCCTATGGCTGGAGGAAGCAACTGAGGCTCAGAGAGGTCAAATCACTTGCTCAAGTCCACACAGCTGAGAAGCTTTAGAGTCACTACAGAGCTGTGCTTTCTTCTCTCCTTAAGAAGAAACTTGGAGGTAATAAGCTACACGGCCCCTGAGATCTGAAGGACTACAGTATGATGAGGAAGAGGATTCACCCATAGTCATGGTACCCCAGCGCACTTGATATCTTTTTTACTCAAATGTGTTTCCAATAGCTTGTGTCAACTGGGCTCCAGTGATTGCTGAGCAGATGCTTTTGGCGTCAGCTGTTTATCTGGCCTCCCAAGTTATAGCACTGTAGTTTCTTCTTGAGTGGCTCCACCAGCCCAGTCAATCAAATAACCTATCAGCCTATCAGTCCACTCAGCTGAATTGTTTTTTTTCACTCTATTGATCTGTTTGGCTGCACAGAATACATTGACAGGATGCCTCAGGGTTATATAAACACACCCCTCCTCCTACTGAGGGCTCTCTCTGTAAGCCTCAAACCTCAAAAGCCCCAAAGTCAAAGATCTGTTTTCACCATGTGCCCACTACACATTCAGACCAAAGAAAATGAATGAATGGAAGCCAGGCATCAAACATTCTCTCACTCACAGTTTAAAATTACTTAGAACTGCTCTGGCTGTACTATTATGAATGTATTTTGGAGGTAACTTTTTTATGCTTTGGGTTTTTTTTTGTTTGTTTTAACTTTTAGTTTAGATTCAGGCGTTACATGTACAGGTTTGTTACCTGGGTATATTGTGTAATTGCTGAGGTTTGGGGTAAGAATGATCCCATCACCCAGGTACTGAGCAAAGTATCCAACAGGTTTTTTCATTATTATTTTTTTGAGACAGAGTCTTGCTCTGTCACCCAGGCTGGAGTGCAGTGGCGCAATCTCGGCTCACTGTAACCTCTGCCTCCCAGGTTCAACCAATCCTCCTGCCTCAGCCTCCTGAATAGCTGGGACTACAGGAGCACATCACCATGCCCATCTAATTTTCATATTTTTGGTGGAAACAGGGTTTCACCATATTGGCCAGGCTGTCTCCAACTCCTGATCTCAAAGGATCTGCCCGCCTTAGCCTCCCGAAGTGCTGGGATTACAGGCGTGAGCCACCGTTTCCAGCCCCATAGTTTTTTTAAAGACCTGAAATTCTGTAATCTGTGAGGAAGGACTAGATACTCTGCCCAAGAAATGAAATCAAAGTCAAAATTATGAGTGTCTGGGGCCTTATAAAGCGTGGTGGGAAGAGAATTGCCTTCCCCGAATACTTTGTACCCTTACCCATGTGCTTGTTGTGGACCCAGACACAACTTAGACTGAAGCAAAGCTCTAGGTGAGAGCAGAATGAGTATTTCTCTCAAAATCTGTTGTGTCTCAAACCTTCACAGAGTTGGGGAAAATCCTGAAGAGTTCTGGTTTCAAGGGTCACTGGCTTTTAGAATCCCTTAGAAAGTAACTGAGAACAAGGAGAGAACACATTATCACCTTCTACTTAGATCAGTAGTTCTCATTTCTGGCTGCACATTAAAAAACATCTAGAGAGTGTTTCCAAGGCTGACCCATGAGATTCTGACGCAATTGGTATGAGTAGGGCCTGAGCAACAATTGTTTTTCTTATTAACTCTGGTATCAGTTTCTGTTTTTTTCTTACTTAAAATCTTAGGTGAATTTTCAACTTTACATAAAAAGGTTTGAATGTGCAGTCAGCATTGAGAATGACAGACAATGCTTCCTACAACAGCCTTGGCTACAGTACAAAAAAAAAGAGATGTTTTGCTCACTTTCCTGGAGCAAATGAGTCTAAGTAAAAGATACTGCCTCCAATGACCCAGGATCCTACGGTACACAGCTTTTAGGAATGAGAATATCTTTGAATGTAAACCTGTAGGGCTCACTCCAAGGCCAGAGAATGAAAACCAAGCTATAGGTTGGTGCAAAAGTTAATGTGGTTTTTGCCATTAAAAGTAAGGGCGGCCGGGCGCGGTGGCTCACGCCTGTAATCCCAGCACTTTGAGAGGCCGAGGCGGGCGGATCACAAGGTCAGGAGATCGAGACCATCCTGGCTAACACAGTGAAACCCCGTCTCTGCTAAAAATACAAAAAAATTAGCCAGGCGTGGTGGCGGGCACCTGTAGTCCCAGCCACTCGGGAGGCTGAGGCAGGAGAATGGTGTGAACCCAGGAGGCAGAGCTTGCAGCGAGCCAAAATCGCGCCACTGCACTCCAGCGACAGAGCAAGACTCCGTCTCAAAAAAAAAAGGTAAGGGCAAAAACCACAATTACCTTTGCACCAACCTAATACATTTAGATGAGAAAAAACATTCTGACCTGAAGCTCTGGCCTCCTCATAATCAGCCAATCCCCACCTCACTCCCTCTGCCTAGGAAGATGCCTCCCTCCAATAATGTTTAGGTGAAGGACAACAGAATTCAGCCATGGCCTTTCAGTCTAACTGAAATCTATTGAACAACCTGTATCCTGTTCCTGAAGTCTACAGTCACAGACATCCAAGCAAAACAATCCCATGGACCCACCAGGGATTGTACAGGTGGGCCCATGGCAGACATACCACCACAGAGCAGGGCTCTTCAGGACTTGAGCTAGCAGAGTCCCATGAAGTATCCTGCCCAGTGAATAACAAACAACTCATTTGGATTTCCCATTTCCCTACCTACAGTGGTTGGTTTTTCAATTCACCAAGGAAACAAGAGTCAAACTTTTGTTACCATGGGAATCTGAATGCTCTCGGTCATTTAAAAAACACTGATTGTCTACTTTGGGCTAGACCCCGTGCTATCCACTTGGGACATGGAGAAGACATGGTCCCTGTCCTCAAGAAGTTCAAAGCCCAAAGAAAGAGACAGATGAGTCAACCATGACAGACAGTTGATAAAGGCTAAGGTGAGGAGGGGTTGTGCAACTCAGTCTTGGAAATCAGGAAATGCTCCCTGGAGGAGGTGATGCATGAACTGTGCCTCAGTATGATGGTCTGAGGACAAAACCTGTGCCACAAGGGGACTTAGGTCTGTAACATGGCTTTGTCCACCTGAATCTCCTCTGTAACTGAGGAACTTCATTGATTCTCTACTTAGAAGGCATATAACATAGGAAAGCTCGCTGGAAGGGAAATGTGACTAGAAATAGACAAGGCTGTTTACCTAAGGGAGGAGAGCAGCAAGTAGGCCTGTCCCTCTTTTCTATACCTTTCCCTATTGGCAGCAATTAAAGCATGCCCCTGCATCTCCAGGAGACTAATCTGCTGCTTGGGACTGCTGAGAGAGACTGCAGCCCATAGTTGCAAAGACTAGAAGAAAGAACCCTGAGTTCAAATCTTGGCTCTATCTCCATGGCTGTGTGACCATGAGCAAGTCCCTTCCTCTCTGTGGGCCTTAGTTTTCCCATTTGTAAAGGGGGAGGGAGGTTGGGCTCAACGTTCTCCAAGGCCCCTTCCAGCCCTAATGCCCTCAGATCTTTTGCTTGCCCAAGGTTAGACAGGCGCAGGGCAAAAACAAAAGTCCAGCCAGAGAGGAGTCAGCTGTCTCATCTATTTGCAGATGTTGGGACCACCAGAGGATGCTGCTTCTTGGGGCTCCACACTCTCCAGGTGGGAGGCTCAGTCTCCTCCCCACTATGGGAAGGAAATTGCAGGCTGGCCAGGTTTGGAAAACAAAGCCATGTGGAAGGCATGCCATGAGTGACAAAAATCCTATGTTATTTTCTTTGATTTTTTTAAAAAGGTTGACATTTTTCTTTTCTTTTTTTTTTGAGACGGAGTCTCGCTCTGTCACCCAGCCTGGAGTGCAGTGGCGTGATCTCGGCTCACTGCAAGCTCCGCCTCCCGGGTTCACGCCATTCTCCTGCCTCAGCCTCCCGAGTAGCTGGGACTACAGGTGCCCACCACCACGCCCGGCTAATTTTTTTGTGTGTGTTTTTAGTAGAGACGGGGTTTCACCATGTTAGCCAGGATGGTCTCGATCTCCTGACCTCATGATCCGCCCACCTCGGCCTCCCAAAGTGCTGGGATTACAGGCGTGAGCTACCGCGCCTGGCCAAGGTTGACATTTTTCAAAATAAAGCTGTTAACTTCTCTGCTACAATGCATGGGCCGGTCAGCATGTTCATGAATCAGACATCAAATATTTTCTTTCTTCCCCAACATAGCTCTCTCTGTGGGAACAGAGAGTCTAGTATCAACAATAGCATTAGAGGGGAACTACCCTTCAACATACCTAAGCTACAGTTCCAACCTGCCAATCAGGGAAAAAGTGATCCCAAATCTTATAGCCGTTACTGTCTACTTCTTTTCTTTTGAAGGACCCTTTGATTTCTTTCTTTCTTTTCATCTTCTTTGGCTTTTCAAGCCTATCCTGAACACTTTGGTGATACTCAGGAGGTCGTTAGGCGTTTGCCTCTTGTTGAGCCTCACTCAGAAAAGGACCGCTGGTAATAGAACCAAAATAAATCTTCTCACATTTAACTCCTCTCTCCCACAAAGCGGCTGTCCTTGGCTGCCACCACTGTTGCCACAATTTAAAGGAAGGTGGCTACATACCAACCTTTGGTGCCCAGGGAGGAGCCATCCACAATGACACACACTTGGCCATCTACAAATGCTGACCAGGATGGAGCTGAGTCCTAACGCATGCATCATACTTGGGAAAAACCTTTTTACAGCCAGATGCTTTTTTTTTTTTTTTTTTTTTGAGATGGGGTCTCACTCTGTCACCCAGGCTGGAGTGCAGTGGTGCAATCATGGCTCCGCAGCCTTGATCTCCTGGGCTCAAACAATCCTCCTACCTCAGCTGCCCAAGAATCTAGGACCACAGGTGTGTGCCACCACATGCAGATGATTTATTATTATTACTATTATTTGTAGAGACAGGGTTTTGCAGTGTTACTCAGGCTGGTCTTGAACTCCCAGGCTCAAGCAATCCACCTGCCAAAGGCATATAACACAGGCAAGCCTCCCAAAGTGCTGGGGTTACAAGCATGGGCCACTGTTCCCAGCCTCAGATGTTCTTGATTTCATTTATTCTCTGGAAAACCTGTGCCCATGGGAGGCCTCTCATCTCCAAACCGAGATTCCCCAAATAGGGCAAATGCATGCATGCCTTTGCTCACACAGTTCTCCTCGCTTGGAATAGCTTTCCCACCTGACCCAGCTCAAATATCACCTCCTCTGAGCAGCCTTTCCTGACCCTCTCCCCTCACAGGCAGAGTAATCCATCCTTCCTTTGGATTCTCACAGCACACTTTGTTCTTGCCGCTACCATGGCACTTATTACATTACATTAGAGCCAGGTGGTGACTGCCTTTTACCTCTGAGTGACTGTGAGCTTCTTGAGGACAGGGGCTTCAGCTAATATTGGAACAATTAGCCTTGGGCTCAGCCCATAAAATTTTCAGAGCTTGAATTGAAGGGGTAAATTCAGACTTCAGCAATGAAGTTGGAAAGCAGTCCTCCCCAGCCATAAAATTCTGTAACTGTACACATAAAATGTGGTCCCACAGACACACTTGTTTTGGGGGCTTGGAGAGGTACGTATTTGGCTGTGTTAGACTGGTCTAGAAATCACCATTCCCTTAACTAAACTCACCAGATGGTTGGCAATCAAGCTCAATCACTTAGTTAAGGTGAACCAACTTGATATGTCTGTGTCAGGCAACAGACAGCTGGCTAAGTGACTGACACCCCTGAGCCGCAGGCCACATGCTTATGGGGAATGGAATAGTGTGTGGGGGTTGGGAGAGGACAAGGGAGTCTGGATGCATTTATTTTGAATTGGGTGATGCACTTGTATAAAAGCAAATTGGAACCCTTGACAGAGTCATTCAGCAGTATCAAAGATCTATAGTCACTGCAGCCTGGTGGGGGGAGTTCTACTAGTTACAGTTGCTTGGCTGTAAATAAAATCTTCCCCGGAATGAAGCATTTTAATTTGAAGTGATTCTATCAGGAGCAGCTGACAAACCTTTCAAGGAAGCTGGCAATGTTAAGAGGAACCTCTATACCAATAGGAAAGGGCTTTGAAAAGTGCTAATGAAGTTTCAGCACGCAGCCCTGAGCATGAGCTAGGCCCATTTAGCTACTGGTCAGTGTGTTTCAGAAACAAAGCAAATTAACCAGGGTGGGGGGCCTAGGGAGGCTACACCCCCCAGCTTCCTTCTTGAAGTTCCCTGCAAAACACCAAGAGCCAACAGCCTCATCCCCAGCCAGTCTCCCACCACAATCTGTGGGGCCAGATCCAGCCTTCTCTCCAGAAGACACAGTCGAGTTTGGGCATGTGTACTTGTAACAGTCTTCTCAAATTGCAGTGCCTGGTACAAGACCATGAACCTGGTAGGTGCTCAATAAATGTTGACTGACTTCAATTTTTGGAGGAAATTTTTGTTTGGTTTTCCTAGAAGTGAAAGATGCCCATCAAGAAAAAAAAAAGATCCAAAGAAATGCTGCAAAGGTGACTTTGCTGGTCAGTATCACACCAACAGGAAATGGGGTAAGGAGTGAGCAAGTAAACCAAAAGCCACAACAATCTATTTTTAAAAGTACAACAATATGTGGGCTGTACAGTAGGGCTGCTAGCTTTGTTTTTATCTACAGACATCTGTTTAGGGTTTCTTTGGCTCCAGCACTTTATTTTGTGGTGTGATGGGCCAAGGGTATGGGAACTGGGTAGAATCACGTGGATATATATGTGTGTAGTTCCCCAAACAGGCATAATGTTGTCTACAGAAGATAAAGAAGCTCTCAGGATACTGCGATTTAAGAAATACCCAGGAAATTCCCCTGTCTCTAAATCCCCACCACCTCTAACCTGTAGCTGGGACCTCAAATTACACCATTAGTACACCAAGCCTTTGGCTTCAGTATTCACCCCTGTGCTTGGAAGCTTAGTACATCTCTCTTGATGTTTTATTCAGCGAAGGTGGGGAGTATGTAATAAGCCACAAACACCAGGCTGCGTGATCTGTTGCTACTCAAGCCGACAGTGGGAGGGATGGTGGCTTAACCAGGGGATGAGGTGCAGGGCACAGACTCTAATCCAAAAAGAGAAAGGAGGCAAATCATAGACACATGTGGTCCTGGTAGAGCAAGCTAAATGGAGATTTCACAGGCTAAGAATTTGTTTTGGAAACGCTATTCATGGTTTCTTAATCCACAGTCTAGTCACCCGCAGCTCAGCCCAACCTCTGGGTACACAAAGAAAGATCTGGGTAGAGGACAGCTGCCATTCTGGATCCACCCCCACTCCAAAGAACTCTTAGAAGCAGTGTGCCTCCTGAGGTGGGGCGGGGGGTGGGGGGCTTATTTCCTGTGGCAACAGCTGCTTCTGTCTCCCACTTTTCAATGAGGTCATCTAGTCTTCAGCTGCACAATCAAAAACAGTAAAGAGCAGGCCTCTGGAGTTATGATTGTCATTAAAACTAAACTCCATCAGCACATTCTCAGGACTGCACCTGGGAAGGCAGATGCAGGATGCTGCCCATTCTCAGGGCTGCTCCTAGCTCCCAGGGATCTGAGTGCAAAGCCCAGACAGGGGTCATCACACATTCCAAATGCAAAGAATTTACGGACAGGGGAGGGAGGAGCAAGACTCTGAGCCACTTTCTTCTGGAAACCCTTTCTTGACCAAAGACCTCCCCTTCTTTCTGTGAGCATGGAAAAGGAAGGACAAGAAATCTCAGTCCTAGGGGATACCACTTTGGAAAACCATCATTTTTCACACTGTTGCTTCTGGGATTCTCCCAAGAGCAAGCTATTGTTCCTGAGCCATTTCCCATGTATTAACCAGCACGAAGGACACACTCCAACAAAGCTGGCAGGCCTCCTGCAACATGTCTCCAGAGTCATTCCTGGGTCTGTATTCTAGTGGAAGTGTCCCCTACCCCAGTCCCAAGCTGCAGAGTTTCAACGATGAGAGCTATCATCCAGTAGGCACCTTTCCTGCACCAGGCAGTGGGATGAGTGAATGAGCTCCTTTAATCTCACAGCAACTCTACCAGCATCCTCATTTAATAGATAACACACTGTGGCTCTGCGGGGGCTACATGACTTGCCCAGGTCACACAATTAGGAAATTCTGGGACCCAAACCCAAGTCCCTCTGAAACCAGAGCCAATGGTCATATACATGAAACTGGACAAAGTCTCTGGCATTCACTCTGCAGTATTTCCCCTGCTAAATCCCATGTGGTGGAACTGTTAAAGAACTGACACCAGGCCTGGCATGGTGGCTTATGCCTGTAATCCCAGCACTTTGGGAGACCGAGGTGGGCAGATTGCCTGAGGTCAGGAGTTCAAGACCAGCCTGGCCAACATGGTGAATCACCGTCTCTACTAAAAACACAAAATTTAGCCGGGTGTGGTGGCACACATCTGTGGTCCCAGCTACTTGGGTGACTGAGGCAGAAGAATCGCTTGAATCTGGGAGGCGGAGGTTGCAGTGAGCCAAGATTGCACCACTGCACTGCGCCTGGGTGACAGAGTGAGACTCTGTCTCAAAAAAAAAAAAAAAAAAAGAACTGACACCAGATTTAGATTTAGCCACTTCCTCCAATGAGATTCGGACTGCCTAGCTTTGAAGGATCCTCTCACGGAGACGCTGATCAGAAATGGGATGGTACGCTCTGTGAGTTAGTATCAGAATCACCTTCTCCCGGATCCCAGTTCCTTGCAAAACACATCTTTCTGCCAAGTCAACTCAGCTCAATGTTGTACTTTCATGGCTGCAGTTTTCCCTGAGGGAATAAAGTGAAAGCAGTGTCTCTACCCAGCTTTCTGCTCCAGGCTGGCAGCTTCTTTGCCCTGAGGAAGACAGTGAGGAGAAGTCTGTGCATATGACATTATGTTTTAATTGAACACTTGTCCTCTCTAATTGGTATTGATGTAAAAAGAGGGAAAGGAGGAAAGAGAGCAACAGGAAAGACGAAACCCACTTTAGTCATGTCATTTTCTAGGACAAAGGTCCAGGCTTCCAGAGCTCTATCTGAGAGGCAGGCCCAGGCAGCAGAGGGGCCAATGCTCTTTGTGAGGATGGCTTTGCTTGGCAGGAATAAAGCAGCTGCGGGAGAAGCTCTGGCTGCTGGGCACAGCATTATAACCTTTCTTGGACTATACTCTGTTTCTGTGGCTTAGGCTTCCAATCACTGCCTCTTCTCTTCACAGGGCTGTACAACTGCAACTTTGGGAAGTGCACACTGAGCTTCATCTAAAGTCATTCCTTGTCAGAAGCCAAGGAATGTAATTCAGCTTATGCTAAGGAGAAGGTTGTGGAGGAAAGACTACTATGGATTTATTTATATACAAATAAAGAGAATGCAGTGTCTACAGGTGATATGGCTTGGCTCTGTCCCCACCCAAATCTCACCTTGAATTGTAATAATCCCCCATGTCAAGATGGGGGGAGGTGGAGATAATTGACTCATGGGGGCGGTTCCCCCCATACTATTCTCACGGTAGTGAATAAGTCTCAGAAGATCTGATGGTTTTACAAATGGGAGTTCCCCTGCACAAGCTCTCTTGCCTGCCACCATGTGAGGTGTGACTTTGCTTCTCCTTTGCCTTCTGTCACGACTGTGAGACCTCCCTAGCCATGTGGAACTGTGAGTTCATTAAACCACTTTACTTTATAAATTACCCAGTTTCGGATATGTCTTTATTAGCAGCATGAGAACAGACTAATACAACAGGTATCTCCTAGGAAATCCAGTGCTACAAAAGTATTTTGCATTCAGACAGCAGGGCCAGGATGAAGGTGAGGCAAGCAAGGCACTCACCTTGTGTGTAAAATTTAAGGGGGCACCAAAACATTCAGTCATCAAGATACGTTTTCAAATAATGTTTTGTATTTTAGAATAGTTTTGGATTTGCAGAAAAATTGTGAAATAGTACAATGAGTTCCCATAAGCCCCACATCCAGTTTCCCACATAAACATCTCTTGATTAATAAGGTACCTTTGTCACAATTAATGAGCTAATATCAATTTGTTATTAACTAAAGTCTATGCTTTATTTAGATTTCCTTAGTTTTTACTTTTTTCGGTTGCAGGATCCCACATTACATCTAGTTGTCACATATCCTTGAGCTCCTCTTGGCTGTGACAATTTCTCAGACTTTTCTGGATTTTGATGACTTGATAATTTTGAGGAGTACTGGTCAGCTATTTTGTAGAATACCACTCTATTGGAATTTTTCTGATGTTTTTCTCATAACTAGGCTGTGGTTATGGATTGTAGGGAAGAAGACCACAGAGATAAAGTGCCATTCGCATCCCATCATATCCAAAGACACATACAATCAGCATGATTTATGATTGGTGATGTTCACATTGATCACCTGGCTGAGGCAGTATTTGTCAGGTTAATCCATGGTAAGGATACTTGTCTTTCCCTTTCTATACTGCACCTTTTTTTTTTTTTGAAATGGAGTCTTGCTTTGTCGCCCAGGCTGGAGTGCAGTGGAGCAATCTTGACTCACTGCAACCTCCACCTCCGTGGTTCACGCCATTATCCTGCCTCAGCCTCCCGAGTAGCTGGGACTACAGGTGCCCGCCACCACGCCCGTCTAATTTTTTATATTTTTAGTAGAGACCAGGCTTCACCGTGTTAGCCAGGATGGTCTTGATCTCCTGACCTCGTGATCCGCCCACCTCGGCCTCCCAAAGTGCTGGGATTACAGATGTGAGCCACCGCACCCGGCTTGCACCCTTTTTTGTTTTTTTGGACAGGATCTTGCTCTGCTGCCCAGGCTGAAGTGCAGTGGCATGATCATGACTCACTGCAGCCTCAACCTTCCAGGCTCAAGTGATCCTCCCATATCAGCCTCAAGAGTACCTGGGACTACAGGCACATGCCACCACGCCTGGCTAATTTTTAATTTTTTTTTAGAGAGGGAGTCTCACTATGTTGTCCAGGTCTCAAGCAATCCTCCTGCCTCAACCTTCCAAAGTGCTGGGATTTCAGGCATGTGGCACCACGCCTGGCCCATACTATACTCTTTTACAAGGAAGTCAGTATTCGCAGTTCATACTTAAGGAGTGAGTAGTTACACTCCACCTCCTTGAGGGCAGAGTATCTACACAAATTATTTGGAATTATCCTGCACAAAAGATTTGTCTATCATCCATTTATTTAATCATTTAATTATATCAGGATGGACTCTTGGATGTTTATTTTATACTTTGGGTTATAGTCCAATAATACTAGTATATTTTCTCAAGTTTTTATACATTTGGCTGTTGGTAGCTCTTTTAGTTGGCTCCTGTGATGTTTTGCTTTTTGTTTTTGTTTGTGTATTTGTTAACACTTCCTTACTTTCTGGCAACACAAGATGTTCCAGGCTTATCTTGTGTATTTTCTGCCTCAGTCCTGGAATCGGCCATTTCTCCAAGGAGCCCTGGTTGCTTTTATTGAAAAACAGTATTAGAAAACAAACAATATTTGGATTCTACTTGAATAAATAATATTTAAGGCAATGGTTTGTTTGTTTTTTTTTAAGTCAAGAAAATATGGCCCACAAGATGGCTGCCTGATTCTGTATATAAAGTTTAACTGGAACCAAGGATGGTGTTAGGGTGGGTCAAGAGAGGCAGGGGTGTGCAAGGGCAGAGTTGGAAACTGTATTTAAAATTTTGATATTTGTTCAATTTGGATCTGTCTACATTAATTCTGAGTCTTTAAAACATATCATTACAGCTACTCAGGAAACCAAGGCAGGAGGATCACTTGAGCTCAAGAGTTCCAGGCTCTAGTGTGCCATGATTGCGCCTATGAATAGACACTGCACTCCAGCCTGGGCAACATAAGTAGAAACTTCTCTTTTAAAAAAATCCTATATCATTAAAATGTTATTTATGTTGATTACTGACTTTTTGGTACCCTCTTTAGTTTGGGCCTTGTTGGAAAGCAATCTGGCTTCAGGTCAGTGGCCCAGCTGAATTTGTTACTGCTTTCTGAAAAAGGGTGTAGCTTAAGGCCAGTGTCTTGCTGGGCAATGGAATCTCCCAGTGGAGCCATGTATTAAAGCCATAGAATTCCAGGCCTCAGCCCAGCCCTCCAAAATCATGACAATGATCTACTTCTGGTGTTTGGCAACCACTAAGGTAAGCTGTCTAACACAGGTCTGTGGATAGGGAGGTGGTTTGATAAAAACATACTCCAAAATGATCATCCTTCACTTTGTGTAGAATAATGGCAGTTCTAAAATTTCAAATAATACTGAAGGAGGGGGAGGTGTACTTGTGGTTCTAATTGGAATCTGGATCTTTAAAGACGACATTGATCCTGAGCATGTATGTCCCAGAAATTCCATTTTGGATTAATGAAAGCTGGAGTCTGTGCCCTGTGCATCTTCTCTTCCTCTTCCACCAACTCAACAAGTTGGGGGGAGAGCAGCTCCTCATTTGGACTTTCTCTTCATTTGCCCACAAATATGTGATGATCTCTCTCATTGACTCCTTTGCCCTGAAGGCTCGCTCTCCCTCTCCCACCTCCTTTCCCCCTTTCTTGATCTCTTGCACTCTCTTGCTTTTGCTTGCCCAGCCTCCTGGCCCCACAGATTCTCTTTGCTGTCACTGGTGCTTTTTTTCAAGGTTGCTGGCACTCCCATGTGTGCTCTCTTGCTCCTGCATGAGCTTTCTCCATCCATCTTGGGCTCTTTCCCTACCTTTAAAACACTGGCTTGCTGTCACCTTCTCAGGCTTGACTGTGATCTCGCTTTCTTTATTGCTTTCTCCTACTCTCTTTCTTTCTCCCTGTCTCTCTTCAAGTGGCTCGCTCTCACACGTTCTTGCTCTCCCATGCCCCTGTGCATGGTGTGTGTGTGTGTGTGTGTGTGTGTGTGTGTGTGTGTGTGTGTGTG